>NC_142053.1:29907953-30214560 GCF_982192425.1 Myodes glareolus | reverse complement strand
CTTGTCTCATACTCTGCTTTGTGAGAACCCAACTAAAACATATACATTTATGCATCAAATAATTAATGAAAAGGGGGCCATAAATTTGATGGAAAATACTTATGACTGTATGAGAAAGCTTGGAAGTAAAAAAGGGAGTAGATAAATGTAATTATAGTCTCAAATGTTTAAAAACTTGAATAACAGTTATCAAATTTTTCCTCACTTATTTGAGGATATTTGGAATATTTAAAAGTACTTTCTAACTTTTAATTTTTTTTTACTTTTTTGATTTGTAGAAATGAGAGGGAAAGAAGCCATCTCTATATGGAAACTTTAGTGATCACACTGTATATCACCACAGCAGACTTTCACATGTTGGTGAAATGTTGTCCCTAAATACCATTCCTTTCACGGCTATACACTCACAAATCGTTAATAAGTACATTATTTTCTTAAGTATCTCAATGTTATGGTGATAAAAATGCAATGGAGTTTCTTTTCAGATTACTTTAGCCATAGTCTGTGTATGAATAAGGTGCTTGTTATATAGGTTTTGCAATTCAGATAAAAAAAAAACACCATCTACAGACTCCACAGGGAGCCAGGCAGTGGTGGCACACACCTTTAATCCTAGCATTTGGGAGACAGAGGCAGGTGAATTTCTGTGGGTTGGAAGCCAGGCTGGTCTACAAAGTGAGTTCCAGGGCAGCGCAAGACTACTACACAAAGAAACTCTGTCTCAAAAATAATACTCCACAGGGCAGTCCACAAATGTCTGGGAATCTCGTGGACATGAATACTATCTTGAGTATAAAGATGTGCATTCATTTTCTAAAGGAAAAGTTCAGGTTTTTTGGCTACACTTCATAGCAAATCTTGGACCAAAAGAGGGTTAATAGCCAGCGGTGAGAGGTTATCAGAGCCTATGACCTCTGGGTAAGGACGATTTTGTTGTTCAGAAAGAAGCCTCTGGAACTGTTTAAGTCGTTCTACATAGCTGATCCTCGTCTTCACTAAATTGCACAGCTAACTTCATTATGTGAATCTAACTAGAACTGATATGATTATAATGATCCCTCCTCGAAGTCTAGTTTATTTTTTAAAAATGTCTTTTTTTTCCCCTTGAGGCTTAGTGTATATATAATGTTTTCTTTCTCGAGACCTGGTTTCCAACATCTGGATTAGATGATCTGGTCCCAATTTCCCCCTCAAAGCTATCTCTCCTTGTCTCAAAGAACTTTTGGGACCTTGCCAACCAACAGGAAAGGGTTTAGATTACAGTACGTGCTCTATCTAAACTAGGCCCAGTTTTCCCAGAGAGGTCTCTGCCATTAACTTGGTGCACTTCCAGGAATGGGAAAGATTCAGGGCCAGCTGTCAATGAACAATTCCTTCCACCTGCGTCTTGTCCAGCCCCTAAATTACTAACTCAGAAAGGAAGTTGGAAAGTTAAAGAGATGCACTTTTTCTAAAGAGCCTTAATTAGGTTTGGCATTGGGTTTGTAAGGGTGGTTTTTTTTTCTTTTTCACTATTAACAAAGAACTATTTGCACTTCATAAATAAAGTAGAGGAAGAAAATTACATCTTAAAATCATTTCCACTTAAGAAACCAAGACAAAAATGGTACAGGTGGCTTTTTAAAAGGAAGAGGAAAAAAAACCCCACCACATAAGCCCTTTTCTTGAATAGGCCTCTAACTAGCCTTGGTGCAGCTGCAAGGACGCATTTAATGTTCCTGTGATTTATTACTCTACGAGGATATTCTCAGCCATCATCTGCAGAAGAGGCCTGAGTTGTACGTAGAATTGAAGACTAAGAACATATTGGAATGGGCTAAATTTCCCATGTGGCTTCCATTTTCTTTCTGATTGTATGCTTTGAGCCTTTTTTAAAAAAGATGTTTAGCTGCCATGAATATCACAAAAGCACCCTGTCCCAGGGCAGCCTGCAGCAGTCCCGAGTCAGGAACTGAGGCTACTAGCAAGGGGAGGAGTTAAAAGCACCTTCCTTCGAGCACAGGTGTGCTTTCCACCAGCAGCTCTTGATCCAAATGTCTTCCCTGACTTACACAACTATCCATGGCTTTCACAGAGGATCCTTGAACCAGATCAGCAATAGTTTTTTTTTTTTTAAAAAAAAAAAAAAGCAACTACTCCACCAAGCACTGTGCACCAGGGAACGTTCTGGGCCATTCATACAGGCTGTCTCATTGAGCCTCTATTTGTGTCTGCTGCACAGATGAGGAATCTTGCACCAAGTGTCATTCACTTGTGCTCGTAAAGTCAGTGAGAAGAAAGCCAGGAAGGAATTCTTAATTTCTATGATCCCAATACGAGTGCTTTTAATGACCACAATTTTTGGCCCTTTCTTTCCGTCTAGGATTCCTCTCTGATGACAAATACAACATTAAAGCAGGCAACATGATAGCCACCTGGCTGCCTAAGCGTTCTGACTACAGAACTCGCCTATGCCTGTCCTTCAAGGTAATGCCATATGTGGGGAAAATTCTACCAAGGAAATACATGTACAGCTGGCTCTTCCACCAAGTATTTCTGTAAAATTGTGATGTTCGTTTATTTGAGGTGGGTGGGCTCTTATACTGTATTTCCGGTGGCTCTCAAACTTGTAGCAATCCTTCTGCCACAATTTCATTAGTGCTGAGATCCAAGGCATACACCACCACACCCAGCTTGTGGTACTTATAATAAAAATGACTTCTGATTTTCTGGATGTCATCTGTCCAAACTCTTGTGTATACGAACATGAACACACACCCTTATTCTTACTAGGTGCCAAGCATCATGTTAATCAATTAACACACTTGATTCCCTGAAATAACCCTATGAAGTAGTTACGGCTGCTACTACTGGTATATCGTTAATGAAACTGACATTCTAAAACTTTTGCCACTTACTTAATCAGATAAAGGAGCTGGGATTTGGACTCAGATACATTTGACACGAGATACCCAAGCCCTAAAGCACTACACTCTACTTTCTTTCTCTTGACAGTAATATATCACAAT
This sequence comes from Myodes glareolus, assembly GCF_982192425.1. Lineage (NCBI taxonomy): Eukaryota > Metazoa > Chordata > Mammalia > Rodentia > Cricetidae > Myodes > Myodes glareolus. The sequence goes on along the minus strand of NC_142053.1, from coordinate 30,211,552 downwards.
AGATTAACAATAGACAGCAATGACACTGTGTGATAAGAGCAGAACTTTACCTTTACAGTGTTCTTCTCAAGTCAGCAGCCTCTCTATTATCATGAGAAATACATCAGACAAATACCAGGGAAGGAACAGTGCAGCCTTCCAAATTGTCACAGCCATGAAAAATAAGAACTCGGGCGACATCTACAGAACTGACGCAAATAGGAACTCCAAAACTCCATTTCCCCACAAAACAATGAAGAAATAAGCAAAGCTGCCGTGATCAACTTTTCTTGAACTGTGGATGCCCTAAGCTCACAGAAAAGGGAGTCGTGCTTCGTAATAATAACCATCTGCGCTGTGCCCATGGACCTTTCCAGCATTCCCACCTACCCTGGACATAGTCCATTGTTCTCTACCTCAGCCACAACCCCAAACAGAGCAGTTCAAAATCCTGGTCCATGTCCTCAGCGCTGAAGGGAGCAAAAACAGACCTTATTCGCAAAGACTTTCGTTATTCTCGTTGCTGTTTATTCACCTTGTAGTTCCCAAAAGAACAACACAGAGCATTTATTTAGTCTAACTCAGATTCTGAACTGACTAACCGAGAGGCAATTGTTGAAGTAATTCGAGGTAATATTATAGATCAGTCACTCCACCTGGAGCCAGGGATCACAACCAAAGTAAACGGTAAAGCAGCCTGAAATCTTGAGAGGAAAGGCTGGGGGTGAAATGTTGTGAGGAATAGTAGTTTTGGAAAAGTTTACTCCTCTGCTTAGGCATCAAGAAAGCTATGTGCATGGCCCAGACTAGGCGCACACCTGCAGAAGAGCTCCCAAGAGCTCTTAGGTATGCCTGATGACGGACACCTTTATATAATTTAAAGAAAACTAAGAAAGGTGAAATTGCCGTCAGTGGCTCTGTATATCTGAAACTATTGAAGGTTCTCATCTTAGCTATGCCTAGATCAAATGTAGCAAGTTCAAATTCCCAGTAAATATTGGCTCGCTCAATCTCCCATCTCAGCTTTTGACTGTTTTTGTCCATTTAATTGGCATGTTGAGATGGGTGACCCAGCCTAGCCTGATAGAGCTGCCAGAGCAGGGACTTTCTGCTTCAAGCCAAGTCAGGAGCCAGCATCAGACACTCTTAGCAGGTCAGCTCTACACAAAAAAGGAGAATGAATGGCCCCATGCAGCTGCTTGGACTGCTTTTATTCCAGGGCCTCTTTCTTTCTTTCCTTTCTACATCAGTTGCTAACGGCCATTTTCTACTCCTCAGAGATGCAGACGAACAAGTGTTCAGACTTGATGGACTCTCGAGTCTGACCCGTGGTAAGTTCTTCACAATTGGTACATCTGGGGCCCTATTCTCGCTTTACCTTATCAGAAGTTCTTTCTAACTATTTGAGAAACAAGCATTTGTCTGACATGCATTGTCTTTGAGGAGCTCTTTTGAGAGCATCGGAAGTTCTGTTGGACGTCTACTGTTACAGCAGGAAACTTGGGTTCTGTAATTTTATGCTGCTAACTAAAGAGAGAGAGAAATTATAACAAAGAAAAAAGCATGTTTGATAGATCTATGTTCATATTTATCTAACCGCAGGGAATACTAAGTTGGTATTATCATGGTGCCCCCAGTGAAAATTCTAGTTGATTCGTGTTTTATATTTTATGGTGACTTATCTACAAATATACTCTGAAATAATGTGATTGTTTTATATGTCCATTTATAATTCAAAACTTAATCTTCCCCCGACTTCCTGAAAATAACTCAGCAAACTTGTAGACACTTTATTTTTGCATTTTTTAACTGCCTGGTGATAAGATTGCAACTCTTGGCATATCCAATTTAAAATATGTATGTGTGAGTACAGTTTCATGGGTGAGAACATTTTCAGGATTCTTTTAGACCCTGCAATTAAAGTATTGACATATAGAGTCTATTGCCTGTTTCTTTTTTCCTTTTTCTTTCCTCTTCTGCAGCTTCTTTGGGGGGAAAATGACTATTAAGGTTGGAATCTTAGCCATGCCTAGTAATAATAACGAACTCAAGAAATAACTGTAGAACTTGGGGCAAAAGAAGAAAAAATGGCTTCTTTTAAAACCAAGGTGCTACTGCCCAAATGAGCCTTGCAAAAGTGACAATAAAGTTTAGTCATGCAGATAGGTGATCTTAATCTGTTTCATGTCATCATAAATATAATTTGAAGCCACTTCTCTTTACAATATATTTAGGATTACAACAAATGCGTGTTTATGAATTGCTAGGATAAAAGTAACAGATTGTAGCTGTGTTCTTATTGAGTCTGTTAGGAGTAAGAGTATTAATAATTAAAACCAATTAACATGTGAAAGTCTACCAGCAGAAAGTATGTTACAACTTAAGCTATTTTGATTCGGAAACCTATTTTTAAAAGGCACAAAGTACTTTAAAACAAAATAACTTTGCCTAAATACAAATTTTTGTAAAGGGGGTGTCAAAATGTAAATTTATCTAAAGAACTTTCTAAATTCAAAATATAGCACACCAATTTAAGTTAGAACCTACTATTTCAAGCCCAAAGCAACTAGGATTCCCTAAAAATATTGTTCTGAGGGATCAACAAGCCTCCACCCCTGAGTGTTGATGGCTTCTAGGGAGGACAGGACAGTCAGTTTTCTTTAAGGGTGTGGACTCTAGGAAGTCCACCATGCTCCAGAGGATGGCTGCACACCCAGGAGTGCATGGAAAGCACAAATCATATTTGGTTGACTATTTTTAAAAAAGACATGGGCTAGAGAGATGAGTTAGCAGTGAAGAGCACTTTTTCTTGCAGAGAACCCAGGATCAATTCCCAGCACCCACAAAATGGCTCACAACTCTCCTTAACTCCAGTTCCAGGGGCTGCTCTTTTGACCCCCAAAGGCACCAGGCATGCAAGTGGTACACAGACCTGATGCGAACAAAACACTCATACATGAAAAATAAAATACATCAAAACAATTTAAAAAACAACACACAAAGTTGGGGGAATGGAGTAGTGAAATTCATGTGGGAGGGGCTGGAGGTGGAGTAGAGGTCAACTGTGATCAAAATACATTGTATATGTATGACATTCTCAAAGAAACGAAAACATCATTCTGTAATAAGTAACATTTGCAAAACCATGAGCATAAGAGACAAAGATGTGTCTTATCAAGATAATCATTTTGATTTTCTGCTGAGTTTGTCAGGCTCTTGACTACTCAGGAAACTAAATTCTAACAAACTCAAGGTCCATTTAAATAAGTTTACACTAAGGGTTTTTAAATGACTACTTTATAAACTATTATTTCAAGAGGACTCTATGACTTTTAATACCCTACATATCCATGACACACGTACAGATGCATGTCTGAATTCTATCTAAATATTATACAAAAGCTTACAGAGTTAAAGGCATGGAAGCTTAATATATACAAGTGCTCTGTTTTAGTCAATATGCCTTGCATCTGGACTTTAATCACAAAAGATTAGCAAAAAAAATTCTCTGAACATTTCCACTACTTGTAAATAGAACTATTCAGATGAAAAAATGCTATTTTTGGAAGTCGTCTTATTTTAGACCTGGCTCAGTAGGTAAAGGCACTTGCTGTCAAGCCTGATGACCTCAGCTCAATCCCCGGGACACACATGGTTCAACGGGAGAACAAGATTTTGCATCAAATGTAGAAGCTGAATTAATATGTGTAGCTGTGATGGTAATTGTAAATGTTAGATGTGTTTATGTTCATTAAGTATATAAAATTCAAAACTTGAGACAACACTGTGCCAAGATGCTACTCTCCAATGGAAAACTGCTAATCATATTGACCTTTTAAAGGACTTGTATTGATGTGTTCCTGGGTGTTTTGTGAGATCCCTCTTAAAGCAAAGATAAATAGATGTGCACAAACATTATATACTTCAAGTAATGTCATTCTGACAATTAAGCAATATTAGACATTGGTCATCAGGGGATTTAATCTGTTAACAAGCATAACCTACTTTCTTTAGGAAAATTTTTCATTTATTTATTTTAACATTATCATTCAGCTAGATTAAGGTAGCCATCCAAACACCTTGACTGTTCCCAAATTCTAGACATATCAGTGAAGTTCTTTTATTTATTTATTATATGTGCATGAAAGTTTTGCCTGCATGTACATTTAGGCTTGGGTGGGGGGGTCGCTTGTTTTTCTCTCTGTGTGCACAAGCATACGTGTGTGCAGGTGCTCACTAAGGCCAGAAGAGGGCATCAGATCCTCTGGAGCTACAGGCAGAAGAGGCCATCAGATCCCTCGGAACTTGAGTTATAAGTGACTGTAAACCTCCTGATGTAGAAGCTTTCAACCAAACTCTAGTTGTCTCCTAAAGGTCCTCATTTCTCCAGCTCTACTCACTAACCAAGTCCATGAAGAGTATTGTAGGGTTCAGATAGTCGCAGCCTCCACAGCTTTGGTGGCCTTTTCTCCATACAATACTAGGAGCTTCAGAGTCTTCCAGCTCACAAGAAACTTTGGTTATAGTCTAGACTTGACCTTCCACATCACAGTCCATTATGAAGGAAGTCAGAATGGGAACTGGAGGCAAGAACCTGGAGGCAGAAACTGTAGCAAAGGCAATGGAGAGACATTGCTTACCGGTTTTTCTCTCTCATGTCTTTCTCCTGTTTTCTTACAGTATCCAGAACCACCTACTTAGGGGTGCCACCACCACAATGGCCAGGACCTTCTCACATCAGTCAGTAATTAAGAAAATGCACTACAGAACTTGAGAGATGATTCAGTGGTTAAGAGCTCTTCCAGACGTTCTAAGTTCAATTCCCAGCAACCACTGGGTGGCTCACAACCATCTGTAATGGGATCTGATGACTTCTTCTAGCATGCAGGCATACATGAAGACAGAGCACTCACACATAAAATAAATAAAATTTATTTTAAAAATGCACTATAGACTTACCCCCAGGCAAATCTTATGGAAGCATTTTCCTGATCTATAGTACCTCTTCCCAAATGACTCTAGCATGTGTCAAGTTGACATAAAACTAGTGAGGACAGGTGACAACTATACTATGTAATAACCACAATTCTTTGTGGTTGTATGTGTGAGTGAGTGTGTGTGTGTGTGTGTGCTGGATTGTGTGGTTGCAGGTGCATGTGTATGTGTGAGTGTACATATGGGCATATGTGTGTGGAGGCCAGAAGACAACCTGAGTATCATTGAAGTGTCTATTTTTTTGACAGAGGCTCCCGGAAGCTCACTGGTAGGCTGGCTGACCAGGGAGTCCTGGAGATCCAACTATCTATTGCATGTACATTGGTATAACACACATATGCCTGGTGCCCACAGAGGTCAGAAGAGTGCAGTGGATGCCCTGGAACTGGAGTTACAGATGGTTTGTGAGCCACCATGTGGGTACTGAGAATCAAATGTGGGCCTTCTGCATGAGCAAAAAGTGCTCTGCTGAGCCATATCTCCAGGTGTCAGTGAACTTCTATACACTTAGATGGTCTTTCTAAAGCTGCTTCACTTAGGGCTTTACATTTTCACTGTCAATTCTATTTTTATACACTACATTTGCTTATATATTTACATTATAGATCAGGATCTTCATATAAGAAGAAACATGTTTTCCTTAACTTCATTCTTAGCTTGGTGACCTCACAATGATTCTTTCTAAGTCCATCTATACTCCTGCAGAGTTCATTATTTCATTTTTATAGCTAAAATATATTCCACTCTCTCTCTCTATATATATATGTATATATATCACATTTTTTATTAGCTGTTCATCTGTCTATAGGCATCTAAGTTAGCTCAATTTTCTTGCTACTATAAATAATGCAGCAATAAACACAGATATGTACATTTCTCAGTGGTAAGATATGAGGTTCTTTGCGTATATGCCTAGGACTGCAATACCTGGGCCACATGGCATTTAATCTTTTTGGGGGGGTTGAAACAGAGTTTCTCTGCGTCGCCTTGTCTTGTCCTGGAACTCACTCTGTAGACCAGGTTGGTTCAAACTCACCGAGTGCTGGAATTAAAGGTGTGCGCCACCACACCTGGCTCCTTTTCATATTATATTAGTCACTTTTATGTTGTTGTGATCATGACCAGAAGCAACTTATGGAAAAAGAACTTATTTTAGTTTACAGTTCCAGGGGGAGAAGAAGGAGAGACAGAAGCAGGCAGCTAAGGCATGAAACTGAGATATCACATCTTCAATCACACATACATGTCAGGGGCAATGAGCTGCAAGTGGAGGAAAGTGTAAAGCTCTCAAAGCCCACATCCAGTAGCATACTTGCTCTAGCAATGTTCTCCCTTCTAAAGGTTCCATAACCTCCTCCAAACAGCGTCATCAACTGGAGACCAAATGTTCAAATATGTGAACCTATGAGGGATGCTTCTCTTTCAAATGATCATGCATATTCATCTCTTTTTGTTCAGTAGCCCACTGGGTTACCCATGGGTTTGCAACTATCCATTGAAGCATGATGGTCTCATCAATGGGTACATAAGTGAAGACAATAACTGCCCATCCTCCAGAGTCTATCAGTAGCCAATCACTCACCAGGGAGGAGTACAAGGAGTACAACCGCGTGGGCCTCTCCCCAATTGAGGACTGATTATTGACAGGCCCAGCCTTGTGCAGTCCCATTGCAAGAAGCCTAGTTTCTATGAGATCATGATTGTAATGTTAGGCATGTGCCTCTTAGGAATGAGCGTTTGCTTATTCTTAACACGTTAGCAGCCTTGGATCTCTGCACTCACTGCAATGTGTCACTAAAAGAAACATCTCTAAGGCTGAGAGGTGTGTTTGTCTATGGGAATAAACCTAAGTATTTAGAAAGAAGCTTGGAGCCAAGTCAATCTAACTGAACAACCATAGAATGTTCCCTCCTAGGGCCTGTGACCTCCTGAGTCATGGCTTTTTAACCATGTCTCTAATGCCAGGCATGAACTCCTTCCTGAAGGGTAGGCCAAATTATGTCACTCTTTAAGATGAAGTAAGCATTTCAATGTAGTTCTTTATAAGATAACAAGAGGGTTTAGGGATCTTGATACAGTGCTGCCAGTCAATTACTACAGGAAATGCTGGAGGCAATGACAAAAGAGTTAACTGTTCCATCAACTGCTAAAGATTTTTTGCAAAATTCTAACTATAGCCATTCTAAGTCCTTTATCAACTACATTTTTGTCCTTCTTTAAATAATTTTAAAAATCAACGAAAATGACTCCAACAAGTACTTATGTTTCAAGCAAATTAATTTTTCTGCAATATTTCTTTTTATTGGATGTGTTGTCTGCTGACATTCTGCCTAAACAGTAGTTTTGAAATTCATGGACATCAACTAAAGGACAAAGTTCAACTTAAGGGTGAACTCCAGGGAAGCTCAATTTAGGAACCACTCCTCCTATGTGTCTTAGTTACTTGATTTTGGACAAAGTGTTTATTGGCACTGACTCTGTGTCATCTGTCACTCCCCCATCCTTGCTATCTGTGACACTGGGTCAGATCTGGCCATCCTGTACAGATTTCGTAGTGCCCCCCCCCAGGCAATATTAAGAGCACTGGCTACTCTTCCAGAGGTCCTGAGTTCAATTCCCAGCAACCACATGATGGCTCACAATCACCTACAATAAAATCTGGTGCCCTCTTCTGGCGTGCAGGCATATGTGCAGGAAGAACATTGTATACATAATAAATAAATCTTTAAAACACACAAGATGGCTAATCAGCAATATGTTCAAAAAATGTTCAGATACAAGGGGAAAGTTTTAGACTTGAAGTCATGCTAAGTATGGTGGCATATACTTGTGACTCCAACACACAGGGGGATCAAGCAACAGGATCAAGAATTCGGGCTCCACCCTGCTAGCGCCCCCGCCAGCCATCCCAGCTTCCAATTAGAGGACCATCGGAGGGGTCCAAAGGAGAAGCAGAAGGAAAGAGAACGTGAGCAAAGACGGCAAGATCAGAGAGAACCTTCATTCCACAATGGATGGCGATACAGATGGAGACCCACATTGGAGCACCGGACTGAGCCCCCCAAGGTCCAAATGAGGAGCAGAAGGAGGAAGAAAATGAAAAAGGAAATAAGGACTGCGAGGGATGTGATCACCCACTGATACAAGGGGACGGATCTAATGAGAGTTTACCAAGGCCAGTTGGACTGGGACTGAACGAGGACGCAATCCAACCAGATTCTCTGAATGTGGCTGGCCAGAGTCTTTCTGAAAAGCCATTGACAATGGCACTGGGACTTGTTTCCTCTGCATATACTGGATTTTGTGGATCCATTCCGTCTGGACACTCACCTTCCTGGACCTGGAGGGATGGGGAAGGAACTTGAACTTCCCACTGGGCAGGAAACCCTGACTGCTCTTAGGGATGGAGAGGGAGGAGGAGAGGGAGTGGGGGGAGTGGAAGGGTGTTAGGAGGAGGGGCGGAAATGGAAACTTTTATAATTTAATAAAATTACAAAAAAAAATTTAAAAAAAAGAATTAGAGCCCCCAATTTGGGGTATAAGGAAGAGGAGAAGTGGAAGAGAAGGGGAAAAAGAGGAGGGTTGAGGAGAACTTGAGGGAATGGGATAGTCAGGATGGAGGAAAGACAGATATGAGAGCAAGGAAAGAGGTATCTTGATTGAGGGAGCCGTTACGGGGTTAGCAAGAAACCTGGCTCTAGAAAAATTTCCAGGAATCCACAAGGATGACCCCAGCTAAGACCCTAAGCAATAGAGGAGAGGGTGCCGGAACTGGCCTTGCCCTGTAGTCAGACTGATGATTATCTTAAATATCACCATAGAACCTTCATCCAACAACAGATGGAAACAGAGGCAGAGACCCACATCGGAGCACTTGAGAGCACTTCAAACTCCCAAGGTCCAGTTGAAGAGTAAAAGGAATGAGAATATGAGCAAAGAGGTCACGACCATGATGGGTTCATCCACTGAAACAATTTACCTGAACTAATGGGAGCTCACCAACTCCAGCTGGACTGGGAAGGAACAAGCATAGGACCAAACTAGTCCCTCTGAATGTGGTTGACAGTTGTATGGCTGGTGCAGACTGAGGGGCCACTGGCAGTGGCACTGGGATTTAGCTCTACTGCATGTATTTGCTTTTGGGGGTCCTATTCTCTTTGGATGGATACCTTGTTCAGCCTAGATACAATAGGGAAGGCCTTGGACCTTCCACAAAGCAAAGTGTCTAACCCTCTCTTAGGATTAGATGGTGGTAAAGTGGGAGAGTGTGTGGAGGGAGTGGGAGGAGGGGAGGGAGTAGGAATTTGGATTGGTATTTTTTTAAATCTAATAAATTTAAAAAAACTTAAAACAAAAAGAATTAGAGCCCCACCTGGGCAGTGGTGGCACACACCTTTAATCCCAGCACTCAGGAGGCAGAGGCAGGCAGATTTCTATGAGTTCAAAGACAGCCTGGTCTACAAGTTCCAGGACAGGTTCCAAAACTACAGAAAAACCCTGCCTCGAAAGACAATTATCATATGTACTCACTCATAAATGGTTTTTAAACATAAAGCAAAGAAAACCAGCCTACAAATCACAATCCCAGGGAACCTAGACAACAATGAGGACCCTAAGAGAGACTTACATAGGTCTAATCTACATGGGAAGTAGAAAAAGACAAGATCTCCTGAGTAAATTGGGAGCATGGGGACCATGTGGGGAGAATTGAAGGGGAGGGGAGCAGAGAAAAATATAGAGCTCAATAAAAATCAATAAAAAAGAAAAACCCTGTCTCAAAAAACAAAAAAGAAAAAGGAAGGGAGGGAGGGAGGGAGGGACGGAGGGAGGGAGGGAGGGAGGGAGGGAGGAAGAAAGAATGAAAGAAATAAAGAAAGAAAAAGAAAAAAACAATTAGAGCCCAGGTTGAGCTAAATAACAAGACCCAGTCCCAGAGCTTGCAAAATAGAATTATGCTGGCCATGGAGGTATATACCTTTAAAACCAACATTTGAGAGGCAGAAGTACGTGGATCTCTGTGAGTTTGAAGCCAACCTTGTCTACAAAGCAAGTTCCAAGAAAGCCAGGGATGTTACACAGAGAAACCCTGCCCATCCACCAAAAAAAAATAGAGTTACTTGTGTCAAGGTTGTCACAAGAATCTCAAGTCAAGAAGTTATGGAGGAGGAGAACAAACATTAGGCAGATCTCAGGAAATCCTGCAGAAGATGGAGAGGAAGGATTGTAAGAGCTAGAGGAGTCAAGGACACAAGAAAACCCGCAGAATCAACTAACCTGGGATCATGGAGGCTCACAGAGACCGAAATGACAACCAGGGAGCCAGACAACTGGGACTGACGTATATTATATAGCTTGGTTTTCTTTTGTGGGACTCCTTACGGTGAGAGCAGGGGTTGTCCCTGACTCTTTTGCTGGCTTTTGGGATCCTATTCCTCATCTGGGTCACTTTGCCCAGCCTTAATACCCGGGGGGGGGGGGGTGCTCAATCTCACTGCAACCTGATATACCATGGCTGGTTGATATCCATGGGAGGCCTGCCATTTTCTGAATAGAAATGGAGGAGGAGAGGATAGGGGGTGCAGAGGTGAGATAGCAGGAGGGACTGGGAGGAGGGGAGGGAAGAGAAACCACAGTTGGGATGTAAAATACACAAATTTACAAATAAATTATGGATAAATTATTCTTATGTATAGATACCTGACACTAAAGTCTTTTCATTAGAGTTCATCTTTAGTGATGTATATTCATGCAGTTATATAAAATGAAAGATGACCAATTCCTACACAAATTAGTTTATTGGGAATCTTCTGATGGACTCTTTCTTGTATTGTTTTATAATGGCACGTCTACCTTTAGGCTTAAACTTCTGGCCCTTTTTACACATACTGCTTCAGCCATTACTACGTTTCACCTTCTTCTATATTAGTTTATCACTAGGCCACAAAGTGTACAAGCTAGACTGGTGAGCAGCCTGATTATGGAATATTCAAACACAAGCTGCAGAAAGGGACTGTAGCTAGCACTTGGAAGCTACTTTTCCTCAAGTGTATTGATGACAGCTAAAACCAGGATGAAAGTCTGGTATTTCTGCCTTAATGTTTTTCATCTATCTTGTTTACTTAGGGTCGCCTGCTTAGCTCTGCACATAGGCATGTTAAATGTTCAAGAAGTATTTATCTAGAAACTTAACTCCATTGCCTCTTTTTCCCCTGAGACAGGGTTTCTCTGTGTAACATCCCTGGCTGTCCTGAAACTCACTCCATAGACCAAGCTGCTCTCAAACTCAAAGAGATCTGCCTGCCTCTACCTCCTGAGTGCTAGGATTAAAGGTGTACGCCACCACCACCTTTTATTGTTGAAAGCCAGAAGATAAATTGCCATCTTAAACCTACAAGTTCCCTTGAATCCAAGAACAGCAAGACCTGCAGACATGACAAACCATCCCTAAGATGAGAACAATATTCACTGATGAAGATATTACACCCTGGAACAGATCATATTGTAAAATCCAAGTAAGTTCCCTCAGCAGACAACAATGATCAACAGATGAAGCAATTCTTTTTGACCAGCTGGCAGGAATGGAACCAACAGCAATTATGAGCAAGACCACATCTTGACCAGGACTATTTAAATATACATTCAACTTGCCTTGGCCCTAAATCTTCCTCTATTTAAACCAAAAGTTTATTTCAGTATCCTGAAGATGAATTTGGGGTCTCTATACTACTTTGCTGTCTTCTCCTTCAATTATGTCCATTAATTGAACCTCTTTCCTCTGGCTTACGATAAAAACTTAAACATAGATTATTTGTGATTTGAGAAAAATACAGCTTTTTATATAAAATTGACTATACCTTTGAGGTAGATTTTTCAGTATTATTTTCACTATGTCCTGTGTTCAGTATAGCATTCAGCCCACAACTGTGAATTCTGACCTGCTATTGCAGTATGCCAACAGTAGACAAAAACCAAACTGTTTCCAAGAATGAGTGCTGGATATCTATTCTCAGTTATTTTCATATAACATCATATTCTAGTTTAGTAGAAATAATGTCATGCTACCCTTAGAACATTACATTTTCTTGGGAGCCCTCTAAGTTTTTAATTGTCTTATTCCTTTCCTTTGTGTTTCTTCTGTTTATTTTGTCTTTGTCTTTTATTTTGGATGCCTTCTTCTAGTGACTGATAATTCTTGGGTGATAATTTCTTTCTAAATTCCTTTTTTAATATTGAGCGGAATCACTATGTAAAGGCAAGGCTTCGTGTTAGTGCAAAAATGTGACCTCCTGTCTTTTTTGTTTTCCCTAACTGTCAACATTCCTTGCATATGCAGGTATTTGTCCAGAGAAAGTTTCTTCAGTTAACTGCTTATAGAGGGAGTCAACCCTGACTTGTTGCCTGCTGATACAGGACAAGAGGAGCAGGCTTATAGTACCTCAGTCCAAAGGCAGATCTCAGTTATTTTATCTGAATTTAGTTTCATGCTTCACTGAGCTTTTAAAAAGATCAGCCCTGAACCTATAATCAAGGTTGCATGGCTTCTCCAGTTTCTGAAACTGCCGGGGATTTTAATAGAAGATTCAATCTGCCTTTAGTTATTACCTCCTTTTGTAAGCTTGTAGACTAAAACCTCCCCCCATTCTGTGTTTCTTCCTCCATATATTGTGGTTCTGAGTTATTGATGTGGCCTAATTTAATTAAATATGGAGAAATGGAGACAAATACTGCACCAGTTGACAATGCCCAATATCTACCTAGCATTTATACTAGAAGGAGGTTAAGAGGGGAAAAGTAAGAAAACATTAAGGACATGAGACTATTCCCAGTAACTAAATAATGTGAACCTCCAGATTTAAGACACTACTATGTGCCTGACAGAACAAATGAGAAAATATCCAAATAAGGTTTATCATCATCAAATTTGGAGTAATAAAGCATAGATACATATGCATTATTATAAGCTTCCAGGTGGAAGCAAACACAAGACTTTTTTAAAGGAAATTTCTGCTTTTATTCATTTATTTCCTTGATGTGGTTGGTTTTTTTTCCCCTGCACCATGTACATGTACATACCTGATACTTGTGGAGGCCAGAAGAGGGCATCAGATCTCCAGGAACTGGAGTTACAGGTGATTTTAAACCATCATGTGAGTGCTGGGAATTGAACACAGGTCCTCTGGTAGAGCAGTCAGTGCTCTTAACCACTGAGTCATCTCTCCAGTCCCCAAACACAAGACTTTTATGCAACTCAAAATGCAGCATGGGAACTCCAGTCACATTTGATGTTTCAGTAGTAACCTCAAAGATTAAACACTGTGGACTTTTTCTCAGCCTAGATGTGCACACCTGATCAAAAAGACCCTGGAGATAATAAAGGTCTTTTCAAATGTAGCATTCTCGGTTTCCTGCACACCTTTTCTTAGGAAACCATGAACTCTAGGGAACCGGAGAGTAGAAGGGATTCGCGATGGTAATGGCACATGGGCCTAAGGCAGTTCTACCCAAGGTGTGGAAATAAAAGTAATCAGTCATTTCAGAAAAGTGCCTCAAATAGGCTGAAAGATCTTTCCTTAACGAACAACAGAAACAAAATACAGAAATGTTCAAAAATTTAAACATACAGAAATTAGAAAATGATATTTGAGAAGACTAAGTATTTTGAATTAAAAATAAGCTGTAATATAGATGGGGAAACACAATTCTATACTAGGCCCCCTTCCAGAGATGGCCATCTGTTAATCGTACATGTAATTGTGTTGACATTTTTATTTGCCAGGCACCAGTCTAGGCATTTTATAAACATTACCACAAACATTGAATTCTCACAATAACCTTGTGAATTAGTACAACTATTATCTCTGTTTATAGATATAGAAAGTGAGGAGCAAGAGGCAAAGCAACTTGCCCCAGGTTACGCAAGCAGGTTGAGGACCCAGGTTGTACCTAGGAGTCCAGAGCTCTAGCTCTTTCCATTGTACCCAAAAGCTACAGTGCTTTCCACTCACCTGCAAGCTCTTTGTTCATTTCCAAGCTTTACTGCAATGTGTTTGACAATGCTGTTCTTAGAATGATTTGAAGCTCGGGTCTTCTCTGAGAGTGTCTGTGGCTACCATCAGCACAGCCAATGTCTTCACTGCTCTCAAGGCTGCTATCCCAGCAAGATGGGAAAGAGACTCCCACTTCTTGCCTTAATAACAAGAGATTTTTCAAATACCCTCGCTGTTTCAGATCCCTAGATAACGTTATAACAGTGTGGAGATGTTTTGAGAATAGGTCATCAAAGGAGTTCATCGTTGTGAAAGCATCACAGAATGGTGTTTATTATACAAAGCTAGATGATACAGCCTATATCACACTCAGGATACATTATACTTGTAGGTATACTATGTGAATATGAGTATGTATAGAGACCAAGATGTGTATAATGGCCTACTATTTCCAAAGCCATGACAAGCAAAAGAAAGCAAAATAGAAAAATGATAAATAGCAAAGGTGTGATAAATATGAGATACATGAACTTTGTGCTGGCTAGTTTTACATCAACTTGACACAAGTTAAAGTGATTTTTGAAACGTTAATTAAGAAAATATCCCCACCAGGTTGGCCTGTGGGCAATTGTGGGGTGCATATTCTTGATTGATGATTGGTATGGGAGGGCCCAGCTCACTGTTGGTGGTGCCACCCCTGGGCCAGTGATCCTGGGTACTACAGAAAACAGGCTGAGCAAACCATGGGGAACAAGCCAATAAGCAGCATTCCTTCATGGCCTCTGCATCAGCTCTGGCCTCCAGGTTCCTGCCCTGTTCAAGTGCCTACCTTGACTTCCCTCAGTGGCGGAGTGTTGTTAACTGGAAGTATAAGCTGAAATAAACCCTTTCCCTGCAAGTTCTTTTTGCTCATGGTATTTCATAACATCAATAGAAACCCTAACTAAGAAAAGGCTGCTTCTGGCCTCACCCAGAATGCTATTTTATAGTTTACTTTAATTATGTATGAACTCTTAAATGATTTAAAATAAATACATAAACCAGAAAGTCTTTTCATTATCAAGTCTTATGCACTATCTCTAATTTATATAATATACTTTCATCTGACCAGTCCAGCAGTCTGTCACATGAGAATACAACAAAAATGTAATGTGGAGAGAGTAACAATGTTATGATGACCACAGCACCAGTAGGTAGCAGGACATTTTTAACTCCATTGTGATTTTAGGGGAACACTGTTGTATGCAGGCCCTCAATGACTACAGACACACGGGCACACGACTTTATCAGACATGGAGTACCATATTTTGTTCATGGGATAATTATACACCACACCCTGGCATTTAGTGTGTAGAACTCAACCCTACAGGCTTTTATCCCTTCTGGCACCTTAGCTGAGCTTTCATCAGCCTGTTCCATGCTGCTAAGCTATCGGCGAATCAATCCCACACCAGTTATGTTTTAAGGGGTTATTTATTTTGGGGGGTAAAACTTACATACACCATAAACCGTCAGGAAGGGAGCCTAGTCGCTGGAGCAGGAGCCGTGAGCAGGAGCCGGGAGCAGGAGCCGGGACCAAGCACCGGAACCAAGAGCCGGAACCAAGGGAGCCTGATCCGGATCTGCTTCTTTTTAAAAGAGAAATATACCACGCCCCAGTGGGCTGGTATTTCAGCAGCTATTGGCTGACGGAGTGGAAGTCGCTCCCCGCTGCACTGTGGGCTCGTATTTCAGCGACTATTGGTTGAGACAGCGGAAGTTACTCCCACAACACTAAGCATTCTGTAGGCTATGATAGCTGGCTCTAAGGTAGAAAATCCTGGCAGAGAAAGGAAATACTTTAACAGAATCTATACCTAATTCTGAACAAATAGTGCTCTCTCAGTGATATAAAGGACCCAAGTAACTGAACTGGCACAACATGGCTTTCTGCTCCACTTAAGAAATGATGTGACTGAGGTAAGCCATGTAAGATTTTGGACAATTCTGAAGCCATTTCTGACAATTCCAAACCCTCTCAGCCTCTGTGCCTCAGTGCTTCCCCTCCTCCCCTGGGAACCAAGGACCTAACAACTACATATACACGTACTCAGTTCCTGAACAATTACCCATATACGTATGTTTTGACTCAGTCCCCTGGGAAACGAGGTCAAAATGACCTCTTACCTCATCTGATCTGACAATAATTCTCCAGTCAATTATTGATATTAGCCCTTTTCGAACAAGCCAATCATAATGGTCAAGGAACAACCCCTCTTGTCTCTATGGGGCCTTCTCCTTTAAAAGTAGACTGTACCAGCTAGTCGGTGTCTCTTGGCTTCCCGAATGCTGGGGGACCCTGTCATGACAGAATTAATAAAATCCTCATGTTTTTGCATTGGCTGTGGTGTATGAGGTGGTCTCTGGGGGCGACTCCTTCTCGGGTTGGACACTAGAGTCCAACACCCAGACCCAGAAGGACAAATATCATATGTACTCACTCATAAGTGGCTTTTAGACATAAAGCAAAGAAAACTAGCCTACAATTCACAATCCCAGAGAACCTAGACAACAATGAGGACTCTAAGAGAGACACACATGGATCTAATCTACATGGGAAGTAGAAAAAGACAAGATCTCCTGAGTAAATTGGGAGCATGGGGACCATGGGAGAAGGTTGGAGGGGAGGAGAGAGGCAGGGAGGGGAGCAGAGAAAATGTATAGCTCAATAAAATCAATAAAAAAAGAACTAGTTAATAAAAAAGAAAGAAAAAATGATGTGATAGCAAGGGCCACTGGCAGGTTGGTAGCATATAATAGATCAGCATTGGTAAGGAGAAGCGTACCCACTGGGGTAGCAATCCATTTATTTCTACATGGTTTCAATCTTTCTGCTGGTCCATCTGTAAATTAGTCTTGAATTCTTCCTTTCACTGTCCTTTGACAGTACTGGACCTCCAGAATGATGAAAATTAAGAGTGAATTGAAAGGAAGGTAATAGTAATAGGAACAAGTAGAATGTGTCTAGGCCACCTGCTCTGATATTTTAGTTACACCAACTGGACTTGCCTAAGCCCAGTCCTCCAAGTACCAAGATAGAGTGATGTTGTTCATACTCAGTATTACAACTAGGCAGGTTATGTATCAATCTGTTTGTTGTAAGTAGCTCGTTCTGCATAGCTCTATGGTACCTGTGATGACAACATCCTAATGTGAACTTTAATGAGGCATTCCCTTCTATAAGTCTCTCCTCTAAAGTGTAAGTGGGGCCTGAAACTACTAGGCAAGAGATTATAGCCAAGGAGATGAAATAATTTCTACTGTTGTCATAGAAGACTCAGTCTTGAAGCTAAAGGAAAGCTGCATAAGATAACATATAGAAAGATCAAAATGAAACATTAATTTGTAGAACTAATATGCCCTAATAAGTATAATAATAAAATTTAATGAAGAGACTCCACCCTAGCAAACTGGAATAAGAGCATCTCTTGCAAGCTTTGAAGAACTAAACTATGATGATGTATACCTATGAGAAGGCCACTTGGCAAGGAACTGCGAGCAATCTCTTAGGCCAATCTAGGCCCATAGTCAACAAGTCCTACAGCTGTATGACACTGAATTATGTCAACAAGCATGTGAGCTTAGAAGAGGAGCCCAATCTCCAGAAAGGGATGCAGCCTGGCCAAAACCTTGACAGCATCCTTGTGAGAACCTGTCCAGAGGAACTAACTGGCCAAGATCAGATCCCTCAAACATAGGTAAGAACTATTTGTTGATTTAAATAGATATGTTTGTGGCAATGTTGTAATTCAGCAATAGTTTACCAATACACTGAGGAGTAATTTGGCATTCAGCCTCTATTAACACATCACATAGTTTACTTAAGAGAATGGCTCTAGCCCTGCTCCAGAGCTTAAGAGATCTACCCTGTGACTTTCCTAAAGGGTTTCCCAAAAAAAATCTAAGCAGATCTGATTATAAAATAGTCTAGAGACCGGCTATAGAAATCTCCCTGCCCCTGGCCTCAACTAAAACTAGCATCCATCCAGTTACAAAAAAAAAAAGTCAGAATGAATAAGTATTCACAGTATGTATTCTATACAAACTGCCAAATGATAAAACTGTACTGTGCCTCTTTTTCAGTAGTCAGGGGCGCAAAATATGTTATTTTGGGTATTTCTTTGAGTAAATCCTCTGCCCCAGACTTCCAAACCTGTACAAATTCTCAACGTAAACATATTTATCAATATAATTAGTTAATATGATATTTTGTAGAGTGTCGAGATGTTCCTAAATGTATTAATCAGGAGAGTTAAAATAATATATAATATGACATATTATATATGATATAATTTTGTAATAATTATATTATAGTTACAATATAGAATATAAAATAGTTATGCCCTTCTTATGTAAACTACCATTTAACTTTTTATTGATATATAATTGGAATACAAAATATGGAGAATTTGTGGTCTTTTAAGATTTATTTCTTTATTATATATTTCTTTTATCTGCATATATGTGTACCGCATGCATGCAGGTGCCCACATAGGTAAGAAGGGGGCATCTAATCCTCTAGAGCTGGAATTAGAGATATTGTGAGCTGCCATGTGTGGCCAGGGACTCAAATCCAAGTCCTATGCTAGAGTGCAAATTTTTATCACCCCACCAAAAGTGCATTCATGTATTTTTCAGTTAGTCTCTTGCTAAGCCAGAGGCAAATTCTTTCTGGTTTCTTTCTACATGGATTTGCACTGCCTGGATCTTGGAAATCATATTAGTGGAATCATACAGCATGCATTTTTATATGCCTAGGTTCCTTTGTGCAAATAATGTCAAGGGGTTTGAGATTGTGAGCTGTTTTCAATTCTCCCTACAGATAAGCAGCTAATAATTTCCAAGATCTGTTATTGACTTGAAGGCAATGAGGATGGCGAGATGGATCTTGAGAAATGTAATCTAAGAAGGTGTTTACTTAAAGTGCAATCATCATGGAATGTTTATAAAGAAGAAAGTTATTCTCTGGAAAAGGAAAAGGGCTAGTCTTTCAGCAAGAAAAGTTTGGAGGCACTTGATTCATCCTCCCAAATAGCAGCATAGATCTCTATGTTCCTTTATTTCCCTTTCTGATGTTGACATAGTTAGTAAACCTGGCAGTATTGTAGTTTTTACATTTGGTCGTTTTCATAGCTGGACCACACCTATCATCAGATCCTGAGCCTGATTTTTAGTGCAATTTGTTCTGCATCTTCAGAATAAAGATCTCATTTAAGGCTAGCATAGAGGAAGAGTTTCTACTGCAGTCTAAAGCAAACACCAGACTCTAAAATCCTTACAAAGATATGTATGCCGAGTAGGTGTGATAGCCACATGACTTGTTCGTATCTTGTCCTCCACCTACATATCATAGCTGCAAAATATCACATACCATGGGTAAAAGCTCGAGTAATTGTAACTTGGCTCATAGGGAGGGGATTAGGACAGCTGAACAATACGGCCCTAAAACCCCATCCTGACCATTTGATTCAAGAACTAATTCTTGACTAGTGAGATGGTTCAGCAAGTAAAACGCATAGTGTATGAGTCTGACGACCTGAGACTGATGGCTGGAACTCACGATGAGAAGAGAGAACCAGTTCTTAAAAGCTGCACTCTGGACTCCATTATGCACACTATGGCATGCACGCATAAGTATGCATATGTGCACATGTCCATACAACAATGTTTTAAAGAACTAATTCTAATATCAAATGTCTCAGCCAGAATCCCTTACCAAACAGAGCCTGAGTCAAAAATCAAGCATTAATCATCCTGGTGTACAAACCCACGACAATAAGGATGAAGGAAAAGAAAAAGAGTTAGTGGGGAAAGGAAAGCTCTAAATCAATGAGATACAATGCATGGTCTCATGGGCTATTACTTTTCAAAAGTACATGTTAGCAGTCAGGTGTGTACGTGATTTTTTTCTGAATCGATTGAAATGGAAAACACACACACTTCAGATTAATATGTGAAAGGGGAAAGTAAAGGAAATATATCTTCCTGACCCTCTCAAACCTCTTGATTTCCATGAGTCAAGGTTTCTAGCTCAAGGAGCTGACAGCCTTTTCCAGGGTTATATCATTTAGTCACATGACAGCATCTCACAGATCTAGATACCCTGCCTATAGAGTGTCATGTAAGTACAGAGTGAAATAAGGTCTTAACAGCGAGAGGCTCAAAGTGTAACGTGAGGACCATTCAGGCACGGGACTTTGATCAAGACTACCATGTGGGCCTGGGAGCTCAGAAGAGACGCCAACAACAGAATGGTAGCAGAAAAATCTGGAAAGTGAACCGCATCTTGGACAAGAATCTAAGACAGCAGAAAATTTGTGCCCAACATGGAAGAATAGTTTGAACTATATAGGAAGAATGAGGATGGAAAAGGGACCAATTAGAGTACTTTTTTTTTAAAGCCAACAAAATTATTTTTAATGAACTAGATGTGAGGAGCCATGGAAAGAGAGGATTCACGAATACTCCCACATTTTTGCAAGCTGAGTACTTGACAGATATCATTTCTGAGATATGGGATATGAGGAAGAGTGGACTTGGCAGTAAGGGAATCAATATTTGGTTTAATACACTCCAAACGTTTGGTCAAAACCATTGTGTGTGTGTGACTTGTTGGGTTTTGTTGTTGTTGTTGTTGTTGTTGTTGTTGTTGTTGTTGTTTTGTCTTAGTTTTTTGGGCTTTTGTGGAGGGTTTTTTTTTGCTTTTTTAAAAAAAAAAATAAAAGCATTATGCACAATAACCAAAGGTTTATTCCTTAATTCAGCCAAAGGTCATTCTTGCATATGGATAAAACCAGCTGCCACTTACATTATATAGTTGGTAATGCATAGCATATTGTCTGTGGTAGTCTGAATGAAAATAGCCCCATAGGCTCACAGGTAGTGGCACCATTGGGAGGTGTAGCCTTGTTGGAGTAGATGTGACATTGTTGGAGGAGGTGTGTTGTAGAAGTTCTTTGAGTTCTCAGATGCTGTCTTCCTGTTGCCTGCTGACCCGGATGTAGAACTCTCAGATCCTTCTCCAGCACCATGTCTGCCTGTGCACCACCATGCTTCCTGCCATGATAATAATGGACTAAGCCTCTGAACAGTAAGCCACCTCCAGTTAAATGGTTTCCTTTATAAGAGTTGCTGTGGCCAGGCAATCGTGGTGCCCGCCTTTAATCCCAGCACTCTGGAAGCTGGGGCAAGAGGATCCCTGTGAGTTCAAGGCCAGCCAGATCTACAGAGTGAGTTCTAGGACAGCCAAGGCTACACAGAGAAACCCTGACTTGAAAAACACCAACAACCCTAACTAAGACAGTGTCCCAAGATCTCACTCTACCTATTGGCCCAATGTCCATCACCTGTGTTTTGATCATCTACTGTTATTTAACAAACCATCCAAAGCTTAGCAGCACTTATGTTGATCACTGACAGACAGCACAGACAAAGTTGAGCTCAGTGAACTGGTCTTTCTATCACACAGTGACAGCTGGGGAAGCTCAACCGGATTCTAGAGAATCTGTGTCCAAAATGACGACTCATTCATATTGGCTGGAAAGGTAGTGTTGACCTTATGCTAGGAGCCCAGTCAGGCCTAAAGACCATGAACTGAGATCTTTTCCACAGAGACCTCCCAATAGGCTGACTTTCCTGAAAACACAACGTGCCCAGAGACCGGAAACTGAAGCTACTGGTTTCCTAAGTAACACAGGCCCAGAAACTGGCATATACTACCACATTGTGCGGGCCAAGCATATTCATAGAAACTAGATTCAAGGAGAGAAAACTAGATAAAATCTTTCAATTAAAACAATGTCAAAGCTTTATAAAGTGTTATTATTTTGACTGGCACAGATTAGAAATCACACCCGGGTGATAGTTAATTGCCTTGGTAATGTGCATCTGAGTCACATACAGAAGACACTTAAACCGTTTGTTCTCGGCTCAGGTAATTTATCAGATGGGCATTTGCTATCCATTATCTTTCTAAGAATAAAAGCCAGAGTAGAAATTGTAGTATTAATAATAACATAGCTGGGGGCTGGGGAGATATAGCTCAGAGGTTAAAAGCTCTGGCTGCTCTTCCAGAGGTCCTGAGTTCAATTCCCAGCAATCACACGGTGACTCACAACCATAATGAGATTTGTTGTTCTTTTCTGGCCTACAAGCATACATGCAGGCAGAACACTGTATAGATAACAAGTAAATATTTTAAAAAAAACAATAATACAACTACTCTTTAATGCATTTACCCTGTGTCAGAAATTATTGTTAGTGCTGTATATGCATTAGTTTGCCTTGCCAATAATTCCATAAGGTGGCAATGTGATACTGTCTTTATTTTATGGATGCCACATTAAAGTCATAGAACAGTTAAATAATTTTCCCAAAACCATAAAACAGTACAGCTTAGATCTCAGTCCAGATCTATAAAACTCAACATGTCCATACTTAAAACTATGATACCATATTGGAAAGGGAGAGGTGGACTTGCCAGAAACAGTCTGCCAGATTACAGTCCTCAGGCTTCATCAAGGCTTCATTGCTAACAACCGTTGCAGGGGGCCACTTGTTTTTTCCCAGCTGCTTAGCCCCAAAATAATCACACAGAAACTGTATTAATTAAATCACTGCTTGGCCCATTAGCTCTAGCTTCTTATTGGCTAACTCTTACATATTAATTTAGCCCATTTCTACTAATCTTTGTATTACCACGTGACTGTGACTTACCGGCTAAAGTTCCAGCATCAGTCTCCAGAGGGACTATATGACTTCTCCTTGACTCCACCCTTCTTTTCCCAGCATGCAATCCAGTCCTCTCTGCCTAGCTCTGCTCTACCCCACCCTGCCCTGCTATAGACTCAAAGCAGTTCTTTATTCATTAATGGTAATCACAGCATACAGAAGGAAATCCCATATCAAACAACCTCATAGGGAAAAGTATTTATAAAAAGTCAGAATAGTTGGGATTTTTCATCCCAGAATATTCTTGGTCTGTGACAACATGAAAGACAACAATATCCAATTTAGAATACCTCTTCTTTTCAGGCTACATATGTGTGCTTTCTGTACACTCAGTTTACATACTTCTCTAAACAACTGTGTAGCAATTATTGCTTTTATTGCCACTTACAGTTGAAGAATCTGAAATATTAATAAAATCATGCATGTCTTACAAATGGTAACTGGTTCTATCTCAGCTCACGCTGTAAACCCTCTATCATTATATGAGCACTGTCCACAGCTAGGTAAGCTTGGCATGAAGATGTCTGTGCTAAAGCCCTATGGAAAATATGGCTGGAAACTTGGGGAGATACAAAAAGATACCTTAAGTCCTTGCTATTCATTTTCTTGTTCTGAATTAGGATCACCCCAAGTTAGTAGTCTATTTTTAGGGTATATCCCTTCATACCTACTTCCTTTCATCCAAGAATGCCTTAATAACCAAGAATATTGATTCCACAGGGCACAGGATATCTGAGCAAATCCATATCCAATTATTCTCCTCTTTATTCTCAGTTAATTAATAGCTAACTATTGGAAGGAGATTAAAAGAATTGACTTCCTGGTGACACTGAGCAATTAAAATTTTAGCTCCCTTCACAAGTCTAATCAGTGCCTAAGTGGAGATTGATAGAGATGAATCCCTTTTCTATCTAATTCCTATTTTGTAGCCAACTATCCATTGCAGGCTTCTGACCTTACCAAGATGCTTTACTGGAAGCAAGTTTAAATACCGGCCCAGTCAAACAAACATTTACAACCAATTAACCTATTGCTAATGACAAAATAGCTAGCTGTCCAGAAATGAAAAAAAGTAGCATAAGGAAGCCTACATTTCAATACACCATCTGATCTACTTAAGGCTTCTTAGAAGTATTAGCAAAGAGATGATATAGGTATAGATATACCTTCCTTACTTCCTCATCTGCATTTTTATCTTGCTTTTCATTCTTTTTTATTATTTCTTTTAATTTTGAGATTATAATATTATTCAATTTTTTTCCTTCCCTTACCTCCTCTAGTCCCTCCTATATACTACTTCTTGATCTTTGCAAATTCATGGCCTCTTTCTTGAATGAATCCCTGCACCAAAGGCTCGGGAATCACTGTGAAAGAGGAAGCAGAAAGACTGGAAGAGCCGAAGTAACTGTGAGATTGTGTCTCCTAATAATCTCAGAAGCTACACACGGAAATCCTCACCAACATGACTTCCTAAACATGAGTGGAATAAGGACAATAAACATGCTAGTGTGGATGAGGGGGATGCTCATAAGGCCTCTGCATATTTTTTTAATCTGGCGTTATTCGGCTCCAGCCTCTATTTTATTTTATGTCTATGATTGTTTTGCCTATGTGTATGTCTATGAACCACTTACATGCCTGGTGCCCATGGAGGACATAAGAGAATACCAGACCCCTGGAACAGGAGTTCCAGACAGTTGTGATCTACCACATAGATCCTGGGAACCAAACCCAGGTCCTCTGGAAGAGCAGCATGTGAACTGTTGAACTAACTATTTGAATAGTTCAACTAACAGTTGAACTGTCTCCCAGCTCAAGCCTCTCTCTGTTTAACAGAGTACAGAGTTTGTAATATTGGAAAGGAAGGAGAGTTCGGAGGTTAAAAATGGTTTCCTCCAAGTTTGACAAACTGAGTTCGATACTCGGGTCCCATGTGGCAGGAGAGAACCGACTCCTATAGGCTGTTCTCTGACCTCCATACGTGTGTCATGACACACACATGTCAAACACTGAAAACATAAAATGACTTTTGAAAAATAAAATATCTAACCTAGAAAGGAATAAAAACCTAAGACTAAAAAATCCATGCCTGTGGGCCAATAAATAGGTTCTCAGTGTTAAATGTGCTCTTCATCTTGTGAGTACCTTGGGTAATATTTATCACAGTCTGTCCTTGGATATTAATACATCTCTAGCCAGAGTCTGTCTTCCAGAATGGCTCTCCTAGGGTTGTGATTCAGGGCTTTAATTTCTAGAAGTTTGATTCTAGTCCCACACCATGAGAGCTAAAGACCATGCCTTCTGTCTTGGCCTAATTCTACTCAATTTCCTATGCCCTATAGCAATAGCAGCAGCACAGCCTACCTGATCTAGACTCATGAATGACAGTTTCATGTCTTCTCTATTGGGAAAATTCTCAAAACCAGAAGTTTAAATCTCATTTCTCGAGGGGATAAAGTCACACATAAAAAAAAAAAAGTACTCTCTCAGATCTAGAACAAAACAGCAGTGTATTTGCTATAAACTTAAAGAAAAATGGGCCCAGGGAGGTGACTCAGTTAGCAAATTATTTGGCATGTAAGCATGATTGAGTTCAGTCACCAGAACACATGTTTAAAAAAAGCATGATATACCAGGAGAGAAAGCCCACCCCTGACGCTGCCTGGAGCACCAAGACCCACAGGCTGGATGACCCAGAGACCTAGGATAGAGCCAAACATAATTGAAGGAAAGAAAAACTGTCTATGTAATGGTGCCTCACAATATTCTGCTACACACATAGATTGGTGCCTAATCCAATTATCATCAGAGAGGCTTCATCTAGCAACTGATGGAAACAACTGCAGACCCACAGTCAAACATTAGGTGGAGCTCAGAGAATCCTGCAGAAGATGGGGAGAAAGAATTGTAGGAGCCAGAGGAGTCAAGGACATAAGAAAGCTCACAGAATCAACTAACCTGGGCATATAAGGGCTCACAGAAACTGAACCACCAACCAGGAAGCCAGCATGGGACTGACCTAAGCACTCTGCATATATGTGACAGTAGAGTATGATGGTTCTCTTGTGGGACTCCTATCAGTGGGAGCAGGGCTCTCTCTGGTTCTTTTACTGACTATTGGGACCCTACTCCTCATACTGTGTCACCTTTCCCAGCCTTTATAGAAGAGGAGGTGCTTAGTCTTACTGCAACTTGATATGCCAGGTTTGGTTGATACTTCTGGGAGAACTCTAGTTACCCTCTCATATCCTCCTGCCTGTTGACCCCTTTCCTTTTCCCAGTCTCACTGCTACTTTTATGGGTGGTAATTCATCCATGTTCTTGCAATAACCCTTCACCCATGCTCCTGTAAGGAACCCTAATTAAAGTCATTGGCTCATCAAAAATATAAGGCATAAAAGTAGCAGGAAAGGGATCAACAGGAAGGGGGATGCGAGAGGGTAACCAGAGTTGAATGTAACAAAAATACATTATATACACAATACACATATGAGCACATCAAAATAAAACCCACTAGTCTATGTAATTACAATATGCTAATAAATTTTTTAATTGTGTGTGGGGTGTGTGTTTGTGTGTGTGTGGGGGGGGTGTGTGTTTGTGTGTGTATGTGTGGGGTGTGTGTCTGTGTGTATGTGTGGGGTGTGTGTGTGTGTGTGTGTGTGTGTTTGTGTGTGTGCCTGAAGGCCAGAAGTGTTAGGTTCTCTACTGAGTTGCAGGCAGTTGTGAGCTACCTGATACGGTATTGTTTGATGTTGGTCACAGGTGCCGCAGGAGAGAGAAGCTTACCAATATGCTAAGCCTTCATTCATTTTCC
This sequence comes from Myodes glareolus, assembly GCF_982192425.1. Lineage (NCBI taxonomy): Eukaryota > Metazoa > Chordata > Mammalia > Rodentia > Cricetidae > Myodes > Myodes glareolus. Next base: position 30,185,005 of record NC_142053.1, on the reverse strand, counting down.
GAAGGAGCAGAGAGCTTCAGCCTTCTTGGAAAGGACTGACACCCAGCCATCTCACTCAAGTTACTTTATTCAAACATATGCAAGGTTAATAGGGGCTGGGAAAGGTTCCAACTACCAAAGTCTGTCCCGCGCTACCGTCTCGCCAGCAAGAACCACGCGGGTACACATAGGATACTTCTGCAGTAAAGCTTTAATGCCCCTTGGGAGAGCGGGCATCAGCCAACATGGCGGAGACCCAGATAAGATGGAACCCAACCCTTATAAAGGAAACAGTCCTCGCTTCTGAGGTGTCACTCTTGGATTGGTTCATTGCCCATTATCCCAGATGATGCCTCGGGAGTAGGCAGGAACGCAGCGGTAGAGAGTTACCAAGCACGTGCGCTGGGATTAAAGGCGTGTGCTACATCACCTTGAACTCACAGAGATTTGTTTGTCTCTGCCTCCCAGGCATTGGGACCAAAGGCGTATACTACCACGCCTTGAGGTCACAGAGGTCAATCTGCCTCTGCCGCCCAGGCATCAGGACTAAAGGCGTGTACCGCCACACCTTGGGGTCACAGAGGTCAATCTCTACCTTTGTTCCTAGAAGCAATGGAGAATGTGGTCCGGCCCTCCACAAAAGTCATCTTGCTCTTGCTGCTGGTGAGAGCACACAGCCCACACAAATCTCAGTCCCTTTTCTTGGCTAGTCACAATCAAAAGTAAGAGCTCTTTGTCTGCCAGGAGTGTCTTAGGACCAAGGTCAGTGCAGCTGCAAGTTCTCGCATTCAGCAAGTGAGACTCTCCAGAGAGACAACATTTCTTCCAGATTTAAACAGTCTCAAAACAATTTCTCAGCCTCTATTGATTAATCCAAACATTGCAAAGGCTTTGTTGAAACATTTCACTCAAAGCCAGACACAAAGGCCTTAATTTCACTTAAAGCCAGACATAAAGGCTTTAGTTACATATCAGTATAATATGGATGCTGGGACCTGAGCTCAAGTCCAAGGCAAGAGCAATATGCATTCTTTTTGTTTGTTTGGGGTTTTGTTGTTGCTCTTGTTGTTGTTCTTGTTGTTGATTTTTGAGACAGGGTTTCTCTGTGTAAGCCTGGCTGTCCTAGAACTCACTCTGTAGAATAGGCTAGCCTTGAACTCAAAGAACTTGAACTTCCAAATGTGCTGCCACGCCTGACTGCAACATGGGCTCCTAATCACTGAGCCACCTATTTAGCGCCTAATAAACACATTGTAAGAGTAACTTAAAGCGGTTTCATAATGTTTAGTTGCAAATGATGTAAAGCATCTTGTGTGGTAGTTTGCTTCTCTATTATTGTGGCAAAACACTGAGCAAACACAACGGGGTAGGGGTGACATTTCAACCTACACTTCGACTCACAGTCCATCACTCGAGGGAAGTCAGAGCAGGAACTCAAAGCACAAACCTGAAGTCAGGAACGGAAATGGAAGCCACGGAAGGGTGCTGCTTGTTGGCTTGCCCCTCATGACTTGTTCAGCCTGCTCTCATAAAGAGCTCAGGACCACCAGCCCAGAGGTGGCAGCACAGTGGGCAGGGCCTCTTACATCAATCTTCAAATAAAGAAAATGCCCCCCACAGACTTGCCAAGAATCCAGTTTGATGAAGGCCATTCCTTTATTGCTGTTCCCTTTTCCCAGGTAACTTAAATTTGTGTCAAGTTGACAAAACTTGACTTGACACTACGTGTAACATTTTTGTGCAAAGAACTGTTTGTTTGTTGAATGTGAACTTAAGACATTCCATTACTCAATCAAGATTAGTGTGAAAAGTGACTACAGGTTCAATAAAGTGAGCACTGCTGTCTAAGAATGACAAACAATTAATATGAAAAATGGATAATATTTCTTGTATATTTCTATATATATTAATATACAGAATTACTGGATAGTGATTATAATACCAGAATTGATTAAATGCAGAGAGGACTATTCTGAAATAATAGTTCTTAATCCAAGTATTTAGCAACTTCAAGGGATCTAACACTCTTTTATAGCCTCTAACCTCTATGAGCACCATCTACACACATGTGCACTTCTTTCTGTCTCTGTCTCTCTCTGCCTCCTTGCTCCCCCCCACACACACACATACATACACATAAATAAAATAAATCTTTAAAAAGGAAGTCCAGAATTTAAAAGAAAAAATATGCTGGTAATTTTCACATAAAAAATGTGGTACACTTGCACAAGGAATGTGATATAGTTTTAGTATTCTTCATGAGATGTAGAATCATATTTATAAGTATAAAATTATCGACAACATTTTAGATTGCTTCAAAATAATACAGAAATTTATCTCTTCTCACTACTGCTATTGGTGATGCCAAATATAAATGAATCTTAATAAATGGAGATATATGCCAATTCATGAATGGAAAAAATCAAACTGTTATTTTACCACTTCTTTTCAAATTAATCTATGCTTTCAACACAATTTCAATCAAATCCCAGCAGGCTATGTAGTGGAGATTGGCAAGATTATGTTTATGAAAAAGTGAAACAGATGCAAAAGGTTTTTAAAATTGAAAGAGAAACATGGGGTTGAAGGACAGTATATGAGTTCAAGATTTTCTATAAAAACAGCGGTATTTAATAGAGGTGTTAGACTAGATACATAGACCAGTGGAACACAAAGGAATTTGGAAAGAAAATCATACATATGTGATGAGCTTCTTGACAGTTTTCTTGCATGCCTTGGAGTATAACACAATACCTTGCATATGTAGACAAGCACTGCCTTGTTTGACTTCTGTTGTTTTGTTTTGCTAACCTTTTGTGGCAGAGTTATGCTAAGTACGCCTCTGGAGTAAGTAGGATTATAGGTGGATACCATGACACACCTCTATTGAGTTTTTATTAAAGTACAGAGACAATAGTACAGTGAAGAAAGTAGAGTATATTCTTTTAATAAATAATGTTGGAACATTTAGACACCCATATGTCTAAGACAAAAATATCTAAGAGCAATTAAAGAAGCACTCACCATCACAAGTCATGTCCTGTACACACACACACACACACACACACACACACACACACACACACACACACAGATGAGATAAAAGAAAAAATAGGAGCCTGAATGGGGCTCTGCATATGTCACATGGGATTGACCTAGGCCTTCTACACATGTGTGACAGTTATGTAGCTTGGTCCTCTTGTGGGACTCCTAACAGTGGGAACATGATCTGTCTGCGACGCTTTTACTGGCTTTTGGGACCCCACTCTTCGTACTGGGTCACCTTCCCAGCCTTAATACATGGGGAGGTGCTTAGTCCTATTGCAATTTGATATACCATGTTTTGTTGATACTCAAGGGAGACCTGTCCTTTCCTGAACAGAAACAGAGAAAGAGTAGATTGGGGAGTGGGAACAAAGTGGGGGTTAGGGGGAGGGACTGGAAGAAGAGGAGAGAGGAGAAACTGCAGCTGGGATGTAAAATAAATAAATTTTAAAAGAAAGAAAAAATAGTGGCTAATAAGACTTAACCAAATTTTCAAATTTTACCTTAGGAAAGGCACTGGTTAAAAGAATGAAACCTTTCCCTCAGGCCTCAGTGAATTAAGTGAAGAGGAGTCAAAACAATTGTTAAGAGCCAGAGGTGGTGAATGACCCCAAGGAAGCAGCATCGTCCAGGCACAAGACTGGTGCGTATGTGAACTCACAGTGTGGCAGCACACACCAGACCTGTACAAGATCAACCCAACAAACTCCCAGCATGGGGGAGGTGAAGTAGGCACAAAGGCCCACCACCAGCCAGAAGTTATTTGCAATTGATAGCTGCTAGGAGAGGAAAAATCAGTTTTCTTCCATGGAGTGACAGTGGATATATCAACCACAGCTCAGGGCAGGCCCCACACCCGGGAGTAGTCAGCCAGCACAGCTCAGACTACAGGATTTTTACAGGAATTTCATGCTAACTTTACATTTAAAGGCCTGAAAAGAACAGAAAGTTTAAGATATTTTGACCATTATTAGCTCTTTTTGTTTGTTTGTTTTTTGAGACAGGATTTCTCTGTAGCTTTGGAGCCTGTCCTGGAACTAGCTCTTGTAGACCAGGATGGCCTTGAATTCACAGAGATCCTGTCTCTGCCTCCCAAGTGCTGGGATTAAAGGCACGTGCCACCACCACCCGGCTTCGTTATTAGCAGTATTTTAAGACCACTCCCTTTTAAGGAGAGAAGTTACTTGGGAAACTGACAGGAGCTATCAATCTAAGAAGGAAAGAATCAGTGTATGCTGATCTTCTGTCCTTTGTAAATTAGAGAATTAACAGAATCCCTCAGACATAACACAAGAACCTACAGGGTGCTCTGTCGTAAGCACAAACTCTTAATATATAAGAGCAATTGTTTTTTAACGGCAACTACATGAAATTACATAAAACAGAGATGTTCCTTGGGTGCTGGTGCCTCCGACACAAGCTCCATCTCCAGAATGAGTTGCTTAACTCAGACCAGTTGCTGAGGGTAAGAGTGGTACCGTGTACATAAAATAGGAGTAGCTGAATGTCACAAAGGCAAAGAGAGAAGCCCTTTTCAGGAGACTTACCACACAACTGGATGGTCACCCATTCAAACTGTGGCGTGCTTCTACAGATCATGCTTATTTATACAGATAGTATAGGATCCACAGATTTAGCTACTGCTACCTAGAAGAGGTCTGGGCCCCAAAGGAGTGAAATTGTCTTTCAGCATGAAGGTGGTAAAGGCTGGGAATGGTTTGGCTTTTTGTTTGTTTGTTTTTTAAGGAGAAATAGAGAAGAAGCAAGAGGTACACTGATCAAAAAATAATTTGGGGTGGAATGAGTTCAACCTGCCTCTTCTTTTATAACACCAAGGCTGTGTTTACCAAAATCCACAAGAGTCAGGAATAAACTATGTACCCAACACTCGGGCTAAAATCAATCATAACATGAATCCAAGAGAATTGTGAAAATTATTTGTATGGCAGAGAAGGAGTATATTAAAGTCATTTATCAGGCAGTACCACGGCTACTAGTAGTGCTAATTAGCTGAATCTGTTTTCTGGCTTTGTGAGCAAAGTTTTCCTGGGTTCATGTTCTGGAAGGAAGTAGAAGAAATAGGCCCTAGAAATTCAGGAATTCTGCAGCTAGAACATAGAAGAGAGAGAATCCTATATAAGAGGCAGAAGGCAAGCACTAAATGACAATGAAGGCAGAGTGGCTAGTCAAACATAGAACAATACATCCAGATTTATTATCAACAAATGTGTCTCGATCTGGACTTCTAAATCTTTTCAAATCACAGTCCCTAAGACAATTTAATGAAACTTGTGGGTTTCTTTAATGAATATTCTAAACCACTCACAACAACACACTCTTGCTTTTAGACTTTCAAACACTCTGGGGCAGTAAGATCTCAAATTCCAAACTAGCCTTAGCTATATGGGAAGACTCTGTCAAAAAGACATACAAAAGAGAAAAAAGGCATTTTGAGTATGTGGTGTATGTACATATATGTTTGGAGGTGTGAATGCCCTACAGCTTGTAGATGCCAGAGGATGTTGGGTATTACGGAGGTTTGAATAAAAACTGTCAGCCTGTCTGTGGTGGTAAACACCTTTGATCCCAGCATTTGGGAAGCAGAGGTAGGAGGATCTCTGCACGTTTGAATCCAGTCTAGTCTATGTAATGAGATCCAGGACAGCCAGAACTACATATAGAGACCCTGTCCCAAAAATAAATAGATAGATGATAGATAGATAGATAGATAGATAGATAGATAGGTAGATAGGAATAAATTTTTTTTTAGAGAGCAGTGTCTTTTTTTTCAACTGTCTGAAATTTAATAAATTATAAAAGTTTCCATTTCCGCCCCTCCTCCTAACACCCTCCCACTCCCCCCACTCTCCCTCCTCCTCCCTCTCCATCCCTAAGAGCAGTCAGGGTTTCCTGCCCTGTGGGAAGTTCAAGTTCCTCCCCCCTCCCTCCAGGTCTAGGAAGGTGAGTATCCAAACAGACTGGATCCCAAAAATCCAGTATATGCAGAGGAAACAAGTCCCAGTGTCATTGTCAATGACTTTTCAGAAAGACTCCGGGTCAGCCACATTCAGAGAATCCGGCCACATTCAGAGAATCTGGTTGGATCACGTGCTCGTTCAGTCCCAGTCCAACTGGCCTTGGTAAACTCTCATTAGATCAGTCCCCTTGTATCAGTGGGTGATCGCACCCCTCAAGGTCCTGATTTCCTTTTTCATGTTCTTCCTCTTTCTGCTCCTCATTTGGACCTTGCGGGGCTCACTCCAGTGCTCCAATGTGGATCTCCGTCTGTATCGCCATCCATCGTCGGATGAAGGTTCCCTCTGGTCTTGCCTTCTTTGCTCACATTCTCTTTCCTTCTGCTTCTCGTTTGGACCTAGGGAGTTAAGTCCAGTGTTCCAATGTGGGTCTCTGTCTCTATCTCCATCCATCGCCAGATGAAGGATCTATGGTGATAAACAAAATATTCATCAGTATGGTTATAGGCCAAGGCCGGTTCAGGCACCCTCTCCTCTGTCCAGAGAACAATCTGGGGATCTCTCCTTGGACCTGGGATCCCATTTATAATCAAGTCTCTTGTAAACCCTAAAATGACTCCCTTAGTTGAGATATATTCTTCCCTGATCCTGATAAGAATAAAATTTAAAAATAAAAATAAGGCCAGGCGGTGGTGGCGCACACCTTTAATCCCAGCCCTTGGGAGGCAGAGGCAGGTGGATCTCTGTGAGTTCTAGGCCAGCCTGGTCTACAAGAGCTAGTTCCAGGGCAGGTTCCAAAGCAACACAGAGAAACCATGTCTCAAAAAACTAATTAAATAAACAAATGATGAATAAATAAATAAAATGTCCCCCACTAGGTTCAGATATTAGAACTCTTGGTTCTTGGTTAGTGATGCTATGTGGGAAAGCTATGAACTTTTGGAAGGGAAGCCTTGCTGGAGGAAGTACGTCACTGGTGATGGGCTCTGTGGCATTATAGCCTCATTCCACATCCAATTTACTTTCTCTGTTTCTGCACATGGGTGAACATGTGATTCTCAGCTTCCTGCTCCTTCCATCATGCCTCATCTTCTATTACAGACTCTTCCTTCTTGAACCATAAACCAAAATAAGCTCTCTTTTCCTTATGTTGCCTTTGGTTATGGTGATTTATCATATAATTACTACTGGTGTCTTCTTCTATCATCTGCTTTATTCTTTTGAGACAGGGTGGTCTCTCACTGGATCTGGAGCTAGGCTGGTAGACAGCATATCTCAGTGATTTTCCCGTCTCTGTTCCCCACACAATTAGAGTAGCAGGCACGTGCATGACTACATTCAGCTTCGTACATGGGCAATAGGGATTTGAATTCAGACCCTGTAGTAAGAGGCCGCTAGTTTGTTCCTGGCTGCTCAGCCCCGAAATGATCACACAGAGACTGTATTAATTAAATCATTACTTGTCCTATAGCTCTAACTTCTTATTTACTAGCTTTTATATCTTAATTTAACCCATTTCTATTATTTTATATTTTACCATGAGGATTGTGGCCTACCGGCAAGGTTCCAGCATGTCTGTCTCTGACAGCAGCTTCATGGCTTCTCTTGACTCCACCTCCTTTCTTCGAGAATTCAGTTTAGTTTTCCCCGCCTAGCTCTACTCTACCCTATCACAAGCCTAAGACAGTTTCTATTAACCAATGGTATTCACAGCATATAAAGAGAAATCCCACATCAGACCCTTATTTTTTTTGTTTGTTTGTTTGTTTTGGTTTTCTGAGGCAGGGTTTTTCTGTGTAACAGCCCTGGCTATCCTGGAATGCACTCTGTAGACCAGGCTGGCCTCAAACTCAGAGATCCACCTGCCTCTGCCTCCCAAGTCCTGGGATTAAAGGCATGCACCACCAACACCCAGCACCGACCTTCATTCCTATGCAGCAACTGTTCTTATCCATCTTTCCAGCCCCCAAGAAAAGAAAAATCTTTTGAATGCACAAAAGAAAGCATAATGGACTTCAAAAGAACAGCATTTCTATAGAAGTATAAGGCAGTTTTACAGATGATATAGCAACATGTGTTTCCTCATTAACACTATAAGTAGCAGTATCTACTGGTGACGCTCATAACAGCCATGATTTGAAAACAGTGATAAGAGAAGGCATGTAGTTCAGTGGGAGAATACTTGCCTGGCATGCATGAGGCCCTAGATTCTATCCCCAGCAATAATAACAAAGAAAAACATTACTGATGATCATAGAAGCTATTTAGAACCTTTTACGTTCACTCTAGAGCAGTGGTTCTCAACTTTCCTAATGTTGTGACCCTTTAATACAGCTTCTCCTGCTGTGCTGCCCCTCAACCATGAAATTATTTTGTTGCTACTTCATAACTGTAATTTTGTTACTGTTATGAATCACAGTATAATAGCTGATATACAGGATAACTGAGACGCCACCTCTGTGAAAGGGTTGTTCAATGTCCAAAAAGGTTGCAACCCACAAGTTAAAAACCACTGCTCTGTAGCCTCTGCAATTTGTCTAATTAAACATGTTTACTGTCGTCCAATGCTCATGTTAGTTATAGAAGAAAATATTAAACATTAGTTAGAGGGTAAGGAAAATATAGTTGTTTGTTTCCATACAAGATTATAAAAACTAGGGGGGGGGAGGGTGTTGGGAAGAGGGGCGTAAATGGAAACTTTTATAATTTAATAAAATTACTTTCAAAAAAAGATTATAAAAACTGTGATAGTTTGGATATGAAATATCAATCCAAAAGCCTCATGTGTTGAAGGCTTGATCCTCAGTTGGTACATATAGTCATTGAAAAGTGATTAACTCCCTCTATCAAGATATCTCTTGGTTGTTTCCAGGTTCTGGCTATTACAAATAATGCTGCTATGAACATAGTTGAACAAATGTTTTTGTAGTATGATTGGGCATCTCTTGGGTATATTCCCAAGAGTAGTATTGCTGGATCCTGAGGTAGGTAGATTCCCAATTTCCTGAGAAACCACCACACTGGTTTCCAAAATGGTTTCCCAAGTTTGCATTCCCATAAGCAATGGATGAGTGTTCCCCTTACTCCACATTCTCTCCAGCATAGGCTATCATTGGTGTTTTTGATTTTAGCCATTCTGACAGGTGTAAGATGGTATCTCAAAGTTGTTTTGATTTGCATTTTCCTGATCACTAAGGAGGTTGAGCATGACCTTAAGTGTCTTTTGGTCATTTGAACTTCTTTTGTTGAAAATTCTCTGTTCAGTTCAGTATCCCATTTTTTAATTGGGTTAGTTAGACTCTAGATGCCCCTCAATGGAAGAATGGATAAAGAAAGTATGGAATATATACACATTAAAGCACTACTCAGCAGTAAAAAAAACAATGACATCGAATTTTGCATGCAAATGGATGGAAATAGAAAACACTATCCTGAGTGAGATAACTCAGACTCAAAAAGATGAATATGGTATGTACTCACTCATTAGTGAACTCTAGCCACAAACAAAGAACATTAAGCCTATAGTTCACAAACCTAGAGAAGCCAAATAACAAGGTGAACCCAAAGGAAAACATATATAGACCCTCCTGGAAATTGGAAGCAAACAAGATTGCTGGGCAAAAGTTGGGAGTATGGGAGTGGGGGTAGGGGTGGAAGTGGGGTTGGGAGAAGGGGAAAGGGGGAGAGAGAAGGGAGAAAGGAAAGACTGGGGAGAGCTTGGGAGAGTGGGAGGGTGGAGATGGAGGCAAGGCGGCTATAGGAGCAGGGAAGAAGGAAGCCATTTTAGGGGTGGCAAGAGACTTGGCTCTAGAGGGGATCCCAAGTGTCCACGGGGATGTCCCCAACTAGGTCCTTGAGCAGCAGAGGAGAGGGTGCCTGAACTGTCCTTGCCCCACTATCACACTGATGATTATCTCAAATATCACCATAGAATCTTTGGCAACAGATGGAGATAGAAACAGAGACCCTCATCAGAGCACTAGAATGAGCTCCCAAGGTCCAGTTGAAGGGTAGAAGGAGGAAGAAGACAACAAGGAAGTCAGGACCGCGAGGGGTTGGTCCACCCGCTGAGGCAGTGTGCCTGTTCTAATGGGAGCTCACCAAATCCAGCTGGACCAGGACTGAATGAGCATGCGATCAAACAAAACACTGAATGTGACTGACAATGGGGGCTGACTGAGAAGTCATTGATAAAGGCACCGGGACTTGTTTCTACTGCATGTACTGGCTTTTTATGATCCTAGTTTATTTGGATGCAAAGCTTCCTAGGCCTGGATGTAGGGGGGAGGGCCTTGAACTTCCCACAGGGCAGGATACTCTGCCCTCTCTTAAGGAGGGAGGGAGAGGGAGGGGGAGGGAGTAGGGTGAGTGGGGGAGCAGGAGGAGAATGAGAGGAGGGGAGGAAGTGTAATTTTTTGAATGAAAAAAAAAGATATCTCTTTCATTGCTCTCCCTCTCCATACCTCCCCCAAATGAGCCACCTCAAATCCTCATGTTCTCATCCCCCATCCACTCCCTTCTTACCCCCACTCCCAGTTTATCCAGGAGAGCTTAACTATTTTCCTTCCTGGGGCCTGAAGTCATTATGGGGTTAGGGAGAAATCTGGTGCTAGGGAAACTTGCAGGAATCCACAAGGATGACCTCTGCAAAGCCTCCTAGCAATAGTAGAGAGGGTACCTACATCTAGTAACTGATGGAAGCAGATGCAGTGATCCTCTGCCAAGCCTAGGCTAAGCTCCTGGAGTTTAGTTGAAGGCAGGGAGGAGGGATCATCTGAGCAAGGGGGGGGGGGGCGGGTCAAGATCATGACTGGGAAAACCAGAGACAGCTGACCCGAGCTAGTTGGAGCTCACAGACTCTGAACTGACAGCTGGGGAACCTTCATAGTACCAAACTAGGCCCTCAGAATGTGGATGACAGTTATGTGACTTGATCTGTTGCGGGGCTGGCAGTAGGACCAGGACTTATCCCAGATGCATGAACTGGCTTTTTGGAGCCCATTCCCTCCTGAGATACCTTGCTCAGCCTTGATATAGTGGGGAGGGCCTTGGTCCTTCCTCAACTTGGTAGGCCAGACTTTGTTGACTCCCCAAGGGAGGCCTTACCCCCTCTAAGAAGTGAATGGGGGATGAGGAGGACATAGGAGTGCAGGAGAAGGGAAGGGAGGGAGAACTGGGGTTGGTATGTAAAATGAAAAAAATTAAATAAGAAAAGAAAAAAGAAAAGTGATTGGAACTGAGGTCCAGATGTAAAACAAATGAAAAAGATTAATTAATAAAAAAAAGATAAAGAAAAATGATTGGGAGCCAGATATGGTGCCATATGTCTGAGCCAGCCCTCAGGAGGTAGAAAATGAAACATCTCAATTTTGGACCAAGCTGGATACATATGGAGACCCAGTCTTGATAAAGGAAGGAAAAAAGAAGGGAGGGAAAGAAGGAGGGAGGGAAGGAAGGAAGGAAGGAGAGAGGGAGGGAGGGAGGAAGGAAGGAAGGAAGGAAGGAAAGAAGGAAAGAAGGAAAGAAGGAAAAAGAAGAATGGAAGGAAAAAGAAAGGTGATTTGAACTTGACGGCTCTGGTCTAAATTGTGAGTTCATTCCTTAGTGGATTTAGTGTGTATAGTGGTATTATTGGGAGGTGGCAGAAAATTAGGAAATGAGCCTAACTGGAAAACCTAAGTCACTAGGGACATGCCCTAGAAAGATACTACACATGTGCTCCCTTTTGTGTATGGTTCTGGGCACTTCCTAATAATATCATATTAGTGATAAGGTTTCGACATAGCAATTGTGGGAAAGAAGGAACAAATATTCAGACCATGACACCCATAATGCACTTGTTGGTCTGAATTCCATTCACTTAAAGAAAGTAGGAAACACATGAATTAAAGAATAATAGCTATATGTTGAATACCGTTAAAACTGGCTCATGTATTATTTGCTTTCTGTACTTTTTGGTATATTTGAGATTTTTCATCTCAAAGGAACTTAGGAGTAATAATGAAAATGGCATTTGAACTTCAGAATTTCTCAATCTATTGAACACTTATTGTTGTCTCTGACACAATTATAATAATATAACATATAACAATATGTTATAGCAAGGTTTTAATCAGTGTAGAATACATACCAAACAAAAGAAATAGTAAGGAGTCAGGTCTAGTTTACAAAGAAAGGAAGAGGATGGTAGGAGAAGGCCAAGAAGAAAGCTCTGAGACTGGGCACTTGACCGGGTGTTAAGTTCTCAAAAGAAAGGAATTAGGCAATTAAACCGGCCTGCTACCATAGGGAAGGGTGGTGGAGGAGCTCGTATATGGGAACAATCTGAACATAAGTGGTGATGGGGAAATGGAGGGAAATTGCTGAAGTAGTCACCAGTGACAGCTTTTTGTAGCCTCCTCCATAACTAAGTCCAGCCCTGCATGCAAGGATCTGTCCAGTGGTTGTTTTCTACTCAAAAAAATGCATTCGAGAATATATCACTTAGACAAGTAGAAGCAAACAGAGTCCATATCCACGCTGTCTGAGATACGAGTTTTGAGGTTCATTATCAGTCTCAAAAGAAAAATCAATATGTATGTTTACTTTCTAGAGTTGGGCTTTTAAAGAAATATAATAGAACTTGGAGCTCATGTAAATCAAATGTCAGAGAGTTGAAATTAACCTTTGTTTATATTTCATTTCCTCTAACATTTGCCTGATTTGGAAAACAGCAACTAGGTTTTAATAAGACTGTAAGAGCACAAATTCCCAGGATATGACCCTTTAAACAAATTTTCTTCCAAAGCCCATTCCAGTAATAAGTTGGTAATTGTTGTTCTCACAGGACAGCTCTGGCTGGCACCTTCTAGAAGTGGGCTGCAGGCCTCTGCTGGAAGCCAGATGCCCACACGCCAAGCTCCTTACTCAGTTAAGAAAAGAAACACTGTCCAGACTTGGTCTCATCAGGAAAGCCTTTGGCAAACAAAAAGAACTTTGTCCCAAAGTCTTTCTCCTACATTAGCTACTAGCTGTGATAGCATCTGAACTTCCTGTGACTCTGCTGACCAGAACACAGTGACTTGTGCTTCTCATTCAACTGGCAAGTATTCCTTTCCCTGCAGGAGTCCCAGTGACATCTGCCAGAACAGTTCAGTAGTGAGTTGCCCAGTTCCCATCCACAATGACACAATTCAGGGAGAATAACAGTATCTCTAAAAATGGTAAAGTCTTAGAAACTTTTCTAAAAATTAACTAGAATTCAAATTCAAAGAAAACATAGTTGTTGTTTTTTTCCCTTTAAAAAATACCTTAGGCAGAGAAGATGGCCCAGTGATAATGGCATCTCCAACCTGGGTTCAAACAAGAGAACCAACACCCAGAAGTTGTCCTCTAACATCTACACAAGCACCATGTCACATGTGCATACACACACACACACACACACACACACACACACACACACACACTAAATGTTTACAATGTTTGGTTTAAATTTTTAAAACTTTCTTAATTTCTAAAGTTAACAGCAAGAAAAGCTGTGTTTGCTGTTCTGGGGCTTTCAATTCTTTATTTATTTACAATCAGATTTGCCTAACCAAAACTAGTTAAAAACAGGCTCAGCTGGACACAGTGACACGTGGCTTTAATTCAATCTCAGCACTTGGGAGGCAAAGGCAGGAGGATCCCTGTGCGTTTGAGGCAAGACTTGTCTACGTAGTGAGTTCTAGGACAGCCAGGGCTATGTAGAGAGACAAAAAGAATAAAATAAAAACACAGGCAGGAGGATTGTGATCTCAAAGCCACTTGAGAGAGACTTTTGTCTGGAAAGGAAGGAAGGAAGGAAGGAAGGAAGGAAGGAAGGAAGGAAGGAAGGAAGGAAGGAAGGAAGATTGTGGTTCGTGGGAAGAATACAGGCTCTGGAAATAGCCAATCTTAATTAAAGATTAATTAAAGAGTAAAGATCTCTTACTCACACTTGTTAGTTGTATGGTTTTAAATGTTAGCTCCTCTGAGACTCACTTTCATGATCAGTAAATAAAGAATGACCAAACCTAGCTATCATGCGTTAACCATAAAAATTAAGTGAGAAGTTTTACGTAACTCCTCCCCTAACCCCTAGTAACATGGGGTCACCTTTCTACTATGCAGTCCCATCCCAACAGCCTCCTTCAAGAGCCATGAGTCTGGAGAGGCTCTGGGTGTCTCCAAGAAAACCCCTTGTTGTGAATACAGGGAATCCTTGAACACTCTAGGGCCATATGAACATTTTCTTCATTTTATCCCCCCCACCAAAAAAAAAAAACCAGGAGACCAGAGAAGGACCACCTGAAAAGCAGTAAAAGGCTAACGGCCACAGGCAAAGGAAAATTTCTTTACTCCAACTAGAAGAGATGAGGCAGGCCAGGCATCTGAGGTACCAATAAATCAGTACCCACCATAATCTTAACTTGACAAAGAGCCCCCAAGAAACTTGGAAGAAAAAAAAGGAAGGGAGTGAATGCAAGAAAAGAAAAAAGGTAAATGGAGAAAAGAAGAGGAAAGGAGTAAGAAAAAAGGCTGAGAGAAAGAGAAATCCATCTCCTTAGAAACCGCCTGTACACTGTTTGGATCCATGCCAAATTCTTATGCTCAAACTTAATCCTCAGTGTAATGGTATTTACAAGTGGGAGTCTTCAGAAGCTAGTCAGTTCATGAACAATGAATAAAATTTGTGTCCTTCTAAAAGAGGCTCCAGAGGTTTTCTTCTCTTCTTCCTGCCTGTGAGATCATAGCAAGATGTTAGCTCTCTGCTAACCCTAACCCTGATAATGACTTTATCTTGGAACTTCAGAACGGTGAGCAATAAATTTCTGCTGTTTATACACAACTCAATCTATGGTATTTTGCTATAGTGGCCTGGGTGGATTATGACAGAATTCTTCAAATTCAGGCTTATCATTCACCAGACTCCAGAAAGAAGTTAAAGATGTATTCCCACACAACAACTAAGAGAAGATGGGCTGGCAATATTAGACAGGGGACTAGGAACAAAACGTCACCACCCACCCCTTCCCAAGAGTGCAGAAACTACCTCTGCCAGTAATGCCCCAAAACATCAAAGACAAGACAGACACCTGGGTCACAGACAGATCAGGGGCTTTGGTGGGTGGGTGGAGGGAGTCACGGTAGTCATGTTGATGGGGTGGTGGTGATGGTTGTGGTGCTGGTGATGGTGCTGGTGGTGCTGGTGGTTTCTCTTTCCAAAAAAAATAAAAGGAACTGGCTATTGAAACACAGTGGCATTCTCCTTCCTGAGGACTTTCCCATTGTCCATTGGGCCTGCTCTCCTTAAGCACAGTTTAAAAAGAGTCTCTTGCAATTTCCATGGTGAAGTTACTGAAGCTTACGGTTTCCCATGTGAGCTCAGGCATGCAATGTGCTCCTCTCTGTGTCCCCACTTTCACCTCTGGCTTCATGTCTCTAGGTATATAGATATATTGATGGATATATTCTAACTGGCTTCCCTATAATAACTAGAAAGGAATGAAATGGCAAGCCCTCTAAAAGAGAAAGAAAATTAAATGAGATAGTTTGTGTGGTCACTAGCAAAATCCTAGTACAGAATGTGTTCCATAAGTCTTAAGGTTTTTTTTTTCATCTTTTGGTTTTGGGTCAGGGTCTCATATAACCTTCTGACCTCCCTGTCTCAACTCCACTAAGATTGGGATTATGGGCATGAGCTACCATGTCTACTTTAGCCATACCAATTCTGGAGATTAAACTTAGGGATTTGTTCTTTTGTTTTTGATTTTGGTTTTGATTTTTCAAGACTCGTTTTCTCTGTGTAACATCTGCAGCTGTCCCAGAACTAGGCTCTTGTAGACCAGGCTGGCCTCGAACTTATGGAGATCTTCCTGCTTCTGCCTTCCGAGTGCTGGAGTTAAAGGCATGTGCCACCACACCACCCAACTTAAACTTATACATGGTAGGCAAGCATTCTACCAATTGAGCTATAGTCTCAAACTTATGTTATTGTTCCTTTTAAAGATTTGGACAGTGCTATTTTACTCTTCCACTCATTTATTCGTACAAAAATATTTTAGCCCCTATTTTATTATGCGCATAAAACCATGAGATACTTGGAACAGGGGAGGGGGAGAAGTAGAAAGCAGGACACAAAAGCACCTGTAAGTACTCTCTACCCTTCAGGAGCTTACGCCATGGATATAAAATGTACATGTGGGTGAGGCTGTTAGAAATCCTGGCAAGGCATGAAATGTCCAAACGAATGAACCAGAATAAAAGAGTATGCCTGATATAATCAAAACCAAACATGGCCACGTGCAACTTCTTTTGATCTCTGAAGGGAAGCCAAGATTTGTGAGAACAAGGGACATTGCCCACTGTGGCAGTAGCAGAAGCACAGACCTAAAATTCCAAAGGAATGCCATATCTTCAAAGACAGTGAGAAGGCCAACTAGCAGGAGGCCATAGGAAAGGGCAGTGAAAAGCACAGCCAAAGATATCCGAGCTCTAGGACCATTTGTGTCTGACGGGAACACAGAATACAGAGCTCAGTTTCTGATGTCTGGAGCCAGAAAGAGCATGGTGTCTATGGAGAAGAGGGGCTGGTTGTAAGGAATAATAGACCACAAGAACCACCAACACAGGGGAATAGGAAACAACAGTAGGGAAAGGAAAACATTACCGATTACAAAGTTTAGCCCAGAGTAATGATATACACCTATAATCCCGGCTGAGACAGAATTGCCAAAGGCCAGTAATTCAAAGACAGCTAGAGCTATATTGCAAGATCTCATTTCAAAAAAGTAATAACATCCTACCTAGAACATTCTCTATAAGTTTATTTCTTAAATTAACTTCTGTCTGCAGCCTTGTTTTTCTGTTTACCTAGTCAGTTCAAAGCAAAGAACAACAGGATTTTTTTAACTGAACTTAAAATTCAGTTCATATGATTTCAATCCTTCTTGCCAAGATGAAGCAGTAAAGATTAGATTTACTAAATACATACAAACTGGTTTCAGACACTGAGCAGCAACCCCTGGAGGAGTGTAAACCCAGGCACCGGGAAACAAGGTGAGCCTCCCAATTGCTCAAAGTTACTGCCCTGAAGCAATGTCCAGTGGGCAGCACTTGGGGAAGGAGCCAAGTAGTTTTGTTGATTTGAAGAGACAGAAACTGTTGATCAGGGATGCCAGGGTAGCTACTATTTGTGGGACAGAATAGCAGAAAGGGGAGATCTAGGCAGAGGAAAGGACCCAGAGGGCTGCAAAGGAGGGTCCTCTAATAAGTCTTTGCTAATCTCATCAGTTCACTTCTGCGAGGAGAAAATCTAATTTTGCAGAAGAGATACCCCAAGGGGCTGAGAGATGCCTTAGTGGGGGAAACGCTTGCTTCGTAAGCACGACGACCTGAATTGGGATAACCAGCCCCCACTTGAAAGTTGAGCGAAGTGGCATGTCCGTCAGTATCCTCAGCACTGGAGCATCGGGGACAGAGATAAGCAAATACTGGATGCCTGTTGGCCAACCAGTCTTGCCAAAGCAATGAGTTCCAGGTTCAATGAGAGATCCTGTCTCAAAAACTAAGGTGGAAAAGACTGGAGAGATGGCACAGTGGTTAAGAGCACTTGCCACTTCTGCAAAAGACCTGAGTTTAGTTCCCAGCACCCACAATGGGCAGCTCAAAACTACCTGTTAACTCCAATGCCAAAGAATCGGGTGCCCTGTGGCCTCCTACATGCACGTGGTACACATAAATTCTCACAGTCACAAATAAGTACACATGGATTTAATTAAAGAAATAAACCTTAAAAAATAAGATGGACAATGACAGAGAAATAATACCCAACATCTGTCTACCTCCAACTTCCACAAGTGCAAGACGGGCATACTCACTTGTACACACATGGGCACACATGTATCCAACACATGCACACAAAAGAGATACAAAGAATCTAAATGCACAGAAAAGGCTGGGCAGTGGTGGCAGAGGCCTTTAATCCCAGCACTCGGAAGGCAGAGGCAGGCGGATCTCTGTGAGTTCGAGGCCAGCCTAGACTACAAGAGCTAATTACAGGACAGGCTCCAAAGCTACAGAGAAACCTTGTCTCGAAAAAAAAATTCTACATGCATGGAAGAAAGGCTGTGCAAGTACACAAGAGAAGCTGGACATGTGTAAGTTAAGAAAAGCAATCTCCGAAGAAACCAATCACATTGACACCTTCATGTGGCATTTCTACCCTCTCAAACTATAAGAAAATAAATTTAACCCACCTAGTATGTGATATTTATAGCAATATCAAAAGGTACAGAAGATTATATACTGATCACCCCAATCCCAATGATATCAACTCTTTGTTTATCCCTCCAGAGATGCTTCAGACATGTAAAAACAATGCACAATCTGAGTACAGCCATGGCCGTCTTAGAAAGCCTGGACAATAGTAGACATAGGAGCTGTGAACAAAGGGACAGCTATCAGGGCATTCGGCGACAAAGTGGCACAGCAATGGGATAGGCATGCCTCGGAACAGGAGAGAGCTGATAAAGATGGGTTCCAGGATTCCCCTCGGATATCTTATAGAAAACAGTGTAGTCTTTTTACATCCTCCTGTATACTTTAAATCAACTCCAGATTATTTATAAGACCCAAAACAGTGCAATGACTATGCCAACCATCATTATAATGTATTATTTAGGAAATGATGACAAGAAAAATGTCTGTGCTTGTTCAGTACTGATGCAATGTTTTCTAATACTTTTGATCCGTGGTTGATTGAATCTCTAGATACAGGGGACTGAATTTTTCTTAAGCTCCACTTTTTTGCTACTAAGTTCTCTTCCTGGCCTTTGTTTGAATAATGTGTACTTACCCTTTAGGCCCCAATTTAAGTGTTATTTCCTTGTTTTCTATCACCTTCCTAATTTCTCTCATAACGTTCTTATTTTGGGTATGGAGAGGCAGATGGGAGACAGGATCTCCTGTAGCCCAGGCTGGCCTTCAAATTGCTGATAGCTGACAGGGGCCTTGAACTCCTGATCCTCTCGCTGTCATCTCCCAGCAGGGGTACAGATAAGCAGTACAAGTGTGCCCTGGAAATGACCTACTCCCAGTAAAATTTCTAGTAACACAACCCTGGGAAACTCTGAAGAAACACACTGCCTTCACTTTCCTTTACATTTTCAAAGTCACTGATTTTTTTCCAGAAATTTTAAATTTCTTTTTATTTTCATATAGAAATAATATTGAAGGTTACAGTGGACTTGCTAACACATGCCTATGCTCCCAGCAACTGGGAGGTGGGAGCAGGAGGATCAAAAGTTTATAAAGTCCACAGAATCAACTAAGCAGGGCTCTTGGGGGCTCATAGAAACTAGATCAACGATCGGGAAGGGGGACTTTGTGGGTGTAACCTAGGTCCTCTGCATATATGCCAGCACTGTGTAGCTTGGTGTTCTTATGAGACTCCTAACCATAGGAATGGGGGCTACCTCTGACTTGTTTTCAAACTTACGAGACCCTTTCTTCCTACTGGGCTGCCTCATCCAGCCTTAATATGAAAGAATGTGCCTCATTTTACTGCAACTTGATAAAGCGTGTTTGATTGATATCCCTGGGAGAGTGACCCCTTTCTGAAGGGAAACAGAAGGAGTGGCTCTGCAGGAGAGGGGAGGTATGGGGGAGGGGCTGGGGGAGAGGAAGGAGAGGGAAACTGTGATCAGGATGTAGTATATGAGAGAAGAATAAATTTTTTTAGAAAATGACACTAAAAAGATGTTTAAAAATCACCTGACATTGGTGACGCACATCTTTAATCCCAGCACTGCAGAGCATGTGACAAGTGTTTCTCTTGGATTTCAAGGCCAGCCTGGTCTACATGGTGAGTTTCAGGATAGCCAAGGCTACACAGTGAGACCCTGTCTTAAATAAGTAAATATATAAATAAAATAGAGAGTTTAAAGTCATTCTCAGTTTCACAGTGAGTTTGAGGAAGTCTGAGCTACACCAGACTCCTCTTGGCAGAATAAAATTAAAAGAATATATATATATATATATATATATAGAGAGAGAGAGAGAGAGAGAGAGAGAGAGAGTTTTATTAAAGACACTGATAAAGCATTTCCCAAGTACTAAGACATCACTGATGTTGGAATGCATGCAACTGAGCAGCATGTGATTTGCTTGCCCCTGGCCTTGCCTATAGACACACTTCAGACTGAAGCCCCCTAAAGGGTTAACACTACTCTTTCATAGTGGTAATTAACTATCTTCTTTCATAAAGGTTGCCTTTCTGCTCTCTGCCTTGTTCCCCAGTGAAAGATGTCTTTTGTATCTTAATGATTAACTGTAGGGTTAGCTATTCCTGGGAAAATGAATTAAAAAAACATGAGTCATGACTTCTAATCAGTAACTTTCTTTTAAGATTTGCAGAACCCAGGACATCTGGCGATGTACAGATAACAATACCATAATTTGTAAATACCCTAGCTCTGGCATCGCCTTTCTTAAAAAAAAAAAAAATCACCACTAGTTCTTGTGCCTACAACCCGGAGGCAAGTTATTCTTTGTTGCTAATAGCTTCCATGATTATTTTTTGTTCTGTTAGTTTTCCAACTAAATGTTTTTCTTCGTTGTATAACAACTTTCCTCAAATAATTGATCTTTTCCATTAGCCAGTATTAACTCGAGTTTGGCAACAGTAAGAGAAATGACCTAACTACTTACCATCTTTCCCACTTTGCCATCTCAACCATTTTAACCAAGCTCCCACGCCTAAGACATCTGTGGCCTTCAGTTCTCGAAATATAACCAGTCTCCCCCCTCTCTGCTCAAGTGAGTTCCAACAATTTTTCCCTTTTGGTTTCTTTGTTGCTGTTATTGTTGTTTTGTTTTGTTTTCATGTAGCTGTAACACAGGGCCGTGAGCATCCTAAACAAGCACCCTACACTAACCCACACCCTCACTTCTCACTTTTCATAAAAAAATAATTCACGTCTTTCTTAAGAAGAGAACTGCCAGGTCCATGAAAAAGAGGAAGTGACTTTCAAATCAAGTCAAGTTGATGATAATGGCAGCCACTGACCAGTTTCAGGTAGTTGCTGCCACAAGGAAATTGCGACTCTGTACCAGGCTCCGTGGTTTCAGAAGTCAGCAATCCGTTGTACAAATGTCCCTGTTTGGACCGCGAAGGGTGCATTAACCCACTGATACAAGGGGACTGATCAAATGAGAGCTCACCAAGGCCAGCTGGACTGGGACTGAACGAGCATGTGATCAAACCGGATTCTCTGAATGTGGCTGACATGGGGGCTGACTGAGCCCCCAAGGTCCAAATGAAGACTGAGAAGACATTGACAATGGCTCTGGGTCTTGTTTCGTCTGCATGGACTGGCTTTTTGGGATCCTGGCCTGTTTGGATGCTCACCTTCCTGGACCTGGAGGGGGGGGGGGCTTGGATTTCCCACAGGGCAGGAAACCCTGACTGCTCTTGGGAATGGTGAGGGAGGAGGAGAGGGAGTGGGAGGAGTGGGGGGAGAGGGAGGGTATTGGGAGGAGGGGAGGAAGTGGAAAGAGTGTTTTCGGATACTTGAATAAACAAGTCTAACTGAAAAAAAATAAAATAAAATGATTTCATTATAAAAAAAACAAATGTCCCTGTTTTTGAAAACTTGGCAACTACTTTTTAATATGTACGTGGCTAGCCAAATGAAACATGTCGACAGACTAGAGGGGACACATATCACTATTTTGCTTTGTCCTAACTATAATAGACAACTCAGTACTATAACCGGAGTAAAAGTAGTATACCATCCAGTCTTGGGGACATATATTTAGAACCTCAGTACTTACTGGGTTGAGGCAAAACATCCATACACATAAGATAAAAGTAAATAAATGCTTCTTAATAGTAATAAAAAAACTAGGGTGGGCATAGTGGCACAAGCCTATAATTCTAGTACTTAGGAATCTGAAGCGAGAGCTATGTCCAAGGCCAGATTGGGCTAAGCTGACCTACCTCAAAAAAGTAAATAATTAAAACTCAAGAAAAATAAATATTAAATAATAATAATAAAATAAATAAAAGCAGCATACCATAGAGACATAGAAAGAAACAATGACAAAATTTATAGTATCATATCTATCGATACACTTGTGAAAAAGTAGGCCAAGGGATAATATAGACAGGCACATTTCTCCAGCCTCCAGCCTTTGGAAGGCCTGAGTCAGTGTTTATCTAACCACAGAACCTCTGGCCAATGTTTAGCCTCCTAAATCCTGGCAATAAAATACAAGGAAATGATGATCAGAGTACAGTAAGCTTAAGAAGGAGCAGTGTTCTACAGGAAATGAGTTCTGGAAAATTTATTCTTAGGCCTTTGAATTTGCTAATGGTTTATTCCTGGGTCTACCTATTGAATGTACCCATTTTTTTATAATTTCCAATACTGTGTTTTTAAAACCCTTGCTTACAAACCTGGCCTAGCAAAACACTGCAACTGGTTTTGCCACTTAATTCTATATAACTCAATATTCTGCTGCTCCTCCAGCAAAAACAGCCCTAAATGTTGTTTACCTCTCAGCACTGCCTGCAAGCTTATCTCGCTGCTGGCACTGCTTCATTTCTGCTCTCATTAGTCACCCTTCCAGTTCCCTAATCTGAAACTCTCCCATTACAATCTCTGTGTAGCTCCATAATTCATGGACTCTTTCATGATTTATTTTAGGCAATTAGTTTCCTGGAATATAGTCATTTTCCATAAAAGCTAGTGTTCATAGCTATGTCTGGAAAATGCCTTCAGGAAAAGCCATCCATACCTCTATGTCAGTTAATTCAACAGTTCTCCAAAGTGTGAGCATTTTACTTTCTCTGCCATACAGTTGCCCAAAACAAAGGGGTCATGATGCCCTTGGAGAAAGACCAAAATGAGTCATTACTATTTGTCCTTTTAATGCCGCTTTACAGTTCGTTCCCCCAGGGACCTAGAACACCCCACACTGCTGCCATTTGATCCATGAATTTCAGTTTAAAAACTAGTTCATGTTGAAACGGAAGAAAAAATTCTGTCTATACATTTTCCCCTTTAGGAATACCGTGTTCTCTTTTTTTGTATTTTATTTTATGATGTGATCTCTCACATTGTTCTGACTGTCCTGGAATTCACTATGTAGACCAGGCTGTCCTCGAACTCACAGAGATTCACATATTTGTGACTCCCAAGTGCTGGGATTAAAGGTGTACACTACAATGCCCAGGCTCTTTTTTTAATATTTATTTATTTACTTTTGTAGTATATAAATGAGTGCCTGAGTGTACACATGGACACCACACTCATACAGAGCCTGTGGAGGTTGAAAGCATCTGATGCCTTAGAAACTGGAATTGCACGTGGGTGTGAGCTACCATGGGGGTCCTGGGAACCCAACTCCGGTCCTCTGCAAGACCAGTACGTTCTCTGAATGGCTGAGCCATGTCTCTTACCCACTGCCACATTCTCTTAACCAACTCCATCTCCCTCTTGGCCAGGCCCCTTGCCTGCCATTCTTCCTCATCTTCTCATGACCACCTTTGTGCCCACCTAGATTCTATCTGAGTTGTCTGCTCTGTTCCTTTGGTTTCCCCATCAATCCTTTTGCTAGCCGTGACAGTTAATCTTGATTGTCAACTTAACTGGATCCATAATCAGCAAAGACCTTTAGGCAGGTCTGTGGGAATAGTTCTGGGAAAGAGAAACCCCTCCCTCAGAGCGGGCGGCACCTTTCTGTGGTAGCCCAGATATAAAGAGGTCCAAAGAGAAAACCAGTGCTGCTTAAAGAGCAACCTTGGCTTCTCGCTGGTGACCTCGTCTCTCCCACGGCTGCTACTGCCATCCCCTGACGTCATCAGAGCCCAGCTTCTTCAGCCTTCCAGTGTGGACTGAAGACCAGTAAATCTTCCGGGCCCTCAGTACCACGCTAGCACTGCTGAGGCATCCAGCCCCCATGGACTGGGCACGCTATTTGAATCTCTACCTCATCACAATTCAGATGACCATTACTGGACTACCCAGCCTATGCTGTGCAAGTTAGCTCTTTTTAGTATGTATTCATTCTATCAGTCCTGTTCCTTTCCAGAACTCTAATATATCAGCTACGCACACACCTCTGTGTTCCCATGGCCACACTGGCCTGAAGAGAACCACCACACTGAACTTCTGAGTGGTGTAACCCCTCTTACTAGTACATTCCTCATGGTGTGGTGAACTGTGTGTCCCCATAATCTTTCCATGCAGCATTAGGCTCCCTTGAGAATCTGACATCGCATGTCTACTGAAACGTGTCCATCTCCTAGTCTTTCTAGTTCACTGTCCGCCAGTTCTGGCAAACAGATTTCCGAGCTTCTGGGATCGAGCTTAGAAGCACGCTTGTACATTCTCCAGGTCCTTGCTAGGGGGTTTGGCTATAGAGTTCAGGAGAATATTCATATTTTATATATATTTATATTATACTATGTATAATGAATCTCTTTTCAGATTTTAATTCTACCCCCCTCTTGGCTCAGCAGTATCAAATTGCTTGTCCATGCCTTGTTCCCAGACCCCAAGGATACTTGCTGACAAGAAGTCGCAGTTTTATCAGAGTTTTGTTCTTTTTCTGACTTTGCTGGCGTATCAAGTTCCCCATTGCATTACTTTGGGATTTGATCCTGTTATTGGCCTACATTCAAGAGAACAGTAGGGTGTCTTATAAGAGGTTGGCCTCCTTTACATTGTCTTAAGAGAATGGGGCTTGCTAGCTCTTCAGAAGGGACACAACATCACCTCCACAAGCTCAGTTGATTCTGAAAAATTTAGGAGCTTCGGATTTTCAGACCTTGAAGTCCATCCAGACCAGAAGGGTCATGGATTCTTTCCCAACAAGAACTCTGACCTCGGAAAACAGACCTGCCTTTCTCTCATGATTAAGTCTATGTATGTTCCTTGACTTTCTTTAAAAAAAATAAATCAAAAAGAACAGCCGTGGAATTGGCAAATCTGTAATTCAACTCCCATTCCTCGGGGTCAGGATCACCATGGAAGAGGGAGCCATCCTCTTAGGAGCTCCCTTCCATCCTAGGAGCCAGAGGATGGGGAAGTTTGCTATGAGATTCTGTCAGAAGCTACACCCCTTAAAGTCTCACCAATACGACTGCCTAAACCTGAGCCGAACAAAGATAACACCAAATGGCGTGCTAGCTTGGATGGGGGAAACTTCCATGAGGCCTCAACCTCACACAAGTAACTATAGACAAGCAAGGAACACTGAGAATGGGAGAGAGCGTCTTCTGCAGAAAACCGCACACCAGCCAGGTATCCAATTGCAAGTGGTCAACCTTGAAAGGATGCATGCACGCAACACTATACAGATTCAGCAGGTGGTGTGTATGCGTTTATGAATATGCATATACAAATGAAAAGGGGCAGGAAGGTAGGTATGGGGGGGGGGCTTGGAGAGAGAAAGGTGTAAGGGAAAACAGTGTAATTAGAACCTCAAAAAATAGTAACAAGGAAGACCCTAAGAGGAACACATGAATTGCCCAGCGAAGGAGAATTAGATGAGATCTCCTGGGTAAACTGGGGGCCGTGGGAGCAGTAAAGGGGAGGGGAGGGGAGATGGGAACATGAGGGAATGGGATGGTCGAGGAGGGAGAGGGACAGAGTGGGAGAACAATGAAAGATCTCTCTCTTTCTCTCGCTTGATAGAGAGAGACCCAGGGCTAGCGAAATTCCCAAGAATCAGCAAAGATGACCCCAGCTAAGACTCCTAGCAATAGTGGAGAGGGTACCTGAACTGACTTTCCCCT
The DNA here is from genome assembly GCF_982192425.1 of Myodes glareolus. Lineage (NCBI taxonomy): Eukaryota > Metazoa > Chordata > Mammalia > Rodentia > Cricetidae > Myodes > Myodes glareolus. The sequence continues at coordinate 30,159,202 of NC_142053.1, read as the reverse complement.
GTAATCAGATTGGTGAATGCCCCGACTATCATCATAGAACCTTCAGCCAGTAATTGATGGAACCAGATGCAGAGATCCACACCAAGCACCAGGCCAAGCTCCGGGAATCCAAACAAAGAGAGGGATGAGAGAATACATGAACAAAGGAGGTCAAGATCATGAGGGAGAAATTTATCTACAGAGGTAGCTGAACCAAGCTCGTGGAAACTCATAAACTCTAGAGCAACATCTGTGGAGTCTCTATGAGACCAAACTAGGTCCTCCACATGTGGGGGGCAGTGGTAAAGCTTGGACTGAGAGGACCCTGGCAGTAGGACCAGGATCTATCCCTAGTGCATGAGCTGGGTTATTGGAGCTCATTCCCTATGGTGGGATGCCATGCTCAGCCTTAAAGAGCAGCAGGGAGGGGCTCGGTCCTGCCCCAACTTAATGTGCTAGACTTTGTTGACTCCCCATGGGAGGAGCACGTACCACATTGGGAGAAGTAAAAAGAATGAAAGGAAAGAAGGGAGGGAGGGTGGGAAGGAGGGAAGAAAGGAAGGGAGGGAGGGAGGGAGGGAGGGAGGGAGGGAGGGAGGGAGGAAAGAAGGAAGGAAGGAAGAAAGGAAGTCCAGCAATTTTTATGTGCATGAGTGATTTTCCTACGTGTTTGTCCGCACACACATGCATGCAGTACCTGAAGAGGCCAGAAGAGGATGTCAGAATCCCTGAAAATGGAGTTAATGGCAGCTGTGAGTTGGAAACCAAACTTGAATCCTTTGAAAGAGCAACAAGTGCTCTTAACAGCTGAGCCATCTCTCCAGGCTTCCAATTGATTAATTTCCTTCATATTTAATAGTTATATTGGCCTTGAGTTTTAGGGTTCAGAGAGATTTTATTTTCTCAAACTTTCTCCTGACTGTGTTTTAGAATTTCATATCTGGTCATGTATTTCTATCATTTCTACCCCTTCCTCCTGCCTGCACAACTGTATACATCCTGCAGAGTCCATTTAGGGTGTTCATATGTATTTAGGGCTGACCATTTGTGATTAGACAATCTATCTGGGCCCTTGCTCCTAAAAACTGATTCTCCCTCTCTTGGCGACCATTAATTGGCTGTAGTTCTCCATCTAGGGGTAGAGTCTTGGAAGATTTCCCCCATCCACATTGGCATGTCAGCTGATGTTGTCATTATGCTGGTGTTTTTTCTGCCAACATACTGAGATTTCATAGGTGCAGTTCCTTCTCATATGTAGAAGACTTCATGTCACAGCAAACTTCCTGGCTCTCTATCATACAATCGTTCTGCGCTCTTTCGGAGAGTCCCTGAGACTTAAGCATGGGAATTATGCTATAGATGTACTATTTGGGATTGATTTGTTATTCTTTTTTTTTTCCAGTCGGGGTTTCTCTGTAGCTTTGGAGCCTGACCTGTAACTACCTCTTGTCGACCAGGCTGGCCTCGAACTCAGAGATCCATCTGCCTCTGCCTCCTGAGTAATGGGATAAAAGGTGTGCACCACCACCGCCAGGTTGATCTGTTTTTCTTTGCGGTTTTTAAAAATTGATTTATTTTGTGCTCCTGAGTTCATATACCATGTGTGTGCAGTGCCCATAGAAGTCAGAAGAGAGCATTAAGTGATTCCCCTGAAACTAGAGTTACAACTGCCCAACTGTCAACTGCACAACATGGGGGCTGAGGATTGTACTCAGGTTTTGGGAAAAGCAACACGTGCTCTTAAGTATTGAGCCATTTCTCCAGCCCTGTTCTCTGCATTTTGACAGATTGACACACTAATATTTTTTTAAGACGTTTTTATTATGTAGAGTATTCTGCCTGCATGTGAGCCTGCAGGCCAGAAGAGGGCACCAGATCTCATTACGGATGGTTGTGAGCCACCAGGTGCTTGCAGAGAATTGAACTCAGGTCCTCTGAAAGAGCAACCAGTGCTCTTAAAACGCTGAGTCATCTCTCCAGCCCAATCTACTAATATTTTTATAGGGTCATTCTGTACCTGCCTGTCTGGTCTGGAGCCCACTATGTAGACCAAGCTAGTCTTGAACTTGTGATCTTCCGGAATCAGTCCCTCATGTGGCAGAATTACAGGCATGTGCCACAATACCTAGCTTTCCATTCATTTTTATTTTCAGTGTTAGGGATCAAAACATGGCCTGTGTATATGTTAGACAATCACCCTAACAATTAAACTGTATCCCCAATCATACACTGATCTTTATCAATCTTGCTACACAAATTCCAGTGTTGCCTAATAGGGGTTTTGTATTTTTCTTGGTCCTTCTACATTAACTGTATTTCTTCTATAAGCCTACTGTTAAATTGGGAGCATAGGCCCCAGTCCCTTACATCCAGTCCAGCCCCCAGGCCTGAGAGTTGTATTGATCTGGACTCCAAATCCTAGCATACCACTACCACAGGGTATTTAAGTGAGCTCCCAAAAGAGGAACACATGGTCTCCCCCCGCCCCCACCACACACTCCGTGGTCATGTTTGTGGCCTCCCGGTTCCCCCTCAGGGCCACCCGAGAGCACAGGAATCCCATTAATTTTTTAATTTGGCTTGTTGTGATTTGGCTTGATTGGGATTTTTGCGTTGACAGAGAGCTCGTATTAGGGAAAATTCCTAACACCCACCTATTCTCCTCAATGGCTAGGTGACTTCTGGGCTCCTGAGGTGATGACACTTTAGGGCTCATTGTATTTATCATAATCTATAATAAATTTGATCTCCCCATCTGGTTGTCTGTGTCCATTATCAAACAGTCAAGCAGTCCCTAAGCAATGGTGCCCTGGCAGCTGTCAGGTTGGCATACCACGTGTCCCTTAACTCAGCCAGGAAGAAGACAATTAGCCCAAACAGATGCCATTTGTTGCACAAGCAGTGAACACAAAGTCAGCATGGCATCCTTGGTCCCATAGGATGACGCTGAATTAGAGAGGCCCCATCACGGATGGCATGAGCTGTGTATTCCTTCTCTGTGGAGCAGCCAATGCCAAGCAGTTTATATTCCAACTAGACAGAAAGTGCTGTCTATGCGATGGCAGAGAGCTCTATGCCTGACTGCAGCTCTGGGGCAGATGAGAAACTGCCTCAGAAGCATCCCATGAGATGGGAACACGGATGAGAAACGGCTTTATAAGAGTTTTTCATGGTATCGCTTATTTCGTCATGTTTCACGGAAAATCGCAGGGTATTTCTCCAAGACATGAGCAGATTGTGGTTGAACCTTGGCTGTGTGCCCAGGAGGAGCTTGGTCAAGGTCACTGGAACATCATGAAAAGAGCCATTCCCCTATTCTCACAGCTTAAATGTACGCTCCATGAGTGTTAAATCTGTACACAGTATAGCCCTAGTGCCCTGAATGATGCTTGCTACATAGCAATTGCTCAGTAAATGCTTCATTAATTAATGAGTGACTGAATGACTAGGGGCATGCATGAGAGTGCCTGTGAAGAATTGTCTGCCAGTCCTCTCTCTCGAACTCACAATGAAAGCTGTGTCCTCCTCCCCGGTTCTTCTTTAGCTTCCGTGATTCGCCCAAATCTACCACCACTCTCCTTAGCTGCACTATGGAAATCAGATCCAACAAGTGACATTTGGAAGGTTATTTCTCTGTTCTTCTTCCCTCTGCCTGGATGGCTGCTCTTGAGATTTGCCAGAATATCAAGACTATCTGAGACTATCAAGAGTATCTGAGGAAAGCTGGGTTGCCTCTTAGATTGTCAGGGCACTGACCTTTCTGCTAGAGCTATAATATGGTTCTCAGTCCTGACTGCACATTAAAATTAGCTTTAAAAAAAAAACCTTCCCCTAGATAGCATGCCCAGAATCTCTGATTTAATTGCTTTGTTGTGGGATCAGAATGTAGGCAATGGTTTCCGAAGTCCCCAGGTGATATTAACACAGAACTCATGCTCAAACCACAGCCTCAAGCACAGTCTTGCAGGCCACACCAAGTGCTTTTGGATACACCTACTTCTAAGACCTTAAATACCCTTCAGAGGGAACTAAATGTTTCTTTTCACAGAAGAAAGAGAACAATAAAATGCAAATCTCCTTAGAAGAGGAATTAGAGCCCTGTAAAGACATTAGTGCTTGATCACTGGGCTTCTTAGTCCTGTGACCTGGGATGTGGCACAGGCTACCATTTATCAGCCACGTGATCTTAGACAATGAATTTCTCTAGCGTGGGAAATCACCTCTTAGTATGCCTGGCATGAAGCGGGTCCCCAATATGTGTGTTGACTCTGGAATGGAACTTCTGGGCTTCATCTGAAAATTGAGGGTGATCCAACTGCATTCCTACCTTCTAGGACTGCTGTGAGTCTCAAAAATAGATCACAGGCCTGAAGACAGTTAGGCGTTGTACAAATGGTAGCTATAAACATTGCTTTTCTTTTATGGAAATGGTAAATGTGTGTGCCACTTCTTTAAAACTTTTCTAGGGCCAAGTGGTGGTGGTGGCGCACGCCTTTAATCCTAGCACTCGGGAGACAGAGGCAGGCAGATCTCTGTGAGTTCGAGGCCAGCCTGGTTCCAGGATAGGCTCCAAAGCTACAGAGAAACCCTGTCTCAAAAAAACAAAACAAAAAACAACAACTAAAAAAGAAAAAAACCCTTTTCTAAGACCCTTCATGCCTCCAGTCTCATAAAGAGCTCTGGCAGCAACCTGACTGGCACTTTAACTGACGAGCAAACCAAGATGAGATAGGGTGTACGTTTTACACCAGGTGGCTCAGCAAAACTAAAAGTGAGTTCTCTGACTGTTAATTCAATTGCAGCCATTCTCTTCACCCGATGACTTCTACGGAAGCTTTAGTAATAAATCCCCTTAAATAACTATGTTGGTCATTTGATCAGAGTTCCAGACTGGTCGTGTTCCCCCTCTTTTGATGCATTTGGATCAGAGATCCTGAGGATGCTAATCCAGTTTCCCCGGGTCTATATTCAGTCCATTGCTATCCATTCTACTTGGTTGCTGGTTCCCTATCACCTCTGTTTTCTCTTGTAAACTATCATGAGTAACCACACTTTGGCTGCACTGAGCAAAAGCGACATTCCCAACTCCACTTCATCATAGTAGCTTTTTTCTCTCCCTGTGTCACTTTTTAAATTTCAACACTGGCAGGAGGGTGGGGGGGGGGGGTGAAATAGCAGCACTAAAGACTAATAGCCACAAGATGGCAGAATTTACCACTCCATTTTTTTCCTTGGGTCTATCGCTTATTCATTCATTCATTCATTCAAGAATTATCTTGGAGTGAAGTGTGGTGGAGACCCCTGCAAACCCAGCATACAGAACTCAAGAGACTGAAGCTGAAAAGCCGTGAGTTCAGGAACAGCAAGGGCTACATATCGAGACCCAGTCTTAAAATCGTATATATCTTTGGGTGTTGGCTTCCCAGAAGTGGAGAAAAATACAAAAGATGGACACACGTGTGCTTCAGATCTTGACTGCCTGGCAGCAGGGAGGAGTCGGTGAAGGAGGAATGACAAAACTGAGGGCACTCAGGTGAAAATAAGGTCACTGTAGAAGGCAACCGGAGGAGCTTGGTTCCAGAAACCTCCATAGACATCAGAATTTATTCACACTTCAGAGTGGCATTCCAAATAAACTATGAACTGTACACAACCTCCTGCATATTTTTTTGAAAGTAATTTTATTAAATTATAAAAGTTTCCATTTCCGCCCCTCTTCCCAACACCCCCCCCCCCACTCCCCCCACTCCCTCTCCTCCTCCCTCTTCATCCCTTAGGGCAGTCAGGGTTTCCTGCCCTGTGGGAAGTTCAAGTTCCTCCCCCCTCCCCCTCCTGCATATTTTAAATCATCTGTAACTTACTACATAAGTAGGTTACTTATACAACTTAACACCAGGACCTGGGAGACTGCCCAGTCAGTAAAGTGCTTATCAGGAGGACATGAGTTCAATTCCCAGAACCTATGGGGGAAAGCCAGACATGGTGGCAAGTTTATAATTCCTTCCCTGGAGAGACAGAGACAGGCAGAACTCTTGGTGTCAATGGCTAGCCAGCCTAGTCTAACCAGTGAACAACAGGCCAATCAGAGACTCTCTCTCTCTCTCTCTCTCTCTCTCTCTCTCTCTCTCTCTCTCTCTCACACACACACACACACACACACACAAGCACACAAAGATCAAGGTGGACCTCTGGCTTCCACACACCAACACAGACGCATATATCTATATACCTGCTCACACATGAACACCTACACACAAAAGAAAAATTTAATACAATTCAAATTCTATAAAAATATTCATCATACTTCACTATGTAAGAAGTAATGTTAGCCAGGTAATGGTGGCACATACCTTTAATCCCAGCACCCGAGACAGAGGCAGGTGAATCTCTGTGAGTTCAAGGCCAGCCTGGTCTACAGAACAAGTTCCAGGACAGCCAGAGTTGTTACACAGAGAAACCCTGTTGTCAAAAACAAAAAAGAAAGATTTTTTTTCCTTAGACTCTGAGTTCCATCCCTAGGATGGAGGAAGGAGGAGGAAGAGCAAACTAGATAACTAAACAGAATCGCAATTCATTCTAAAGCACCGAGTGCTGCGCAAAAAAGATAAAGTGCAGGGCCGGCTCAGTCTTGTGGGGCAGAGGTTCCCCCAAGAAAGGGTAAGCTGGACAATGAACACGGAAGTAGTTCAGGTAAAGCAAACAACAGGAAAAATGGCTCCAAGATCAGAAGGAGCCTGGCCTATCAGGGACCGGAAAGACCACTGTAAGTCACCCTGCTTTAAAAGACCCGCGGGCTTCATACAACTCTCAAGTCCTATACAAACTGGGACTTGTTGATCAAAATACCTTTGTACTTATGCCATTATTTTTCTAGTTCTCTCTAGTACAGTCTAGTCTGAGCATCTTAGTGAGCCATTGTCTCAAAGAGGGAAGAACAAAGAATCAGTGCAGCTCAGTAGCAGGGCTCTTAGAGACCACGGACAAGGCCCCGGATCTGAGCTAACACACCACAGGAAGAAGAAAAGCAGACTGAGAAAACAGGTATACCTTAAATGTTAAAAATGAATGAGTGCCTCAAAATGATACAACTACTGATAACTTTCAAGGCTGCATTATTTAAAAATGTTTATTTTTTTCTCAACTCTTTTTCCCGCTGTTCTGTGCGTACAACCCAGGCTCTCACACTGCCTGGACAAGTGCTCTAACTTTAACTAAGCTATACCCCAGCCAAGTTTACTGATGCCCTCTGAGAGGAACTGTTGGTTTATATAGGGCCTATAAAGTCAGCACTTGGGAGGTAACACAGAAACACAAAATTTCTGAAGCTCATTGGCCAACAAGTCTGGTCTCAAAAAACAAAGATTTTTTTTGAGAACAATCAAAAGAAAGAAAGAAAGAAAGAAAGAAAGAAAGAAAGAAAGAAAGAAAGAAAGAAGGAAAGAAAGAAAAGACATTCAACATTGGAAGTGAAAAGAGAGCTCAGTGGTTAAGAACACTTACTGATCTTGCAGAGGACCCAGGTGTGGTTCCAGGGGATCCAATGACCTCTTCTGACCTCCACTGTCACTGCTCGCACATGATGCTCAGACATACACTCAGACATCCACATAAAACAAATACATTTTTTTAAAAGACACTTAACATTGATCTCTGGCTTCTATACAGAGTTACACACACAACATCCCCCCCACACATAACAGACACAAACACTAACAAGTATATGAGCACAAACACACACACGTACACATCACAACACACAAAAACTCTGTATTTTCATGCTGAATTACAGCTTTTTAAAATCTCTCTTTGCCTTTTGGTTATTGTGGCAGTTTGAATAGGAATAGCCCCATAGGTTTAAATATTTGAATACTTAGTCATTAGGAAGTGGCACTGCTTGAGAGGGATTAGGAGGTGTGATGACCTTGTCACACAAGTGACACACTTGTCACTGAGGGTGGGCTTTGGGGTTTCAGGTGCTCAAGCCAGGCCCACTGTCTCTATCTTCCTGCTGCCTGTGAATCCAGATACAGAACTCTCAGCTCCTATCCAACACTATTTCTGCTTGTGCGTTGCCATACTTCCCACCGTGACAACAATGGACTAGAACTCTGAAGCTGTAAGCAAGCCCCAAATAAATGCTTTTACTTACAAGAGTTGCAATGGTCATGGTGTTTCTTCACAGCAATATAACTCTAAGACGGTTATAAGCTACACGGAGCAGGGTGCATGAATTGCCTTTGTACCTAGCTTAAAATAGAGATTTACAACTAATATAGAGTAACTACTTAGAAAATGTTTGGATGTCCAGGTTAGATGGGACCCAGAGATAGATGTTTTATAACAATCTACATAGATTACATGGGCAGTGAGTTTAAAGATTAGTATTTAGCTGAATAAATGCATATATAACAGAGAGGGGAAAGCTCGTTGTAGAAGAGAGCAGATTCAGAAAAAGGGAAATGTTGGGTTATCTTTCTTTGCATGAAGAGATGGGGGAGAGGGAAGAAGGAAGAGATGAAGGCGGGAGGGAAGGAGAGAGAAGGAGAAGGAAGGAGGGAAGAAGAGAGAAGGAGAGAGAGGAAGAGAGAGTGGGAGAGAAAGGAAGAGGAAGAGAATGAGAGAGAGAAAGAGAGAAAGAGATTTATCTTAATAGTAACCTCTAGACCACTTGGTAGAGGATCACCAATGTCCATGGTTGTCTTTGAGCTAATTATTAAATCTTATCTGGGAAGATGGCTTAGTCAATAAAATACTTGCCTGACAAGCACAAGGACCTGAATTTGTTTATGTGTTCCTTTTTAAAGCAGGAATCTCTTTTTTAAAGTATGAGTATTTCCCCTGCATGTAAGTATATACACTACATCCATGCTTGATGCCCAAGGGACCCATGGGAGGTCATCAGATCCCCTGGAACTGGGGTGACAGATGGGTTGTAACCTTGGTTCTGGGAAACAAGGGTCCTTTGCAGGAACAGCAAGTGCCCCTAGCCACTGAGCTCTCCAGTGCTACAACCTGATCTTGCTCTCCCCAAAGCTACATTTTTAAAAAAGCCCAAAAGCAGTGGTATGTACTTGTAATCTCAGCTCTGGGGCAGGAGAGGCAGACAGATCCTGTAGCTCACTGGCCAAGCAACCTAGTCAAATGACCAAGTCCCTGCCAGGACTTGACTCTTAAAGAACCAAGGAATGACTCAGGGAATGACTCTTAAAGAACCAAGATAGAGAGCTCCTGAGAGATGACATCTGAGGAGAACCTCTGACCTCCCCATGCATGTGCATACATGTGTGCCCACACATAACATGCGTGCACACATGCTCACACATGCCTGTACATACCCACATATCCCAAATAGGGCTAAGGAAAGAGAGACTTCACCAACTTTGTGAGGTTTTGCCTATTTAGAAAACTGTTCCATGCATTGTTTCCCCTTGGACACCTTTCAGAATTGGATGGAAAAGGCAGCAGGTAGACAGATAGTGTAACCCAGTGGTAGAAGACTTGCCCATCATGGATGGCACGGTCCTGAGCCTCACCCTATAAAATAAAAAGCGATTGGTGATAGGGATTACCTGGGGTGCTTGTCTGTTTCAATAGTGTCAGAGTAAACCTTCACCAAAATCTTTCAAACCCTGACCAAACAACTTTCTAGTCTCCTAAGGCTTGCTGAAATCCCGTGCCCCTATGTCGAAATTTCAGGCCATTGCCTAACTCAGTCACCCACTTTCACCCGCATCCTGGTAGCCAGAGCAAGGGCAGTTTCTAAAGCTAAAGTAGCCTTGTCTGGACAAGCAACTCCAGGAAGTAGAAACTGCAGGCTTCTGCAGCTGCATCTAACTTCCCGTTCTCCAAACCGCCTATATAAACTCCAAGTTTCACCTTCCCCTTTCATAGGCACCCCTTTTCCCACAGGAGAGCATCTGCCCCTTGCTGTTTGAATTAAACGGTCTCTTCTGCTGGGGTCCTTCTGCCTTCTGCCTACACTACGGCAGATACCTAACAAATGGCATGCTAGCACTTGGCAGACCTTGGAAGTAAGAATCAGGAAGTCCTTACATCACTGCTTCGCTAGAAAAGCAGCATTAAACTGTCCCTTGGCAGAAGCCGGCACTGCCATAGCTGGGGAAATATACTGGACATGTAAGATTACAGCTGAAGTTTGGAATCAACCCTGGAAAGATCGCTGAGCAGCAGGACTCCGCATTGAAGACGCTTGATGTATTCAACAGATAAAACAGCAGCGATTTGGAAGCCTGTTCAAAACTTGCAAAACAGGTTGATGAACTAGCTTGGGGCAGTCAACTGCAAAGAAACACATTCTTCAGAAAGGGCTGTACAAAGGGGAGAGGGAGAAAAATCTGAAGGAAGATGTCAGGCCAGAGCCCGGCCTGCAGTACCAGCTACTCTGGAGGCTGAGGCAGGAAGCCAGCATGCTCTACAGAGTCAAGGCAACTGTAACAGCCTTGTTTGTGAGGGATTTTCTGAACTAGGATAATTGAGGGGGGATCATCCCCTTTACATCACATGGGCTGGGGTCCTGGACAGAATAAAAAGGAGAGAGGTAATTGAGCACAGACATTCATCTCGCTCTGCTTCCTGACTATGAATGCCTTGTGATAAGCTGTGACACTCCTGCAGCACACCTTGCCTGCCATCTTGAATTTCCTCTCAAACTGTAAACCAGAATAAATCCTTCCTTTCTCAGGAACCTTTTGGTCCAGTATTTTGTTGCAGCAACCAAGAAAGTCACTAATACCGCAACTTAATGATACCCTGTCTCCAACTTTGAAAAAAAGGCTGGGGATAAAATTCCGTGATGGAGGGCTAGCTTCCATCTCCACTTCTTAAAAACATTCCCACTACTTGAAGGTCAAGAAACAAGCTTTTGAAACTTAAAAATGAATAAATTAAAAATATTAAGATTGCTATTTCATTTTAAAATAATAACACGTAACATATTAATATAAATACTGTGTTTTTAGTAAACAATACTTTTTATTCTCAGAAAACACTGAAGCCAATTTTGATGAAATGGAGTCTACGCTATATTATAAAGATGTGGGAAAAATAAAACGTTTTTTTATCCAATTAGAATCTGTCTTGTGGTGAATCCTGGGGGTCTAGTTCAAACTATAATGTGAGTTGGTTATTATAAATTTTCATCTGAAAGAAAATGATTTGGGGTGTAAAAAAATCTTTTGAAGCCAGACAGAAACCTTCCCAGAGGCACAAGAGAGAGGAGGTAAGGGATTAAACTTGCTTAGTATCAAGAGAAATTTGTCTTTAATCACAGGTTTCTGCGATGATTAAATGAGATATTTGAAATGACAATGGCCAATATTTTGCTCTTAATCAATATTACCATGCTCTTCCCTCCTGGTAAAAATAATGTCTATTCCTCCATATGATCCAGATTGAAAACCAGTCTCTCAAATAAAAAAAAATAAGAATACTAAAGAAAAAGATGGGCCAACTTAACTGTACAAGGCAAAACATCTACATAACTAAATACCAAGCATCAAACAAAAGACTATGTTCTTAAAGTAGTTAACATTCATATTACAAAACACCGATAGCTTTAGAAACATTTTTAGGTGTATTTTGTTTTGTGTGCCTCCCAATGCTGAGTATGGAACTCAGAACCCCACACAGGGTAGGAAATTGTTCGACCCCTGAGCTATACTCCACAACCCACCATTTCTATAACATTAGAAACTATATGAACATGTCTGTGTGTGTGTGTACAGAGAGAAAGCTTTCTGAGATATACACCAAAATGAGAGCAGCAGTTATTTCTAGGTGGTGGGATTGTAGATGATCTGGACTCACATTTATGCTTCTCTATTATCCTTGTGGAATTTTGCCGTCATGACACCTGTTTCCTGGGAGGGGACTTTGTGGACACACAGTCTATGCAGTCACACAGAGGCCCATTTCTTGGAGGAGTTCACGTTTGGTTTAATGCTCTCTTGTCACTGATTTGATTCTTTTTTTATCACCACTGTTGAATCTCATACTATCAAATTATTTCTACATGTGCATATATGTATATATATACATATATATATATATATATCAATGCGATGATATTTATGCCTCATTGCCCTCTCTTGTCTTCTCCCACTGATCCCCTTCTTACCTACGTCCCTGTCTTAGTTTGGGGGACTATTGCTGTGATGACACACCATGACATAAAGCAACTTGGGGAGGAAAGGGCTTATTTCACTCACAGTTCCATCTAACAGTTCATTATCAAAAGCAGTGAGGGCAGGAACTCAAGCAGGGCCAAGATCTGGAGGCAAGAGCTGATGCAGAGACCATGAACGGGTGGGTACTGCTTACTGGCTTGTTCCTCATTATCAGCATGCTTTCTCATAACAATCAGGATCACCAACCCAGGCTGTGGCACCACCCACAAGGGGCTGGACCCTCCCCCATCAATAAGAAAATACCTTTCAGGCTTCTGTACAGATGGATCTCATGAGGCATTTTCTTAATTGGGGTTCCCTACTCTCAAATGACTTTAACTTATGTCAAGCTGACATAAAACTAGCCAGTTTCATGCTGTTCTGTGCCACAATAGGTTTTGTTAGGATTGCTTTCATGGGTATTAGTGGGAGATAGTTTACAAGCACATGGACACATTGCCAGTGGCTACACCACTGAAGAATAGGTCTCCCCCTCTCCCAGTAACCATTATCTATCTACATATCATGAAGGAGCAGTGTCCTATAAGACCCATCTCCTCCCATGACAGGATGTTGATGGGACCCATTGAAACTTTACAATTCATAAGCGCTCCACATTTTTGTTTGGTGCTGAGTCCGAAAATTCTACGCAAATCCCATCAATATATCCTTAGCTCTTCAGTTTGAGCCACTGCAAGAACTTGATATCCTCATTTCATTTCCTTCCTTCAAACACAAGCAGAAAAAACTCTTAACAAAAGTTAAAGAGTCAGTAGTTTCTGATTCTAATTTCTTTTTAATTTTTTCATATTTTAATTATCTTTATTAAGGGGTATCTGTGGTGGTCAAAGGATAACTGAGTCAGGATGGGACTCTAATTAAAGTCCTTAAGTTTGAGCTGGAAGCACTTTTACCCATTGAGCCCCCCCCCTCTCCACACACACACATACACACACACACACACACACACACACACACACACACACACACCGAGTCTTCTTTATCTGTCCCCTTGGAAAAGAGAAGGAAGACTTCGGAGAGTGGATTACTCTTGTTGTCCACTGAAGTTACATTTCACACTCTCTCCAAGGCACTGACAGGATAGATTATGGGTGGTCATACAATCAGCCCTATATAAAAAGTTCCATATTCATATAACTAAGGATAAAAAAAAAACCTTGAAAAAAAGATGTTGTCTGAAGACCAGGTGTGGTGGTTCTTTAAATCCTAGCATTTGGAAAACAGAGGGAAAGCAGATCTCTGTGAATTCGAGGCCAGCCTGGTCTACATTGGGGGTTTGAAACTCTGCCTCAAAGAAAAGAAAGAAAGGAATAAAATGGCAACTATTTTTCTTGTCATTAGTCTCTCAACAGTACAAGAACTATGAACTATTTATGATGTATTATTTACTATAGCCAAACTAGAGATGATTTAAAGTTCACAGATAAATTCAAGTAGATTATATGCAAGTACTACATCATTTTATAAAAACGACTTAAGAATCCTCGGATTTGGATTTGGCAGGAGTTCTGAAATCAGCTGATAGCTGAAAGAGGATGGTATTAGGTATTTGCCCTTATTTCCCAATTACTAGTATTTCCAGAGGAGAAGATGCTTTTCTCCTGGTCTCCTACTCCAACAAACTCCAGCCACTATCATATTTTATTTACACGCCATTAAATCTGCAAATGTAGGTTATCTATATATTTAGCAATGAACCTTAATGTCTCCAGCTTCACCATGCAAGGTCTTCATAATATCTGTAAGCAGTTTCAGAGCAAGAACTATAGTCAACATTTATAGCCACCAGTGAATATAACTAAGCCCGTACTCATGAGACTTCCTTATAGCTTATTCCTCTTGTCAACACGGTTTGAATTATTCACAAAGAATTTAATATAGTCATCAATTTAGAGATTTCATTGTGTATTTCTTCCTTTAGATCTTTTGCAAACATTTATTATTTTATAAAATATGTCTCGCTTCGTCATGTCCCTAAGAAAACATGCTTTTGAAATGTCAAAATAATTTATCCTTTGTCTTCTGTTTCTTGCTTTTTAAATATTTGGGTGGGATATTCAGAGTTTCCTATTTCTAAGGCATTATCTATTGAGAGGAAAGGGAGTCAAAATCCTAAAGTAGATCTATTTCCTTAAAAATAGAGCTCAGTGTTATGTGTGGTGACCCAACCCTGTAATCTCAGCACTTGGGAGGTGGAAGCAGGGAGGATGAAATTCAAGGCAAGCCTCAACTATATGGTGAATGAGAAGCCAGCCTGGGCTACATGAAATTCTACCTCAAAAATAAAATAAAGGAATGATGGAGGTTTTGGCTTCATAGTCTCACAAGCGTGGGAACCTGACGAAACCTAGAACTCGTAAAAATGCCAAGCAAGTGCTGTATGGCGGTTATCTCCAATGAGAAACATTTCCTCCAAGAAGGGAGAGAGAGGCTCCTGAGACTCCAGGGGTAAACTAAAGGTCATGCCCCGAGAACAGAAACCTGGTAGATTCTTCCCATCTGCCACCACCCCCAGAAGTATGACAAGGAGTCAACAACTGCGGGCGAGGAAACTGAACAGCTGACGTGCAAGGAGGAGCACTTTCTCCACTGTGCAATTGGTTACATTTACAAAGCTCCAGGGTTGCAGCTTTCATGAGTCATCACCTGTTCGGGAGTGGGCTTTGCAATGACACAGCTGCTTTTGAGACATCTGTGCTCTTTGCAAGTAAGCCCTCACCATGTTCTGTTAGTAACCGTGTTAAAAGTCGGTTGGCTTATCAAGATGGACTTTGGTGCAGCCATTTCTTTGGTCTCTCATGAGTTTCCTTTCTGGATAACTAGATGTGCGTGTGTGTGTGTGTGTGTGTGTGTGTGTGTGTGTGTGTGTGTCTGTGTCTGTGTGTCTGTGTGTCTGTGTGTCTGTGTGTCGGTGTATGTGTCTGTGTGTGTGTGTGTGTCTGGATAACTAGATGTGCACGTGTATGTGTCTCTGTGTCTTTGTGTGTGTCTGTATAACTAAATGAGTGTGCGTGTGTGTGTCTGTGTGTTTGTGTGTGTGTGGATAACTAGATGTGTCTGTGTATGTATCTCTGTGTGTGTCTGTATAACTAGATGTGTGTGTGTGTGTCTGTGTGTGTCTGTGTGTCTGTGTGTTTGTGTGTGTCTGGATAACTAGATGTGTCTGTGTATGTATCTCTATGTGTGTTTGTATAACTAGATGTGTGTGTGTGTGTGCGCGCACACACACACACGTTGTATCTCTCCAGTAAAAGTCTGTCACACAACAGCATGGTAGCATGTGTTTATAATCCCAGTCCTTGAGAGGTGGAGACAGAAGGATCCCTGGGGCTCACTGGCTAGTCAGTTTAAATTAATTGGTGAGATCCAGACAAATGAGAAACCCTTCCTCAAAAGAGAGAGGGTTCATTCCTGAGAATGGCACCCAAAGATGTCCCCAGGCCTCCACACGCATGGTATACATACCTCTGTATACACATCCACACACACAAAACATAACAACAACAGTGTTCAGACAGGCATGGCTCATGCTTGCAATCCCAGCACTTGGAAGGCTAAGATTAGTAGGTCTGTAAATTCAAGGCAATCCTGAGCTAGAAGTAAAGGGGACTCCTTCATATTGGGGGCTCCCTTTCAGGCCTGGGATTAGGCACAAACCACACCTAACACCTGTTTTCACGGAGAGACCCTTTATTAAGCAGCAAAGAAAAGTTAAAGTGGCTGGTTTCTGACTCAGGCAGAAAAACAGTAGCAAATGTACTTGCAGGTATCATTCTTCTTCTTCTTCTTCTTCTTCTTCTTCTTCTTCTTCTTCTTCTTCTTCTTCTTCTTCTTCTTCTTCTTCTCCTCCTCCTCCTCCTCCTCCTCCTCCTCCTCCTCCTCCTTCTTCTTCTTCTTCTTCCTCTTCTTCCTTCCTTCCTTCCTTTCTTTCTTTCTTTCTTTCTTTCTTTCTTTCTTTCTTTCTTTCTTCCCTTTTTGGTTTTGAGATGGGGTTTCAGCCTGTCCTGGAACTCACTCTGTAGACCAGGCTGGCCTCGAACTCACAGAGATCCAACTGCCTCTGCCTCCCAAGTGCTGAGATTTAAAGGTGGGCATCAACACTGCCAGGTGCGGGTATCATTCTTAAGCAGGGAAAAAGGAGGAAAAAAAGAGGTCTGTGTTAGAATGAGCTAAGATACATTGTAAAGGAGACAGAGAATGAGGGAGAGTGGGACAAGGGAAAGGAGGCAGGGATATTTGTCCCAGAAGGACAAATATGACTGCCTCTGGATAGAGAAAAGACAGACCAGGCACACAGGCAAATGGTGTTTTATAAAGGTAAAGGGGGAAACCTGTGTTAGGATGAGGTGTTTTGTAGCATGACAAGCCTGTTTGTGGGGTTTCTGTCCTGCCCAGTTCCCTCAGCCATTTATCCCCAAAGAAATCACACAAAGATCTTCCTAAGTTGCAAACTGATTGGCCCTTTAGCTCAGGCCTCTTATTGGCTAACTTTCACATCTTGATTTAACCCATTTCTATTAATTTGTATAACACCACAAGGTTGTGGCTTACTGGGAAAGATTCAGCATGTCTGACCTGGCAGCTCCATGGCGGCTCTCTCTCTGACTCTCTCTGCTTTTTTCCTCCCAGAATTCAGTTTTGTCTACTCTGCCTACCTAAGTGCTGCCCTATCAAAAGACCAAGGCAATTTCTTTATTCAACCAATGAAAGCAACACATAGACAGAAGAAACTCCTACACCATTTCCCCTTTTTCTGTTTAAACAAAAAGGAAGGCTTTAATTTTAACAAAGTAAAATTACATATAACAAAACAGTTATCAAGCAAGAATTACAGTTGCAATATTTATATCTACTTTATCTTTTATCATAACTAAGGAAAACTATATAAATTCTTCAACTCCATCAAAGACTCCAGAAAGAGATAATATTACTTAAGTAAACAGGAACTGCATTATAAGCAAAACTCGAGAAATGACAGAGACATCTCGCTTCCTGGACAGTCACCAAAATGGATGTACCACTGGGGTATCCACCTTCAGCCTACGGGCCCATAGTATCCAGTAGACATTTCCATGAAACAGGAAATTTTAAAGACAGTTCAGTCACTTTCTTCTGTATCCTGAAGAATGTCTCACAGACTCTTTCATGAAGCAGGAACCCCAAAGGACCATCTCACCTTTAGGCAATCTCAGCAGACATCTCTCTATGGGTACTGCATGTCCAGTTTATGCATCAGTTCAGGCAAGAGTAGTTTCTTGCCCAAATGGCTATCAAACTCCATAAGGAGCCTCTTTGATGCCCATCTTCCTCTTGAAGTAGCTTGTGCTGCCAGGTCTAGACGTGTTGCATTGTCATGAAAAACCCTAAGCTATTAAAACATTTTAAATGCCATATTCTGTACACTTGAAAGAAATGAAGAATGCCTATCTAACTGAAATATGTCTCTCTATATATAGAAAACCTAACTAACATGACTACAAGCTTGACGATTATCGATGATTATTCATTAACAACCTATATTTCCTAATTATACATTACATTTTTAAATGAACCACACAATCACAATACCTTAATCAAGATCGGAAATACATATACATAAAACAAAATTGACCTTAAATTTGTATTCATAGATCAAGATTTATACCAATGCAAATTATTCATATCTATAGCATATCCCCCTTTAAATGTAAAAGAACTTTTATAAACAATATTTGGGAATATGGGTGCAGTTTTTTCTTTCCAAACTGCTTCCTGCTGAATGGGGGCTCTGTTAATTAGGTCTTTTATGGTGTATCCTGTGTGCCAGGTTCATCTCAGTTGGCAGTTGAGCAAAGTAAGTTTTCGAAGGTGTTCACAGCAACCTTTCAGGAGGGCATGGTCTATCATACCATTTGGTCTAGAAGCAATTCATAGGGTCTCATCCTCTGTGAAAACAAAAGAAGAACCTCTTTTCCAAAGCACCGTATCCTTAGACCCAAATTTTGAAGTCAAGATACCTTTATAATATAGATGCTGAATAATCTTAGCAGCACACACAATGAAATGTCTCTCTGTAGTTAGCTCCTTCACAGTCAAAAAATTCAAAGAAAACACAATAATACAGAGAACCCAGACTCTCTGTGAATTGTCCATTTTTATGTGGCTTATTTTTTTAATCTATGACTATCTGTACTCTATTTCTTTAAAGACTTTACCCTTTTGTAAAAGCATTAACTTTATTTTATGACTTTCTATACTCTTTTTCTTCTCTCTCCCAAGCCTATGTCTTGAATCTGTCCTATTCTGAATGTGTAATTCTTTACTGTCCAGGAACACTTTAGCTTTGTGCTTTTAAAATGCTAAGCTCTTAAGAATTTAAGCTATGACAATCCTAGGTCAAATACAGGTACTGCCTGTTTGCCCTGCCCAGTCTAGCATGGCGGAGCCTCTCATGCCTCTGAGCCGTGCACACTGCACCACAAGCATGGCGAAGCAGCTTATGCCTATGAGTCAGTTGTGTCTCTGAGCTGTGCACAATGCTCCCCTTTTAGGCACACAGCGAATCCAGTGGCCATCAAATGAACTATAGCACTTTACTCACAAACCCCATCTAAATGCTCTGTCATTATAATTAGGCATGTCAATTAGGTGAGCCAAAAGGGGCTTCTGATTGCTGGACCTTGGTAGTCAGTTTCATGAGGAAGAGGTAGCCAAATAAGGGACTAGACCTTGGTGGCAAGCTTTAGGAATACAATCTAATGGTTTTTAGCAAGGTGGATGGAATGTAGAGGAGGGCAAGGCCTGACAAAACCACATGTTCAACTGGGCTAATGTCCCTTCAATAAGGAAATTTGAGATATGGTTGTGACATCTTGTCAAAATCTTTTTGAGCTGGGTGGTGGTGCACACGCCTTTAATTCCAGCACTTGAGAGGCAGAGGCAGGCAGATCTCTGTGAGTTCGAGGCCATCCTGGCCTATAAGAGCTAGTTCCAGGATAGGCTCCAAAGCCACAGAGAAACAATAACAACAACAACAACAAAGCTTTGGGAAGTTATTTTAAGTTATACCTACCAAATGCTTTAACTATGTTCCATTTAATGCTTCTAATAAATAAAAGCTCATCATAATTCCTTCACTGCCTCTTTGAATTAGCTTCACTGCCTTCACTGCCTCTTTGAACTAGCTAGTTCAGATATTCTCAACTAGCTTTTCTAACATAACAGTCAAACTTCCCAATTCTTGAATAACCCCCATTGTTATGTGTACAAAAGTGTTTGTTTATTTATTTATTTATTTACTTATTTATTTATTTTTTGAGATGGAATCTCACTATGCAATCCTGGCTGGCCTGTAAACCTGTGTGTTTGTGAATTTTAGGCACTTACTGATGGCTTCTCAACCATACTACTGGCTAAGAGATCAGCAGTAGACAATGTGCCCTAAATGTGCTTTTCAACTTCCGACAGATGTGGAAATTCCCCTGTTAGCAAGCTTCCATCGCCGGCCTTGGGGATGTAGGCCTTTCACTTGCTGCAAGGAGAGCCATCTTTCATCTTCAAAGGAGGCCTCAATTGCTGCACTCTTTATGAGGCTGAATGCTTTTGCAGCTCCTTGTGTTTATTTTCATTTCTAATATAGCATTTAATTAAACATAATCACACAGAGAGAAAAACAACAGCCAACACGCAGGGCTCTTGTAGAAATGAATACAATCTGATTGGACTGTGAAATGAATCATCCTTGTCCCCTGGAAAAATCGTGTGCTACCATTAAAGAGAAAATGACAGTTATAGAATGAGCAGCAAATAGAAGAAAATTGAATTTGCCAGCTCTACTTCATTCGACACAATTGTAAGTAAATATTTGGCAAGATAATCCAGTACCTAATTCAAATCAAAAAACTTTCACTGGAATAGAGGACAGTTGGTCCTTTGAATAAGATGGCAGGGAGAAAAAGGAAGACGAGAAGAAAGACATTAATAACGGCAATGCCATCGAGAAGAAATTACTGGAGAGACTGAAACAAAGTAGTCTGGCAACCTTGACAACTTCCCCGTTCATGCTTTTCACAAGTCTCTGGAGAAACAGAAGGTATTGAGAGCAACTCTTCAAATGCTGATGGAAAAGATGCAGAAGATGATGAAGACGTGGGCCAGACTTGATGGAAGATGATGAGGTAAGTGAGAGACTGGAGAGATTTCTTTCTTCTTTTTTTTTTAAGGATATGAATAAATTGGGCGTCTGCAGTAAAGAGAAGAAAGAAAATGTCCTTCATGCATAACATAAAGACAAAGCAATCTTGAAAGAATCTCTGCAGAAAAATAAGCCCACGTGGAGTGTGTGGAGGACAAAGCCAAAAGCACTCGCTTTCCCTTCACCTTGTGAACAGCACTGCACTTTTTGAACTTCTTTACCTTAAACACAAACATGCTTCCCCCTGAAAACACAAGGCTTGGCAGGAAAACAGCCCCCAGACGAAGAATGATAATTTCCTGCAATCTAGGAGGCATTGCAGTATTTCTCAAACTGTTCATTACGTTTAACGTAAGTCATTGCCAGGCACCGCTCAAATGTATGTGTTTTCAAGAACTTGGGCCCAAGTCACTAGTCAATGTTACTTGAGCCAAATCTAATGGCAGTACATTTTGAATAGCTTATAAGGCTGGCCTTTAACTTTCAATCCTCCTCCCTTGGCCTCCCTAGTGGCCCCAACAGCACCAGCTACAAAAGAGAACTTCAAGAGACTGTATTTATTGGTTCTGTAGTCCTAACTAGACCTGAATTCTACACCCACGTCTGCATCTAAGTTATTGGGTAGCCCTTTGCAAACACCCCTTATCCTGTATTGGACCTGATTTCTCACCTGTATTTCTAACATTCATTAACTCCACAAATATTTGTCTATTGCATGCTGTACTGTGTGCTAGCAATACAGGGTGGAATAGAAAGAGCCATTTCCTAAATGCTTACTTTACACTTGAACTTTTGGCAAGGGAGTTATGTACACTAACTGATAACCTGTGAGGCACTCCTGTGATATTTTCCAAACACAACAAAGGAAGGAACGGAGGCATAGGCTAACCGCAGTCACTTCTCCAGGCTATCAAAGGACTTGGCTCAAGATGAGACAGCCACTAGTCTACGTGGCTTCAAATCCCACCAGCCCAGAAACCAGAGCCATTTCTTTCTCTCCAAAGTGGTTACTATTTCAGCGACTTGCATTTGGGTTCCAGGCCAGAAATCTGGGAGGAACACCCTCCTGTTCCCACAAGGGCACCAACACACTTGACTAGGTTAGAGAAATGAGTCAGTAACCTACAAGAGAGGGCAACTCGCTTCCGGACTCTGGCGGTTTCCACGCCCAGTAGGCGGGCAATGAGGAGCATGTGGGCGTGTCTATAGTAAGCACGCCCCTAGGGGCGTCTTATTGGCTAACAACTGAGCATGCCGGTTACGTCCGGCCTGAACTCGGCGCGGGGCGGGCCCTTTCTGTGCTCCAGAGCCCATGCCTCACCCCCTCTTCCCTCCCCCTTTCAGCTTCCTGTCTATAATGAAACCAACGAGAGGACACCCCCTGCGTCTAGAGCAGCCTTCTCGGGAGCATAGCTGAGTGGCCGGTGGACGTGAGAGGAAAGCAGCGTCAGGCTGTGCTTCCCTGCCCTTGAGCCTTTCTAGATGCGGTGAGTGCCAAGACCGCGGTCCCCCACACCAAGCGCCACCCGGAGCGACTGCTCCCCCCCCCGTCCCCCTCCTCCGTCTGGGGACGGCCTGAGCCGGAGCCCATTCCCAGCATGCCCCACTCGGGATGCCCTGGCAGGTGCTGCTGGAGGGCCCCGGGACTGGCGGAGAGCAGCCTTCCCCGAGGCGCTCCCGCGGCCCCTCAGGGGGCTCTTGAAATAGTCAAGCCCATCCCGGTACTCAGTCTAGTCTCCATTTTGATCTCCATCCACTTTCTCTTTTTTTTTTTTTTTAAAGGGAGGTCGATCTGAAAGTTTCTGCCTTCACAGTGTGTGACGTTGTAAGTTCCCTGCTGCCCTGTAGGAAATACCCTATCATGTGGCTCACTGGTGTTGCAATTTTTTTCTTATTCCTCGACGGAGGAAAAATGTTAGAATAGTTTGTGCAAATAATTTTGTGTAAGATTCGTAGACGTTTTGAGTTTTAAGAGTATTTTTTGCCACCAGGAGGAGTATCCTTGTCAGGAAAAATTCTGACACAAAATCAAGCGAAGGGACTCGTCTGGGTTGTTGTGTGTTGGCCAGAAATAATGACTGTGTGATGAGAACCGCAGTTATAACAATTACTATTAGGTTGCACCCGTCAACACTGCTTCGAGGCATAGCTGTTCTGTTGTTCCTCCTTTCCTCTGGGATTTGTTTATTGACCAAGTGCTCTGGATTATACAGGGAAAGTAAGTGCTGTCTTGCCTCTCCCCACCCACTTCCCCAAACACAGGAATTGCACCTGCCCGCCACACAGCTGTCTTTGTGGTAGAAATCAAAGTTCATTTCCTCTATAAGAAAGCAGTAGGAGCCAGAAATGGTGCCACACCAATACCAGCACATGGGCAAATGAAGTGGGAGGATCACCAGTTCAAGACCAGCTGGAGTTACAATATGAGACGCAGTCTCCAAAAAAGAAAAGAAGAAAGCAGTCAGTGTAGTGCCCGTAGCTCTGTAGTGGAAGTTGGGGCAGGCATCAGTTATGCTTAGTGGATCTCCATTTCTCGTTTGTAGGTCACTTCTACCACTGACGGTCTTTGTGACTTTGGGTCAGTCGCTTAACCTTTATGGTCCTCCATTTCCCTACTTAAAGGAAATAGGTGTGTGGCATGAAGTGGGGGGTGTCGCATAGTTGGGAATTAGGCCAGAGGAAGGCAGACTTCAGGTAACCTGCTCTGTCACTCCCCCCCCTTTTTTTTCTCTCTGAACCAGGAATATGCTGAAGGCCTGCAGGCCAGTGATCTGTCTCCAACCCCACAGTGCTGGGGTTACAGATGACTCCCTGCCTTGCTCAGTTTTTTCTATGGGTACTGGTACTGCAGCTCAAGCCCCCATGCTTGCACAACAAGCTTTTATCCCCTGAACCAGCTCCCCAACACCATTTATTTTTTTAAATGATACATAACTACATATTTTTTTAATGAGAGAAATGGCATTAGGAGGCTTCTAAGGTCCTTTTCAACTTTAAGAGACAAAGTACAAATCTAAGGAGCACAGTGAAACTTTGTGGAGTTGTGGAGGAAATCGGAAAACGTTCAACCTTTACTAGTAAAAATGTAAATCATAGTATTTTCCAACTATTTCATTTACATTGGCATTTCTTTCAGTTTCTAATTGAAATTAAAAATGCAGAAGGAAGAAAATATCCTTTAAGGAGATAAAAATATTCATGATTGTCCCCCAAATATACCTATGTTGACTTCCTTCTCCAAACAACTTTCCCTTGTGGGCTTTTATTACATCAGCAGTTGGTATA
Organism: Myodes glareolus; assembly: GCF_982192425.1. Classification (NCBI taxonomy): domain Eukaryota; kingdom Metazoa; phylum Chordata; class Mammalia; order Rodentia; family Cricetidae; genus Myodes; species Myodes glareolus. The sequence continues at coordinate 30,135,559 of NC_142053.1, read as the reverse complement.
CTGTATTGTAAGACATTTAGTCTTGGGCAGAATGATAATAACATGTGATATTAACTACAAGAAATGTGCTTAAATATTTTTGCTTAAAATAACTTAGGACATTAACCACCTGTTAAATAAAGCACTAGGTTGGAAAGAGAAATTTGAGACTGGTAGTGGTGGTGGCGCATGCCTTTAATCCCAGCATTTCACCCAGAAAGCAGAGACAAGCAGATCTCTGAGGTAGAGGCCATCCTGATCTTCAGCGCAAGTTCTAGGACAGTCAGGGCGGCACAGAGAAACCCTGTCTTGAAAAAAGAAAGAAAAATGAAGCCAGAAAAAAGACAATTGAGTTTAAATTGAGTATCTGTTCAACATAAAATCTTGATCTAAAAGTTGTTTTGTAATGGCCAGAGGTACTTCAAAACAGTGCAAGTTTGCAATACAGAGTTTTTAGAGAATGATGGGAAAACAATGTCTATAACATTGGTTTCTAGGCTAATGCTTTGATTTGCCTCTTGGTTAAATAAATGATGGTGTGTAAAAATTGTCCCACCACACCTCAAATTCTCCTCCATGAAGGAGTTTCTACAATGTTGCAGTTTCTACCTAAGGGTGACCAAATGCCGGTGGAAGGACCAAAGAGTAGTTGTCCCGTATGCTACTCACCTGATTTCAAGCATGCGGCCCCGCTTCTAAGCAGTAAGGGCAAATTGTAAGTATGTAAGAAATAACCAAGTGAAATTATTAGACTGTTTGAAAAAGAAAGTCTTTTTCTTTACAGGAAAAATGCTTTCAGAAAGCAGTTCATTTTTGAAGGGGGTGATGCTTGGAAGCATCTTCTGTGCCTTGATCACTATGCTAGGCCACATTAGGATTGGTCACGGAAACAGAACACACCACCATGAGCATCACCACCTGCAAGCTCCTAACAAGGACGATATCTCGAAAATCTCAGAGACTGACCGCATGGAGCTCAGTAAGAGCTTCCGGGTATACTGTATTGTTCTTGTAAAACCCAAAGATGTGAGTCTTTGGGCTGCAGTGAAGGAGACTTGGACCAAACACTGTGACAAAGCAGAGTTCTTCAGTTCTGAAAATGTTAAAGTGTTTGAGTCAGTTAATGTGGACACGAATGACATGTGGTTGATGATGAGGAAAGCTTACAAATATGCCTTTGATAAATACAGAGACCAATACAACTGGTTTTTCCTTGCACGCCCCACTACTTTTGCTGTTATTGAAAATCTAAAATATTTTTTGTTAAAAAAGGATCCATCACAACCTTTCTATTTAGGACACGCTGTGAAATCTGGAGACCTTGATTATGTGAGTATAGATGGAGGAATTGTCTTAAGCATAGAATCAATGAAAAGACTGAACAGCCTTCTCAGTGTTCCTGAAAAGTGTCCTGAACAAGGAGGGATGATTTGGAAGCTATCTGAAGATAAACAGCTAGCAATCTGCCTGAAATATGCCGGAGTATTTGCAGAGAATGCGGAAGACGCCTATGGAAAAGATGTATTTAACACCAAATCTGTTGGGCTTTTCATTAAAGAGGCAATGACTAACCACCCAAACCAGGTAGTAGAAGGATGCTGTTCTGATATGGCTGTTACTTTTAACGGACTGTCCCCTAATCAGATGCATGTGATGATGTATGGGGTGTACCGGCTTAGGGCATTTGGACATGTTTTCAACGATGCCTTGGTTTTCTTACCTCCAAATGGGTCTGAGAATGACTGACAAAAAGCAAGAGCATGCATTTGCTAAGCACATTAAGACACATTACCATGGTTTCTAATTGATAAGGCATCTAACATAGTAGTGTGTTTCTTTTTCTTTTCTGGTCACGCTGGCATAATTACACATTGACATCTACTTGTACATTTTCAAATGGAATGGTATTTGTGAGAAATTTTAATGTGTTAGAAATGAATGTTTTAAGAATAGCAATTTTGCAAATACATATTTATAAATATTATATTTATGTGACAAAGACTAAATTATAGACATTAAAATCTGTGGTGTATCTTTGCTTATTGATTTTAAATTTTTAATGTATCTTTTTAGCTTCCTAATATATGCAAATGAGATCTCTAGTGAATTTGTGATTAAAATAATACTTTTAGCCCTGCGTTTCCTTTACTTTTCTGTGGGGACAGGGATGATTGAAGGAGGTAGGAGCAGGATCTCACTGTGTGGTCCAGGCTGGCCTAGGCATGGCAGTTCTTCTTAGCTTCCTGAGTGCTTGTGTTAATGGTGTGTGCCACTATGCCCAATTGTTTCCTTTACTTTGTTTGCATGTAGATTTGTACTCTAAGCCGCATCAATGCCAACTGGTTTACTCTCCTAAAATAAACAGCAAAGCAATTAAGGAAGTGTTCGTTATCACTTTTAAGACTTCAGTTCTGTCCTCATGATAACACGCAAGTTATTACGTAGGTTAAGTAATATTCATGAAAGTTAATTAAGGGGCATTCCTGAGCATTCACACTTTGCTTTTACTCTATACGCCAGCATTCAGAGCATGCATTTGGAATGGCGGCTATGAAAATTATAATGCTGTTTAACTAGTTTCACCCTTAAGCTCTGAGGTGCCGCTTGGATTAAATATATGACCTGTGATTTATTCATGCCTACTGGACAGTGAATTCTATGCAGATCTCCTTTGGAAAAAGAACTTGTTTTTGCTCATTTGGCTGATTCACTTATCTAAGTTAAATGTGGGGTTTTGTTTTGTTTTTTTGTTATTTGTACAAGTTCTGAGGTTTTCCTCTGATTCATGATTGCATCACACATAACCAATTTTGTTTTGTTTCTGTTGTGGCTGGGCAGGCACTAACCTCACCATCAATGTTGGATTACCATATTATTTGCTTCATTTCAAGTAACTACCGGAAATATCTACTTATTGTGGAAACAGTTATTCCTGTCCTCATAAATGTGTAATATGCGTGGATCTGGCCTGTCCTATAGGCTGCTGTCTTCAGTTCGATCCATAAGGCCCTTTAGGAGAGACTATTTTTAGATACAGTATTTCTTGTAATTGGCCTCAGCTCTAGCAAAGCGGGATGAATTTCCTCAGGAAGGCTTTGAGCTTCAGAGTATTGATCCTCAAGGTAGTATGTCAAGTCTTTGTTTTAAATGCTCTCTGGCCTTCTTCCTTGGGAATTTCAGTTAACCTGAAGCATTATTAATTTTCAAAGAATCATAAATCCCATTTAATAGGCACCCTATTATGTGGTTACAGGTGCAATTTCTACAGATCAAGTCATGTTTAGTGTGAGTATAATGATACAGATTCTGAATATGACTCATTACCCCAACACTAATATTTTTACATTTTTATTACATTTATTTTATTGAGAGGAGGGGTGTTATGTAAGCCAGAGTGCACATGTAGAGGTCAGAGGACAACTTGTGAGAGTCAGTTCTCCTTCGACCATGTTGGTCCTGGGGATTGAACTTGTATTGTCAGTGTTCAAAATAAGCACCTTTACCCACTAAGCCACCTAAAATTTTCTGTTTTAGAGACCAGAGAGATGACTCAGTATTTAAGAGCACTTCCCATTTTCCAGAGGACCCAAGTTAAGTTTCCAGTACCCATATTGGGTGGCTGACAACTCCCTGTAACTCAGGTATTCAACACCACCTCCTGGCCCTTGCAGATACCTGCACACACATGGCAACAGAAACACGTATACATGTAAAACATACTTATTTCTATTTTTTTTTTGGTGTCATCTTGCCAGCACCAGCATATTTAAAATTTTCATCTTTGGGCTGGAAAGATATTTAGCCACTAAAGACTAGGTTCAAAACCAAAAATATAAAATCTTTAGCGTATCAAAGCATTTAAATTGCCAGGCCCTAGCACTCAGGAAGCAGAGACAGGGGGATCCTTGTGAGTTCAAGGGCAGCCTGGTGTAGGTGCTGAGTTCCAGGACATCCAGAGCTCCATAGAGTGACCTTATCTCAAAAACAAAACAAAAATAATGAAATAAATGTCAGTGAATGCATCCTTTTGACTTCCCAGTCAGTAGATGACAAGGTAAACATGGGCACCTAAAATAAAATTTATGCTTAATTGAGTTTTTAAACATGATACTGGATATAAAATGTCTCCAATAGTATGTTGCCTCTTTGATATTAATGTGTATATCCAGATTTGTAGTTAAAGGTGACTAACAAAAAAATTGTAATACTGTAGCTGTAGATACAGATACACTTGTCATACATGTCATTTTACTTTATGTGTAAAAATACACATTTAGTAGCTAGAACCCACCCCTAGCCACACTCAGGGATTCGGGAGTGAGTTGAGGAAAAATAGGGGTCCGATGCAAATTAACCATGGGTGTGAATATCCTTACATATGGCTAATGACTAACATAATAGATACATGAGTTTATCTATTAACTATCAGAAAGTGAGACACCACATCCAGCCACAGCTAAGATGTAAATGAGAGAAAACTTTTTTGTTTTTCAAGACAAGTTTTCTCTGTGTAATCCTGGCTTTCCTGTAACTCTGTAGACGAGACTGGCCTTGAACTCAGGCCTTGAACACCACCGCCTGGCTTGTAGATGTCTTCTAAAAGTTGAATTTGTATTTATTTTTCTGTTTGTCTTAAGTGGACACTAGAATCTAACTTTAGCAGACCTCACACCATTTCCTTACATGAACTGAAACCTCCTCAAAAATAAAAACATTGTCTAGGATAAAAAAGAAATTATACTTCTTGACTTTTTCTTTTTGATATGGCAAAAAAAAGTTAATGTGTATCAAATCTGGTTTATAAGACCCAAGAGGTTTTTTTTTGGAATGCATTTAAATAAACCCATCAGGTTTTGTTAAAACAAAACATACCTACATTAGAATGATTATAGAAAGCAGTCTAGTGGTAGGGTATCATGCATTTCTGCTTCCTTTGTTAAGTGTTCTTGGTGAGAAATCCAGTGCATTCAATGCATGCATGGGTGGTTACTTGATGAGTGTGTTTATAGAAGTTAGCGTTTTTGTTTTCTAGGTTCTTTATTTTTGTGTTTCTTTCTTTTTTTTTTTTAAGACAGGATTTCTCTATGTAGCCCTAGCTGTCTGGAACTAGTTCTTGTAGACCAGGCTGGCCTTGAACTCACTGAGATCCACCTGCCTCTTCCTTCCAAAGGCTGGGATTAAAGGCCTGTGCCACCACCACCTGGCCTGTATTCTAGGGTTTTTTTAATGGTGTGTAAATGAGTGGCTATGTGCAAGTAAGAGCAGGTGCCCTTGGAGGCCAGGAGAGGCTGTCAGATCCCCAGTTACAGGCAGTTGTGAGCCACCTGATGTGAGTGCTGGGAACTGAACTCAGGTCCTTGTTTTCAAAAAGAACAAACAGAACATGCTCTTCAACTCTGAGCCTGCCCTATCACCTGGGTACCCTGTCCCATTAAGAGACAAGCTCTGCCCACTCCAATCCCGCCCCCCAGCCTAGGCAAGCTGGTCTGTACCCTCTTCTCAATGCCTCCCTTCTTCTAAGTAGGCAATTCCCTTCTCTCTTTCACCCTTTCTCTCTCTGTCCCTCTCTTTCTCTCTCTTCCCCCATCCCCCTTACTCTTAAACCCTTACAATACCCACTAAATAATTTCTGTATACCCAAGGCCCCCCCCCACTCTCTGCATGGCTTATCTGTCTGTCCCTTACCCACGGCGCGGTCCCCCACACCTCTGTGGGATCTGCAAGGGTCGCTTGCACCATAAATCATAACAATGTTTCCAGCCCATTTGGGGAGTGTGAATATTTTAATCACATTTGTGTGTGTGGATGCACAGGCATTTGTCACAGCACATGTGTAGAAGTCTGTTCACTCTTTTGGCCATGTGAGTTCCTGGGAATTAAGCTCAGGTCTTGGCAGCAAGCACCTTTAGCTGCAGAACCATCTCCTCCCTAGCATTGTTTTTTTTTTTTTCTTTAGCCCAAGCTGACCTCAGATTCAAGAGGCTTGTCCTACCCCAGCCTCCTAAGTGTTGCAGTTGTAGACATGAGCCACCATACCTGGCTTTTCACAAGTATTTTTTGTTGAGTCTAAAATAATGGGAATAAGCCGGGCAGTGGTGGTGCAGGTCTTTAATCCCAGCACTCAGGAGGCAGAGGTGGGCAGATCTTTGTGAGTTCGAGGCCAGCCTGGTCTACAAGAGCTAGTTCCAGGACAGGCTCCAAAGCTACAGAGAAGCCCTGTCTCAAAAAACCAAAAAAAATGGAAATATATCATTGTACCTTGCTCATATTCACCCTCCCAGTATACTTCCTCATCCTGCCTGCTTGTTCTTGCTCCTCCTTCCCTCAAAACCCTCCTTCTGCTTTCATCACACACACAATCAGAATTCCAAGCATGAGAAAAATGTGTGATATTTGTGTCATCCCCCAGCCTACTCTGTTGTTGCCCCCTCCCCAAGATTCCCTTGGCCCACATAGTCTCTAGCAGAAATTAGCTTTATTTTAGCATAGGAACAGTTTTTAAAAGTTTACCTGCTCTTTTTCCCCAATATTTAAAAATTAATTGATGTATTAGGGTCTAGTTGCTCAGACCTATAATCCCAGCTGAACGGCAGAGGCAGGAAGATCTCAAGTTAGAGCCCAACCTTTAATGAAATCCTGTCTCAGAAACTGAATAGTCATTATATTAAGCATGATTGCTTACTGGCTAAAGATTTGCCACTAAGTCTGATGATGGGAGTTCAATTCCCATGACCCATGTGGTAGAAGAGAACTGGCTCCCACAAAATGTTTCCTAACCTCTGCAGGTGATAAAATAAGGAAAATAAATATTAAAAATCAGCCAAGTGTGTTGCAATCTTTTAATTCCAGCATTTAGGAGACAGAAGCAGGCAGATCTTTGTGAGTTTGGGTCCAGCCTCAAGTTCCAGGACAGTCAGGTCTATATAGTGGGACCCTATCTCAAAAAAATAACAAACAAAAATAATCACATTCAACATGCATCATTACCAAAAATTAAATATAATAAAACATTTAATGGGTGGTGGGGAATGACTTGTGTGGAAAGTAAAACATGTATCTGGGAGTCTTTCATTTTACAAAAAGAAAATTTTAACTTGTATCATGTAGCATCTTTACAAATTTTTCCTTTTACATACCAAGCATTTTTTAGCTGAATGCTAGGCCTGGTGCCTCAAGGGACGCAACAAGAACCCAAAGTCATGATTCATTACAGGGATTCAATCGATTTATATAAGGTTTGTACTAGCAGTAAGACAAACCATTGTTTAACACTGTCCTCTGTGCATGTCATGGCCATTACCCCCTTGAACTCTGAGCAGCTGGAATTACCCTCAGGAGACTCAGAGTTTGGTCCATTAATTATATCGTAAGGGGAGGGGCTCATGAGATCTCGCCTATTCCTAAAGATACATAGACAGTTAATAGTTGCTTACTGGGGGCAACGCACAAGGCCCCACTCTTCCCTGAGAATATTAACAGTTGCTTGGGGTGTCTCAGGAGGACTATACACTCAAGGAGAGATAAACAATTACCAGTTGCTGGAAGAGAAACTTGGACCTCAAGGCTCCCAGAAGATAGCAGTTTAACAGTTGCTGAGCACGGGACCCAGGAGCTCCCTACCCCACCAAGGATAGGCAGTTAATAGTTGCAGGGGATGGGGCTCAGGACACCCCTCTACTGCCAAGAATAGGCAGTTAAGAGTTGATGAGGGAAAATCAGGAATCCCCAAGCCTCCCAGAGAATAGGCATAAATTGTCCATGTTCCTGCAAGTAATGCCCATTAACCTCACTGGTTCACCATGCTAGACAGGGTTGAAATCTTCTTTGGTCTGTAGTTTGGTACCCTATATGAGGTAAATATGCATTTGTTCATCTCCTTAAGAAAAGTCACACAAAATTAGAATATAGTAAATAAGAATATTTAAAGTCCTTTTGTCTTAAAAATCCTGGATTTTGAGATAATTTCTTTTTCTTTTTTTTTTCCAAGACAAAAAGGAGAGTTCATTTGGGAACAAATACAGTAGAATTTAAGGCAGGAGTATTCGTGTTTTGAAAAAATATGGAACTCTTCACAAATTTGTGTGTCATCCTTGCGCAGGGGCCATGCTAATCTTCTCTGTATCGTTCCAGCTTTAGTATATGTGCTGCCGAAGCGAGCATGAGAGATGCTATTTCTTTAAATTTATATAATATCCATGTTTGGGGGTGTTTTTTTTTAGTGATTCCACACAAGAATAGCCATGCCATTTATGCCATTGCATTATTACTTTGGCAAAAGTTTTGGCAGGAAGAGCAGGACTTAAAGGTTTGTGTTTTTTGGTTTTATTAATTTTGGGGATGGGACAGGAGAGATGACTCAGTGGGTTAAGAGCACTAACTACTCTTGCAAAGGACCCAGGTTCAGTTCCCAACATCCACATGGTGACTCACAACCAGCTGTAACAATAGTTCTAGGGAATCCAATACCATCTTCTGGCTTCTGCAGGCACCAAAGGCACACATGCGGTGCATGGACATACAAAACACCAATAAATATATTTTTTTTAATTCTTAGATCTGATAAGATACATCACCTAGGTACCCTGAGTACTAAATAAGTGAGAACAAAGACAGCTGAATACTGGTAGTGATCATTTTTCTCCCTGTATTTATCTAAAGTATATGTGAGGAAGCCTTTACATGAGCCCACTGCAGTCCATACATTAGACATCAATACCTACAGTTTAAAATTTTTAGTAACCACATTAAAGAGTAAAAAGACATAGGTAAAATTACATTTCAGTAATATTTTATTTAACCCAATATATCTAAAGTACTATCAATTCAACATGTAATCTACAGGAATAATTACAGGTAACAATCTTTTCTAGTTCAGTCTTTGAAATGCAGTGTGTATTTGATAGTTATAACACATAACAATTCATTTACTACATTTCCAGTGCTCGGTAGCAACATATGGCTAGTGACCACCATACTGCATAGCAGAGGGCTACACAGTTCCAGAAATGTGCCAGTGTTTAAATGTGAATGGGAGAAAACACCCAAAAGTCCTGTTTGGGGTTGTATTGAATGAAATAGAAACTGGAACCCGACTTTTAGTAGGCTCCGGGCCATCACCTTACATTGAGTTCAATCCAAGGACCATCCCCTTCAAAATGAAATCATTGTATTTGAAGCAAAACATCAATTAGACGTCTCAACTTTTCCCCTTATATAAATGAACCCAAACTACTCATTAACTTTAATTATCATTAATATTTTCCCCCAACTATCTTCAAAGCAATTGTTAGGCCTGTCCTTGCACGTTGCACACTTCTCTAATTGCCATGCTTTTTAAAAGACAGTCAGTGCATAGCGTGTGCTAGTCTCAGAGATCCTCTGCCTCAGCCTCCCTCCCGAGTTTTGGAATTGCTCCCACATAACTAGCTATTCCCTTATATCGTTTTTTTAAGGATCCAACAAAAGCCTCTAAATGTCACAACCTTTAAATGGCTATAAAGCACCTGGCTTCAAGGCAAGATCGAGTAGTAAGAACAGCTCAGCTCTCAGAACTAAGTTCAATTTCAAAGGATTCTCCTAGGACATCCTGCTATCGAAGAGGAAAGGAACATCCCGTCAGCAGCATAAGATTGTGGGCACACACCTCGTACAAACCCTACCCACTATTATCCCACTGTGAAATAGATAACCAAAATACACTTCCCTCTCATGTCATGACCCAAAATGATGATTCAACTGTGGGCTGAGATTAACATTTATGGAGTATCATGGGAAAGTTTTCTGGCTTTGCAGGTGAGTGGACTTAGGTACAGATTCCATTCCTGCTGTTTACTAGCTCTGCATAAATAACCTCTGAGTATTAGTGTCCTCATTTGTAAAAACCTTAAAAGCTGCATAATCATAAAACTAATGAAAATATGTAAGAAGAGTTTGTGCATGGTGGACATCTGGGGAATACTATTTCCCTTTTCCTTATTTGGACACATTTAGTACTCTAAATGGTTAATCATATATCAGTCCTTAGAATTAAATATGTTTGGGGTTTTTTTTTGAGACAGTGCTTCTCTGTTTGGAGGCTATCCTGGAACTCACTCTGTAGACCAGGCTGGCCTTGAACTCGGAGAGATCCACCTGCCCCTGTCTCCCAAGTGCTGGGATTAAAGGCTTGTGCCATCACCGCCTGGCAGGATTAAGTATCTTGATGGTAAAATATTAAACCACTGATTTAAATAACAGCTGGTATTGAATATTCAAAATAATAGGGGAATAGTTTAAAGATAACATCTGACCAAGCAGTGGTGGCACATGCCATTAATCCCAGCATTCAGGAGGCAGAAGCAGGCAGATCTCTGAGTTCGAGGCCAGCCTGGTCTACAAAGTCAGTTCCAGGACAGCTAGAACTGTTACACAGAGAAACCCTATCTCAAAAAACCAAATAAAAAAGATAACATCTGCACATTTAACAGGTGCTATGTGATAAAAGTTTTTCCTAAAAACCTTTAGACAAATATTTTCAGCAGTAAGCTATAGATTACTTTTAAAAGCATAAGCTTAGACTATGTTTCCCTTTCGCAGTAAATTAGATATTTCTGAAGCCCAAATTCCTTAAATCAACGTGGTTCTTATTTCTCACACTTTAACCAAGAAGTTTCTCTTCATATTGGAGGGAAAATACTGCATAAATGAGACTCCTTCATCCTGATAAATGCTTCTGAGCAGCTGGTACTTGGGAGATGACTGTTGGTAACACACATAGGGTAAGCCATGCGCCTCTTCTCAGACTTCATTCAGGAGCAAGAAACAATTACTTTGTGAATTTCTCTCCATATAAATAAATAACTTTAACCTTGTGAAATACAACGTAAGTAAAAGTTTCTAATATAGTTTATCTTGTACTATTTTAAAAACAAAGCAGTTATCTGAAAAAATACATTCCAGTCATGTTTTGAAAGCTATTTAGTAAATGATGTATTAGATGTAGCTATTATGATAATTGAAGCTATTTTAAATATATTCAAATATATTTAATTTTTAAAAACATAATACTTTTAAAATTATTTTTATGTTCATTGGTGTTTTGCCTGCATGTGTCTATGAGAGTGTCAAGAAGCCCTGGGACTGAAGACAGACAGTTGTGAGCTGCCATGTGGGTGCTGGGAATTGACTCAGATCCCCTGGAAGAACAGATAGTGCTCTCAATCTCTGAGCCATCTCTCCAGTCTCCAAAACATAATGCTCTTTAAACTGAATTTTAAGTCTAAATACCTATGTAAGAAAACGTAAAACAAAAAAACTTTAGGGACTATGGATGTAGCTTAATTGGTACAGTGCTCCCCTAGTATACAGAAGTCCTGCATTTGAACCCTAGCACTGCATTAAAAATGGTCCTTGTGGTGCATGCCTTAGGTCCCAGCACTTTGGAGGTGGAGGCCAGAGATTGAGAAGTTCAAGGTCATTCTCTGCACACAAAGTAAATTACATCCTAGCCTGGGCTACAAGAGGCTCCATGGAAAGGGAAAGGGAGATGAAGGAAAATGGAGGAAAGACAAGGAAGAACTTGGTCATATTAAAACATGTTGTGCACTTTAAGAAAACTGCCCAGAAGGTAAAGGATAAAAAAATACTCCTCACCCTCATTAATTAAAGTCAGATGTGCAAGTGAAGTGAACTTTGACTTTAAAATGTTAATAGAACAGCATTTTCAAAAATGTTTTACGTTTACTTATTTAGTGTGTGTGTGCACATGTCACCACCTGCATGTGGAAGTCAGGACAACTCAAGGGAGTCATTTTTCTCCTTCTACCAAGTGGGTCCTGGGGACTGAACTCAGGTTGTCAGCCTGGACAGTGAAGTACTGTTACCTACTGAGCCATCTTGCCAGCCCCCTGAAGCACCAGTTGAATAGGTAAAAAGCATTCTACCCAGAAAATATTTCACATCATTAGAAACTTAAGAATGTCAATATACAGAAGCGGAAGCTTTTAAGTCCTGAAGAATAAGGATGCAAAATTAAAAAAGTTTTAATAGCTCTTTATTTTTTTATTTATAAAAGTTTATTAATTTATAAAAGTTTCCATTTCTGCCCCTCCTCCCAACACCCTCCCACTCCCCCCACTCCCTCTCCTCCTCCCTCTCCATCCCTAAGAGCAGTCTATAAGTCAGGTTAGCTCCAGTCTGTTATCCAGAATTCTGCAGGCAAGATTATAAAATCAAGGCTAGTCCAGGCTATATAGCAGCTCTGACTACCACCACCGGTCTGTGACATCCTTAACAGTGTTTGCCTAGCAGGGATGTTAGGCATCCCTGTTGAGACCCTACATTTGATCTTTAATGCCAGAAAAACTTTCTAACTTAAGGGCTCAAGATTTTCATGTACACTGAGTGCCTAACAGCTATGCAGTTTCGTTACAAAATCAATCATCTTACTGCTTTGCAAGTTTCCAAGCCTCAGGGCACCAGCATAAGGCAACCTTAATCTTGAGAGACAAAGAACAGAAATTGGTAGAGAGAAAAATGGGCTGCCAGATTGTGGACTTCCCAGTCCTGTTTCCTTTGATGAACAAGGAAACCGATTTTTGTTTGTTTGTTTTTAGTTTGATTTGGTTTGTTTTTTGTTTTCAGACAGGGTTTCTCTTTGTAGCCCTGGCTGTCCAACACCTCATTCTGTAGACCAGGCTGGCCTGCAACACACCGAGATCCATCTGCCTCTGCCTCTAGAGTGCTGCTGGGATTAAAGGCGTGTGCCACCACCACCCAGTTCAAGGAAACTGAATTTGTGTTGAAGGCTTAATGTTAAAATGGCTCTCCAAACAAGAGCTAAGCTATAACCAGTCTTGCTGAAAACCAAGTCCTTTGCCCACATGCTATGTAGGAAGTTACTTATTACAGTACAGGAAACTAAATGTTAGTTGGCAATTATTACTGACAAGCTGTATGATTAAAGATTAAAATAGGAAAAGGTAAAGCTTTGTATCTTGTAAACCTAGATGTTTTTCATGTGGTAGAATTCCAAGAATACTTACATGAACTTGAGGAGAATAAACAATTTATTATGCCCTATCATTTATTGTTCCCCATTGACCCTGACTGAAATTAAGTATTTGAAAAGCTGGGGTGGTCGTGCATACTGGTAATCCAAGTACTCAAGGGGCTGAGGCAGGAGGATCAGAAGTTCAGGGCAGCTTGGGTTATATACATAGCAAGACCTTTCCTTAGGGGGAAGAGAATCTTGAAAATGTTTGGATGGTTTGATGGACTTGTTTTTCTTTCTGGTTTTGACTAAAAGAAAAACCAATGTTGTGCATGTTGACATTAAGAAATCGGTAGTGGGTTAGAGAGATGGCTTAGTGGTTGAGAGCAATTGTTACTCTTGTAAAGGACCCAAGTTCGTTCTCCAAATGCACATGGTGGCTCACTTAACTCCAGTTCCAGGGATCTGATCCTTTCTTCTGACCTCCCTGAGCACCAAACATACAGGTAGTGCACGTACAGGCAGGCAAAACATTCATACATATAGAAATTCTAACAGTAAGTCTGCTACACATCATAAGCTTTTGAACTAGTCTTCCACATAAAACTGACACCTATACTTCTATTTTAATAACTACTGATATTTTCTTTAAATTGAACATTAGTAGTGAGACATGCCATTCTCTCCAACTAGGGTTTTAAGTGAGAATTATTTTTATTAGTTTGTCTTTTATTTCTCAGTTTTCAAGGATAAAATTTAGTGTTCTTCAAATGTTATTCTATAGCTAATGTTAATCCCCCCCCATCCTGTAACTTTTACTTCAGGGTTCTGTTGTTGGATATATCATTTATGTAGTCCAGGCTAGCCTAAAACTCACATTTATCTGGGATTAATGAACTGCTCATAATAAACAATTTCAGAAGAAGCTCCTGAGAGTTTCTTCCTTAATCTGTTCTATGATAGATTTTATTCACTAAAAGGTTGGCTTTAGAGACAAGGTGAAATAAACTGTTCTCCAAGCCTCAATCTGCCTTCAGAAGCAGGACTACCAGCAGTTATGGCTGAAGAGGCAATTATAGAGGAGCACTAGCCATACCTGGCTTCTTTTTGATTTGTTTTTCAGGCAGTTCTCTGTAAGTAACAGAGTTGGATTTGAATTTATGGTAGTCCAGCTTAGGTCTCCCAAGTGCTGGGACTACAAACATGTACCACTACACTCAGTCTCTTAATTCTAATGCTTACTTTAAAACTGACCCTCAGTTTTGTTCATTCACCCCAGTCTAATTTCACTATAGTTATTTACTAGGAATTAATTACTTTTAATACAGTACTAAACAAACTGATGTTATAGTTGGTAAATCTCACTATTCCTTCCATAAAAAGTTTACTAAAAATATACACAGAAAGCATAAAATACAAAATATAAAAGTATATCATTCATTTACATGCATCAGTCTTTAACAGACTGGTATGGCTTCATTACAAACTGTTGCAAGACTATGATATTAAAAGTAAAGTTGCCGGGTGGCAGTGTCGCATGCCTTTAATCCCAGTACTCGGGGGGCAGAGGCAGGTGGATCTCTGTGAGTTCGAGGCCGGTCTGTTCTACAAGAGCTATTTCCAGGGCAGACTACAAAGCTACAGAGATAAATCCTGTCTCAATAAAACCAAAAAAGTAAAGTTATATTTGGGATTTGCTGTGATAGGATTATAACATATTTAATGTATATTGTCTAAAGGGTTTCCACAATATTTTAATGGCCTGCCCTTATGGCAAGTTTCTGGTTGCATGAGAGCTCAGAAGTGTTATATTGACATGTGATTTACGTTTTCACTCTTTTTCTTTCATTCAAAATCAATTTTTGTAGATACTCATTTAGAAATTGGAATAATTTTGAGTTTCCTGAAGAACACTGAGAAAGATGTTCTCAATATTAAGGAATCTAGATAAACAAAATTAAAATATTTACCACATTTTGTTTGGGCATACACCCATATTTCCATTAATACATAATTGCTGTGTTTGTTACCATGACCAACCAAAAAAAAATGAAATACCTCTGCAAATTTAGCAACTGTTCTTTGTTTACCTTCTTCTTTCTATACCTAGAAATAGTGTATTCTCAGTTACGATGTGTTTAGATGCTTGTACAGAATTATTATTTAACAAATAGCATATGATCTCTATTGGGGGAATATCAATCCCCTCAATTTGGAAATGCTCAGGACTACCCTTGGAATAAATCCAGCTGGTCTTGTTTGAAGTTGATAACTTTTTTAAAATTTTACTTTATTTTTAAAGATTTTTATTTATTATATATATAGGGTTCTTCCTGCGTGTATCCTGAAGGCCAGAAAAGGGCAGCAGATCTTATTGCAGATGGTTTTGAGCCACCATATGGTTACTGGGAATTGAACTCAGGACCTTTGGAAGAGCAGTCAGTGCTCTTTACCTCTGAGCCATCTCATTTTTTAAAAAAGAGATAAAAAAGAAACCATGAGCTGGCCCTGGTGGTATAGCCCATAATCCTAGCTTCATGGGAGGCTGAAGCAAATTCAAGTACTTTTGAATTACAGAATGAATTCAAGGCTAGTTTAGGTAAATTATTGAGCCCCTGTCTCAAAATAAAAGAAGACTAGAGATATAGCCCAGTGTCAGAGCACTTGCTTGGCATTTACAAAGTCTTGGGTTCAACCTCTACTACAGGGAGGCAGAAACTGGGGAGTTGAGATGGCAGCTGCTAACAGAACAGCAAAACAACATGAGTCTGCTAGAAGAGACTGGTGGCTCAAGCTGTGAGGCACTGAACTGTAGGAAACCATCTAACCTGGGATGGGGAACCGTTACAACTCCAAAGCATATAGATTTTTCTCTTTTCCTTTTATTTATTTATTTATTTACTTATTTATTTATTTATTTGGTTTTTCGAGACAGGGTTTTACTGCTTAACAGTTCTGGCTGTCCTGGAACTCGCTTTGTAGATCAGACTAGCCTCGAACTCAAGAGATCGGCCTGCCTCTGCCTCCAGAGTGCTGGGACTAAAGGTATGCGCCACTACTGCCCAGAGTATATGGATTTTAAAAAATTAATCTATTGTGTGTTAGGAGTTTTGCCTGCATGTATGTCTATGTACCATGTGCCTGGTACACGTGGAAATCACTACAATAAGCAGCCTGTGCTCTTAACCACTGAGCTATCTCTCCATTCTTACATTTAGATTTTTTTTTAAAAATTCCATACTGGATACAATGTAAGAGATACTTTTGTAGTTCGTTTACATGTACTTTGTACATTATTTTGAAACAGGGTTTCAATATGTAGCGCTGGCTATCCTAAAACTCATTATTTAGAGGCTGGCCTCAAACTCAGAATCTACCTGTCTCTGCCTCCAAAGTGCTGTGGTTAAAACAGTGAGCCACAATACCTGACACAAATTTGCACATTCCGGTGACTTAAAATTGGGAAATACTGATTTTATAAATTGGTTTTGGACTATCACCATTGCCAAATTTTTTTCTTCATGAAGTTTCCTATACCTACTTGTATATTTTTTTCCTTTGTGCCATTCTATATAGAAACAATACCCTATTGAGCTCAGCTGACCTGGGCTGAGTAAAAATGAGCTAACTACACAAGAATAACTGGAATGTAAGTTAAGTTTGAAACATTTCATTTTGAAACTTAAAACTGGTGTTTGCTCAAACGACAACAGGCCCTCTCTATATTATTCTCAGGAACATAGGTAAATTTTCCTTCAAGCGTGCTGCATAAAGTGGCTCATTTTTCTGCTAGTTTAGCATCTCTCAGTTGGCTTCTATACATGCTTAAAAACTGAAAAGGCCAGCTGGGCATGGTGATGCACACCTTTAATCCCAGCACTCAGGAGGCAGAGGCAAGTAGATCTCTGAGTTTGAGGTCAGTTTGGTCTATAAGAGCTAGTTCCAGGAAAGCTAAGGCTGTTATAAAGAAACCCTGTCTCAAATCAAAGAAAAAAAAAAGGAAAACAAAAACTGAAAAGGCCTGCACAAGTAGGCTGGCATCCCTGGTTAAAACTGATGAGTCCTCAAACTCAGGAAAGGCAGGCAACATACTTAGTTCACCAAGGCAACAGTCAATGTACCTTAGCATAATAGAAAAAGTATTCTCTACACCCACTGTGACAGTGGCTATGTACAAGGATAAATTATTCTAGAAACCCGGCAAAACAAAGTTTTAACTTCTACAATCTATGTTTGTATATGTTGTGCTCTTGATTGTTTGCACCACACAGACAACCTTAGTCAACTAACATTTCAGCAGTAAAAATAAAAACTCAAAGCTTGGTTTTGGTACAAGTGGCACATATACTATTTTTAGAACTATAAGAAGCTATAGGCATCAAAATGGGTGCTTCTGCCTCAGAATGAGAGACATGAATTTGAAATCAGTAAGTCAGCATAAATGTTCTGAGACAAGATCTTACTATATACACCTGGCTGTCTATACTCAGAGACTCTCCTGCCTGAGTGCTGGAATAAAGGGTATGCCCCACCACACCCAACAAGGCTTTTTTATCTACCATTAATAACTATCAAAATTAAGTAACATGGTAAGTTATAAAATACAACTGTCACAAGAAGAAATTAATAGACAAAAAAATTGAAAAGGATATAGGAAGTAAAATATCAGGGCATATCTACAGGCTAGGAAAGATAAGATTTGGCAGTGATAAGCATTCTAATTCAGGAAGAAGCAGGACAAATATTCTCTAAGCCTTAACCCAACCCAGATGAAATGTTGTTGTTGTTGTTGTTTTTGTTTTTTGAGACAGGGTTTCTCTTTAGCTTTGGAGCCTGTCCTGGAACTCGCTCTTTGTAGACTAGGCTGGCCTCAAATTCAGAGATCTGTCTGCTTCTGCCTCCCAAGTGCTGGGATTAAAAGTATGTGCCACCACCTTCTGGCACAGATAAAATATTATTATCCCAAGATACTAACCTTTGCTTGCCCTATAAAGGCCCATTACACAAATTAATGTTTATATCCTAACTGGGAAATCTCCAAGTCTTACATGGTCCATCAATGGCGAATGGTTTGCCAATCTGAGGATCAGATCTTATATATCTGTATTCACCTATGTTATATCCTGAGAGGCCCAGCTAGAACAAATAGCCAGCTGAATGATCTCTCTCTTTACTATCCACCCTCACCATTGTCACCAACTTCTAACTGTAACACAGGTCACCACAATCTTGTAAATGTCTGTATCCATCTGAAAAATAAAATCACAGTCAATATTGGTAAATAACCAAAAGAGATGGCTGAGACACTAGCATAACAAGGTCACTGGGAAGAAAAGCCTTTATCACTAAAACTTGCAAGTATTCTTTTACTTCCAAAACAAATTACTCTTCTTTCTATAGTGGCCCATTGCCCTCAGGATAGGAGATAGACATTTTGAAGGCAATATAGTGGGACACAAAGCTGAAAGTTTAAATGATATAATCTGACTCAAGAGAAGGCTCTATAAATAAGCCTTAATCTGGTGAAACCTGATTTTTATAGAACTGTATACTGTATTTTCCTGTGTACAAAGGGCAGTGATACAGTGAAAAAAGATAAAGAACATGGAAACTTCCTAAGACAAAACTACATTTCTTAAATGATTTAAAAAGATAAAAGAAAATGAATTTAATATAAAAACAAATCAACCATATACAATATAAGAATCTGGTCCCTAACTCATGGAAACTAACAGAGACAATTGAGGGAATCTGACAAGTTTAGATAGTTGATCATATCAGAAAATAACTTTTTAAACATTTTCAGGGTGTTGTGATTATATTTTTAAAAGATACATATTAAAGTAGTTACAGGTGAAATAGTAGGCTAAGATTTGCTTCACAGTAACTAGGAAATAGGGAAGAAAACTGAAGCATAGGTAAAGGAAGATTAGCCATAAAGTGAATCAGGGTGATGAAGGAAGGAAAGCCTATTATACTATTACCCGTATTTTAGAGTATGTTTGGAATAGTCCATAGTGAAATTTAAAACAACAAACACACACACAGACACTTACACACAAGAGCACTACTGGGTGCCTCTGAATAATGGAATAAAATTCCAAATCTAGCTTCTAGCTCCATAACTAGACAAACTATCTAGGAATCTACCATAAACTGGCAAACATTTACCAAATCATCTTCTGTCAACCTAAATAGGACATTGAGTTCTCTGTTAAGTTACTTACCAGATACCCTTTAATGTTCAAGTTTGCTACCCAATTGTAATTTGTGTTTAAGTTAAAATAATTTCTGAAGCTAACAGAATTTTAGCATCCGCAGAATTTATTCGGCATAACCATAGAGGCATTGTCTTCATGCTGCTACACACAGACACAAACACAGATATAGCATAATAGCCATATTTAGCCCAAGCACATTCCTTTTGAGGCTCATTTATATGTCTTCATATGCCACAGCCCATCATTTAAATAATGGATATTTTCAATGCCAATTCCTTTGTTGACTTTCTCACTGTAAAAAGAAAAAAAATACATAAGCTGGTTTTATGAATTTTATAGGCTTAATCATTTATGAGAAACACAGTCTAAAGTGTCGTGCTACTTTACAATCAGTGAACACCATGTAGGAAATGTATTGCTATTATATTATTGTCTACATTAAACTACAGTACTCTGTGGCAATTTGTGAGGTTTGGGGATTTGGTTGATCTGACTTCTTTTTTAGTTGGCTATTTGTTTTTTTGTGGTACCACAAAATCAAACCCTGGGCCTCATGCATGCTATACAAGCACTCCACCATTGAGCCACATAATCACTCTTGAAATTCATATTTAAGTGATTCTAAAGCTGGGTGTGGTAGTGGTAGCATACACCTATAATCCCAGACTGGAGGCAGATCACAAATTCAGAGTCATCCTCAACTGCATGGTGAGTTCAAGATCAACCTGGGGTACAAGAGACTCTGTCTCAAACACCCAAAAATACCCAGGTGTTAGTGGCCAATGCCTTTCATCCCAGAGGCAGGTAGATTTCTGTGAGTTCAACGCCAGCCTGTTCTACAGAGTGAGTTCCAGGACAGCCAAGGCAACACAGAGAAACCCTGTCTGGAGTGGAGGACAACCCAGAAAGTAAATACAAACAGAACAATACCTACAAAATATGCAAACATCAACACCCTAAATCTCAAAGCAAAATTAATAGAATTTTGGTTAT
Source organism: Myodes glareolus (assembly GCF_982192425.1). Classification (NCBI taxonomy): domain Eukaryota; kingdom Metazoa; phylum Chordata; class Mammalia; order Rodentia; family Cricetidae; genus Myodes; species Myodes glareolus. The sequence goes on along the minus strand of NC_142053.1, from coordinate 30,115,396 downwards.
ATATGTTGAAAACATGCTACATTTCTTTTATCACCAGGTCAGAATGTAAAATATTATTTTTGAAACTGTTACTTTGTAGTCTCAAGTAGCCTCAAACTCATAATCCCCCTGCCTCCACATCACAAAGTGCTAGAATTATAGTCAGGTGCTGCTACACCCAGCTGTATTTGTGTTTTCAAAACTAGCAGTAAAATACACACCCTCTATCACCAATTTAAACCTAAATAGGCACTAAAGAGAAAATCCTAAAGTATCACATACATAGATAGGTATAACACCTGTTTCAGCACGTTTCGTTTCAAAATGTTTAAGAATGTAACCCTGAAGACAAAGTGAGTTGTAATGGCTTCCGAATGTTAGGAAAAATAAGAAATAAGCTACTTTGCTTAGATATTTATAAGATGTGTTATGAATGACATCAAACGTCACTCATGTTTCAGTTATATGAACCTAAAATGAGACTTACATATCTTCTGCAGACATCTTCATGACACCAACACACAAAGCATGTTGCTTTCCTTCTGCCATGATTGCCTGAAAACAAGCTAAGAAAACTATTTCTCAGTTTGGGGAAGGGAAGTATGAGAATGATTGCTTTGTTCTCCCCTAGACCATTGATTCCTTACGAGCAGGAACCTAGCGGTCTTTGGGTACAATGTGAATAGCCAATAAATCCTCAATGAATTGATCGTTTTAGTTTCAAGCCAAATATCAGTACTGCACCTCCCTATGAACCAAACCAGAAAGTCAGGCAAAAAGATAAAACTTACTACAGATAAATACTAAAATCTGTGAAATATTTATCAACTGCCTTAGTTATTTCTACAACCAAATGGTAGCTTTATATAACTAACACATAAGATAATAATTATATTCCCAGCTGGGCAAGGTACACGCTGATAATCACCGTACTTAGAAAGTTAGGGAAGGAAAACCATAAATTTTAGTAAACCCTGAGCTACATAGCTAGTTTAAGGTCAGCTCTATGTTACATAATAAGACTGTCTCAAAAATATACTAGATTTCCACTCGATTTTGATGAGCCCCTTGTAACAGTTTCAGCCTTTATACAATTAAAACAATGATTTTAGTTATCCTTTGAAGCTTCCATGTTTTATGCTGCAGTGTTTGAGTTCAAATACACACAGAATCTCTCTACTATTTTTTGCAATTTCTGTAAATCTGTTACTTCAAATGAGGAAACTTCATCTTCAAAAGGGAGTGGGGGGTGATGGTAAAGTTAAGGCACTAGGAAAACCTTCCAGTCAAGGAAAAATACAGAACAGAAAAAATACCATTGTTTAAATCTATAAACATAAAATGTAACCTTGTCCTCACAGAATATTTTTCTCCATTGACTTTCCAGTGGTCCATTCAGTATAGCACAAATATTTGAACACCTAGTAAGTGACTCGTATCTACATCAATACAATGTGTGTCTATCATATATAATTTATTCTATCCTTTAGGTATAAATGCCACAAAAGAGAAAGCCTTCTTTTGAGCACAAGACACAGAATACACCTTTTGTTTTTTGAAAGTTAGTGTCATACTATGTAGCCCAGGCGGATCTGGGCTATGTAAACCAGAATGGTCTCAAATTCACAAAGATACCTCCTGAGTGCTAAAAGCATGCACCTATCATTACACCCTGGCATTTTTGTTTCTGAGGCTGACTTCAAGCTAATGGCAGTCTTCTTGCCTCAGCCTTCCATGTACTAGGATTATAAGCTTAAGCTAACACATCCAGTTAAAACACACCTTTAAATGCAACCCAACACTTCATAGTGAGTTCCTTGTATGCACCAATTACTATTCCTTTCCTCAGCCTAAGGCAAATGACCAGTTTGTCTATGATAAAGCAGAAGATAGATTCCTTTCCTAATGAACAAAATCCTATTTAATAGATAATATAGATGAAATATTGCTGCAAATTGGAAGTGATGCAGAATCACTTAGTCCTATTCATGGCATAAACAATATCCTTTAAACAGTATAAAGCAGGGCTGCGATGGTGCACCTCTGGAATATCAGCACCTGGGAGGCTGGAGCAGGATTGTGAGTTCAAAATCAGTGTGAACTACCTAGTAAGATCCTGAATGTGGGGTGGGAAAAGAGGACAGACATGGTAGCACACACCTGTAATCCAGCATTTGGGAAGTAGAGGCAGGAAGATCATCAAGAGTTCCAGGCCAGCCTGGGCTGCATGAGACCCTGTCTCAAAAACAAGTTTAAAAAAGTGAGTTTCCTCCCTAGCAACCCCTAGACAAAAATAATAGGAATCATTAACTGATCGTGCCTTAAAAGACAATCATGACCAAATGTGGTGGTCACACCCTTACTTCCAATGTTTAAGAGGCAGAGGCAAGAAGATCTCTGTGAATTTGAGGCCAGCCTGATGTTTACATAGCAACTTCTTTGCCACCAGGGCTACATAGTGAACTGCTGTCTCAAAACGAATAAAAAGTCCAACATAATAAGCTGTGCTGTACATGAAGACTATTCCTTGATTTGAAGCTGTCTTGGTTTATCACTAGTTCTTCTATTTCTGGTTTGTTTTTGAGGCAGTCTCACGTACTCCAGCCTGGCCTTGAACTCATGGCACTTGTCCTGTCTCAGCTTCCCAGATTCTAGGAATACAGGTACATACCACTGCTTATAGGTCCATGTGCATTTCTTTTAAAAAGTTGAATAGGTTATATTGGCTTTTTGCTCCTGTGGTTATTTCTTTTTCTTTTCTTTCCTTTTCTTTTTGCTTTCTTTCTTTTCTTTCTTTCTTCCTTCCTTCCTTCCTTTCTTTCTTTCTTTCTTTCTGTTTTTCATAACGGGGTTTCTGTGTAGCCCTGACTATCCAGGACTCACTCTATAGACCAGGCTTGCTGGCCTCAAACAATCTGCCTGCCTCTGCTTTCCCGAGTGCTGGGATTAAAGGTGTGTGCCACCATTGACTGGCCTGTGGTTATTTAAGGTCTCACTTTTTCCTTGTTTGAAACTACATTGCAATGCCTCTAAATGCATTTATTTGACCTATCACATTCATTATTAATATCTGCCACCTTCTTTTTCTAATGAGACCAGTAAGAACACAAACTAAGACAGTCAATCTGGGAATATTAGTCCTTCCAAAAATTCATTCTTAGCTAGGTGTGGTGGCACACGCCTTTAACCCCAGCACTTGGTGGCAGAGGCAGGCAGATCTCTGTGAGGTAAGCCTGGTTCATATATAAATTCCAGACACCCAGGACTAGGTAAGATAGTCCCTGTTTCAAAAAAACAAATAAAAGTCCTAGCTAGACATGATCGCTCATTCTGTGATCTGATACTTGAGAGCTGATACAGGCAGATCACCAAAAATTCAAGATTAGAATAGACTCTTTCTCAAAAAGAAACAAATTCTACTTATATATTTTCAAGTTGAATATGCTAAAAATCTTAAAATGTTTTCTAAGTGTATGTGTGTGATGCTCACCCGTAATCCTAGTACTTGGGAAAGCTGAACTAGAAGATCACCATGAGTTCAAGGCTAGCTTGTGTTGCATAACAAGATTATTTTAAATATAAAAATACACATTTCTCTTAGAAAAAATATGTTCTCAGTTCTAAACCAACCATCTAAAAGTCAATTTTTAGGCTGGTACATTAATAGATGCCTGCAAACCCAGCACTGGGAGGCTGAGACAGGAAGATTCAAGGCCACCCCCTACCTATAGAGTTCCGGGCAAATGCAGGCTACATAACACAAAATACGCCCCCCCACACACACACACTCTATATCTGTTGCCTCAATTCAGTTCTTTCTTGAATGTTTTTATTCCACTATTGATGGGGAAGCTTTGTTAACTAATTATCTTCAAGAGGTGGGACCAAGTTAGGTCCCGAATTGAGCTAACTTCTACACACTCTATCTGGAGAGTCAAACTAAACATTAAAGTGACAAGTTTATGTGCAAAAGAGGATCCAGTCAGATCACCTATAACCTATTCATAATCAAGTTTCAGACTGCATCCTAAGTCTGATAATAGGTTGTAAACAGGCTGCAATGACACTGGAACTCCTTAATAACTTTTTAATTACCTTCTATGAATCCACATAAAATGAAACACAATTTATCATCACGAAATAAAAAGGGAGGGCAAGAGGATCCAGAAAGTAGAAGTGCTTAAGATACAGACCTGATGAGCTGAGTGCTATCCCAAGATCCTACAGTAAAAAGAGAGAATTGACTCTTGAAGTTGTTCTTTTACCTACACATACATATACATATGCATATATACACATACACACACACAGAGAAATAGAAAACTTAAAAATAAAAATAAAAAAGGAATCTGGCATGACAGTATATGCCCGTGGTATGACCCATGAATAAGAAATTCAAGAATAGTGTTGGCTACATAGTAAATTCAAGGTCAGTTTAAGACTGTCAAAAAGAAGAAGGGAACTGGGAATAGTGGTAAACATCTGTAATCCCAGCACTCAAGAGGCAGAAGCAGGATTACAGAAAGGTCAAGGGTAGTCTGGGCTACACAGTAAAATCTAGCCAGTCAGAGATATATAGTGAGATCCTGTCTCCCAAAAATAGATAGATAGATAGATAGATAGATAGATAGATAGATAGATAGATAGATAGATAGGTAGATAGATAGATAGATAGATAGAAATAAACAAGAGAGTGAGTATGGTGGCACATCCCTTCAAAACCAGCACTCAGGAGACAGAGGCAAGCAGATCTTTGCGAGTTCGAGGCCAGCCTGGTCTGTATAACAAGCTCTAGGCCAGGCAAGGCTACATAGTAAGACTGTCTCAAAAAAAAAAAAAAAACGGAGAGAAAATGTAATTGGGGGTAAGAGGAGTGAATACAAATACAATCATAATACATTGCATACATGTGTAAAATGGTTTAAAGAAATTTATTTGAGAAAAAAATTGAAAAAAGGAAGCTAGCTGAGTGATGGAGCACATGCTTTTAATCCCAGCACTCAGGAGGCAGAGGCAAGTGGACCAATGTGAGTTCAAGGCCAGCCTAGTCTATAGAGCTAGTTCCAGGACAACTAAGGGTACACAAAGAAACTCTGCCTTGAAAAAACCAAAGAGGAGAGGGAAGAATGGGGCACATGCCTATAATTACAGAACTTGGAAGGTAGAGGCAGGAAGAGTTCTAGAGCATCCTTGGCTACAAGTTTGAGACCGCCCTAGGCTACATGAGACACTTTCTCAAAAAGAAATAAAAAGGCTGCTTAATTCCAGTTCTTCTCTCACTTCTTTCATGGTCAAGAATATGCCATCTTATAATCCTATGATCCCAACATTCAGGAAACAGGGGTAGAAGAATTCTGATCAATCTGAGACCAATTTGGAATCCATGGTGAGTTCTAAACCAGCCTGGACCACATACTGAGTCTGAGGTCCAGCCAAGGCTACATAGTAAGACCATATCTCAGAAAAAGGAAGGGAGGGAGGGAGGGGAGGGGAGGGGAGGGGAGAAGAGAAGAGGAGGAGGGGAGGGGAGAAGAGAAGAGGAGGAGGGGACGGGAGAAGAGAAGAGGAGGAGGGAAGGGGAGAAGAGAAGAGAAGAGAGAAGAGAAAAAATTCAAGGTTGGTTGATTTGAGTTTATCTCCCATTTCTCTTAGTCAAAATTACAAGTCTTCTTCAACAGGGTGTGGTAGCACATGCCTGTAATCCAAGCACAGATGGGGAAACTGAGGCAGCAGAATTACAAGCTCAATTGGCTACAGAGTGAAACTCCAATTTCTGAAAATATACTAATAAAAATTAAAAACACATAATATTCTTCTGGATGCTAGGTATTTCAGTAATGGCAAGAAAACAATGAACAATTTTCAGTGGTTAAGTCCTGGGAAGGATACAACAATAGTATCTACGGCAGCAGGGTAAAGCTTAGCTCCAGGGGAAGTTAAGCCGGGACACATGATATTTGCTCCACTGAGGACAAATTTGATGGCTCCTTTATCAACCTGCTGATGTGGTAAGATAAAAGGATCTACAAGAGAAGAAATAAATTATATAAATTAGTATGACTGAAGACTCAAGATAATGGCAAAGAACACAAACAAGTATTTTCCAAAATTACAATACTCTTATGGTTGCAAAATAAAAGCCAAATCACTGTCCTTTACTAACAAAGTTGATAAATATTTTCAAGAAAAGAGTATAGGAGTATTCATCCAAATAGCTTGCAAATGGGTGTAAGCTTCCTTTAGAACAACTAGCAGCACAGATTAAAAGCCTTGAAAAGAATTCTATGCTTAACCCAGTAACTCTACTTCTGAGTCTGTCCTAAAGAATAAGGAGGAATGTGCAGTATGTTGGATAGAAAGATGTGTTCCATCACTAACATATAAAAAAAGAAACTGAGATGGATCACAACGTCTAACAAATGGTAGAGGGAAGATATGTCAATAAGAGTAGTATAAGTCGGTGGTAACGCATGACTTTAATCCCAGCACTTAGGAGGCAGAGCAAGGCGGATCTCTGTGAGTTCGAGGCCACCCTGGTCTACAGAACAAGCGCCAGGACAGGCTCCAAAGCTACACAGAGAAACCCTATCTCGAAAACCAAACAAGAACAAAAAAAAAAAGTATAAGTCTACAATAAACCATGCTTTTAGAAAATATCTAATGCCTAGAAACTGTTCACAATACAACATGTAAATGAAAAAAAGCAGAAATAAAATACTGTCAAAATGGATCACTGGCTAAACAATGGTGGCCCACACCTTTAATCCCAGCACTCAGGAGGCAGAGGTATATCTCTTTCAGTTCGAGGCCAGCCTGGTCTACAAAGTGAGTCCAGGACAGCCAAGGCTACACACAGAGAAACCCTGTCTCAATCAAATAAAAAAAATCAGTGGTTACTAGAAAGAGGAAGAGTGATAGAAGTGTATGAAAAGAACTCTAGCTGTGTGGTGGTGGCACGCGCCTTTAATCCTAGGACTGGGGAGGCAGAGGCAGGTGGATCTCTGTGAGTTCGAGGCCAGCCTCGTCTATAAGAGCTAGTTCCAGGACAGGCTCCAAAGCTACAGAGAAACCCTGTCTCGGGAAAAAAAAAAAGATAAAAAGAAAAAAACTCTTATAACTAATAATCCTATCAATAATGATTCACCAACTGCAAGTGCATATGATTTACCAATGCAAAATCTTAATAGAGAAAACTAAGTAGCAGAGAGCTCAATTTTAAAAGAACAGAAAAGATTGTGCTCGGCACTATAAAGCCTACCTAGCATGCACGAGGTCCTGGGTTCAATTTCTAGCACAAAATAAAACAAAACTGAAAGTGTTTGTATACAACATAGGAAATAAAGTGGATGAGAATAAACCAATGAACTAAATATAGTTTACTCTGGATTATAGGAATACACTTGCTTATTAGTTTCCTATTCCTGTGATTTCCCACATTTATGTACATATATTTTTTGTAATCTTAAACAAAAGTATCTGTGTGTATATATACCAATAAATTACAAACCACCAATTAAAGAATCTCTAGAGGCTTTCACATCATGACTCGAGGATTGGAGGTTTTAGTGGCTTTTTTTTTCCTTTAAATTAATTTAGGACTATGGGTGTTTTGTCTACATGCATGCACACCAGAAGAGGGCATTAGATTCCATGGGACTACAGTAAGAGACAGTTGTGAGCCATCATATGGGTGCTGGGAATTGAACTCAGGACCTCTGGAAGAGTAGCCAGTAACTGCTAAATCATCTCTCCAGTCCCTCTAGTTTTTAAGTTTCTCTAAGCTCCCTAGAAATAATGACAGTAGCCAAATATGGTGGCACAGCTTTATAATCCCAGCATCAAGGAGGTAGAGGTAGAAGAATTAGAAATACAAAAGCAGCCTTGGTTACCTAGTGTTTGTCACAAAGAACAATAACAACAACAACTTATTCCCACTGCATCCAAATTTAATTTCTATCAGATCTTAACCTAAAAATAGCTTATTTGAATAACTATAATTAGTTTTATAAACTAGTATATACTAATATTTCACCTGCTTTAAGATTTGCCCAACAGTTTTGCTACTCCTGACCTCTGTAAGGCCAGGCAATTAAAACTGTATCTCCTTGTGATTTGATGAATTTGGTTTTTTACAAGGAGATAAATTCAATCACCACTACCCATCACAATAGTGCCTATAAATCACTATCTTTCCTTTTGCCTCTTGACAACAATACCAAATTAAAAAGCAAAAATTTAGTTCCCACTTGGAAAGTTCTTGCTCATTAGAATTATATCTTCCTCCATTTTTTGTAATATAGTCAGTTTAACAATTTGTAAATGTATGCATGAAATAAACATTATTTGATTTCATGACATCTGTTCATGTACTCAATTAGTAATAAATGGGACTTCCACATTTATCTAATGCTTTTCCATATACAGAATTATCTCTATTAGGGAACTCTAGTAATAAACTAAAATGAAAATCTTCAAAGCCCTTATCAGCTTATGAATATATATGTTTACAATTACATACTTAGTCTTCTAAGTACAATAAGGACAAGGGACTATGTCTGTCTTTGCTTACAATTGCACTAGCCCCTAGTGCCAATATATAGGAAGTTCACTAAATAATTATTGAATTAATATTTCTGGGGTCTTTGTTTTGGAGGAGGGTATCACCTGATAGTCCAGACTCTCCTCAAAATTGTGTCATTCTCTTGTCTCAACTTCCCAAGCTCTGTGATTACCTCTGTGAGCCACCACACTGGGCTTTTATTGAATGGATGAACTAATGAATGCTTTTGTAGGGGGAGGGCTTTCTCTAATACATAAGAGAGTTTGCATTTTTCAGACTTACCACAAGATGAGGATCCACTTTATTTTTATATTCCTCATTACTTAGCACAAATAAATAACAAACTATCAGAAGTAATTTTCCACTCCTATAGTTTTTGACTCCTTTTGTGTATTTTTATATTCCCAAATGCATATTTCTAACAAGACTTACATTTATGAAGTAATCTTAGGGTTGGATAAAAAGGCCCTTCTCTTTGTCTAAAAAACAGTAATTCTCCATTTACCGTAAGGATTTCTATGTGTTCATGGCTGTAAGAGAAATGTCATAAAGTACCAAGTTAGATATTTTCTTTCCAAAATGAATATAAGTCAATCATCCTATAAAATTATAACATGAAATAGCCACATAGAAAAACACATTAAGCTTATTAATCCAGTGAAGATCCTGACCTAAAAATACCTATCCAGTAGAGAAAACAATAGAGGACAGAGAGGAAATATGACCTGCTATATCCAATTTCATTCCACAGTTTATTATTGTAATTGCATTGTCAAGTAATAAAATACATCTCTCAAGAGCAAACTGAAATAAATTCAATTATAAAAACAAGTCTTTGATAAAAGAATACACATTTTTAATATGTAGATAAGATTTGAAAATAGAAATATTGACAAGTTTAGAGTTAATTCTGTCCATTCTCATCATTAGTCTATGGATAGCTAACAAGTTTAGAGTTAATTCTGTCTATTCTCGTTATTAGTCTATCAATAGCTAATGTGGAAATAATTCCATTTAGAATGAGAACAGTCTAACCTCTGATAGTCAGCTACTCTAATCTTTATATGGAGAAAAACAAGGACTTACCATCGGACAATTTTCACAGGATCTTTCTTAGGCATGATTTGATTAAGCCATGGTTCGATACCTGGAAATTGCTCTATCAATTGATTTTTAATACCCTTAATAACCGAGGTTTTCAACTGGATGCAGTTGGACACATTTTCTTTTTCATCAAATCTGGCAAATGATTTTTTTTTCAAGGAAAAAAAAAAGAGGGCATTGCTAAGCAGAAGAATCAGAAAATCTAAAAGTAAGGTTCTAATTCATCATCTATTCCCAAGCAAGTAGTCATGCTTAAAATAATCATGAAGTAAATTGCTTTTAAAATACCACAATTTCCATTTGTCTTATACAATATAAAACCAACGTTTAAAACTATTAGAATAAACTGCCATGCCTGTTGCAATTAATGAGGGCAGAACAATTGTTATGCTAGAATCCATTATCAGCTACATAAATGCCTTTTACTAAAAATTCTTGCTCAAAGAAAAAAATAGATTTCCATCTATAATAAAAACCTGTGGGTTTTTTTTAAATCTAAACAAAACCTCACACGTTAAAATACAAAAGACCACCCAGCATAACAAAAGAACGAGCCCCGGCAGGTTATGGAGTCTGCTGGGACTTTTTTTTTTTTTTAAGAATGTTGGTGATAATTTTAAGATCTGCAAGATCTGCTCAAATTTTCATGCACGAAACCCACCTTCCTTTTCCCATGTTTCCCCTTTGCCTTTCGCGTCTATCAAACCTGGAAGATAAACCCACTGGGTAGGTTTCCAAGGAATTTTTGTCTTCCTACACTGACTAGCACACAGGACTATCTCGTTGTTTTCAAGACAAGGTTAATCTGGCAGCTAAGCAATAGGCTTGACAAACTGCCTGCTTCCTGTCACCCAGACTCCTTCGCTGCCATGACCCAGGAAGTCAAGCCTTCCCTTTTTCAGCTCATAACTAATAAACATATGGCAGCGAGTGCAGGGCTCTCCTCTCAACTAAGGAGGATGTGCCCCTAAATCACAATGCAAGGATGTGATTGGTAGAAACCTAGGAATGAAGATAGCACTGCCGGAGGGGGCAGAACAGGGTTAAGGAGAAAGAAAATGGGAGCGGGAGAGCCAAACCCCGATTGAGGACTAGAGATGGAAAGCTTAAAGAAGTGTTCCAAGTCCTAACTGAGAGCATAGTACTATATATATACATATTAAAAAAATCTTAGGGAGTCAGGATGGCAGGGGCGGAGGAGAGAAAGAGGACCTTTGCTCTCGCCCTCTTCCCCACCCCCACCCCCACCGCCTTTGTGAGCAGCCGACGGAGGCCACAGCGTGTCCTTACTTCTTGAACATGATCCAAGGTGAAGGGGGCGACGATAGGGAAGGGCCCGGAATGGGAAGGAAATTGAATTAGGAAGGGTCCGGCACGAGGAAGGCCGGCACTGACAGTAGGAGCTGCTGTCGTTATCCGGAAGGCGAAAATACTATCCGCTTTACGGCCCTCAGCGAAATCTGACTACTTCCGCTCCTCTCAACTCCACGTTGACGCTTTTGTTGCCTCCTTTTGAGTAACAGCTTACTCTCCATTGGGGGTAGCCGAAAGGGCGGGACTTTAGAAGTGCTCAAGCATTTCTTTCTGGTTGCTGGAAGAAAAGAATGGAGGAGGGCGGGAATCAATCAAAGCAGCATTTATAGCAGTTGCGTCAGTTACGGGTTCCTCAAAGGGTCAAGATTCTTTGGTCATTTGATTGCTACCCATTACTGTACCAAATAGTTTGTAATGACAATGATTTTTGTTTTCTGTCTGAGGCAACCTAGAGAATTGGTGCTTACCAAGCAGCACGAACCTAGGTGACCCTCAAATTACAGGACACTCAATTAAATTTGAATTTCAAGTTAAGTGAACATCTTTTACTGCGAGTATATCTCATCTACATTTTGAACATGACTTTGCTAAGAACTACTTATCTGAATTTAGTTAAACAACCTCTTTTTTTTTAAAATCTGGCAGCACTAGTCATTAGTGAGTGAAATGCTCTCATAGAATTATCAAATAAGTCACCAGGTTGCTGTCCCCTGCTTCACTCTGATACTTAGAAACTGAACTATAAATAGAATGTAGCAGGGAATGGTGCCTTAGCCTTTAATCCCAGCACTTGGGAGGCAGAGGTAGGTGGGTCTCTGAATTCAAGGCCAGCCTCATCTACAGTACTAGTTTAGGTTTAGGGATAGCCAGGGTCCCGGAGAAACCCTGTCTCAAAAACAAAAACAGCTGGGCGGTGGTGCACACACGTTTAATTCCAGCACTTGGGAAGCAGCTGGAATTGAATCTCTGTGAGTTCAATGCCAGCCTGATCTACAAAGCGAGTTCCAGGACAGCCAGGACTGTTTCATAGAGAAACCTTGTTTCAAAAAACAAAAATAAATAAATAAAAAATAAAAACAATCAAAAAAGTACACTTTCCTGTCAGACATGGTTAACACATGCCCATATTCACAGCACTTGAATGGCAGGAGGAAACTTGAGACCCCATCTCAAAAAGAAAACAAAACAGAAATTTTAAAATGGGTAATTTCCTTAAAGAATAAAAAGACCACTGGACCAGTAATAATAGTCATAATCTAAATGAAGAGATAAATCCATTTTGTGGCGCATGCCTTTAATCTCAGCACTCAGGAGGCAGAGGCAGGTGGATCTCTGTGAGTTCAAGGCCAGCCTGGTCTACAGAGCGAATTGAAAAAAAGAAAAAAGGAAGGAAGGAGGAAGGAAGGAAGGAAGGAAGGAAGGAAGGAAGGAAAAAAGGAAGAAAGGAAGGAAGGAAAACCTATTTTTCTGATTCCTAATAATACTCTGCTATACACATAGATAGGAGCCTAACATAATCATCAACAGAGAGGCTTCAACCAGCAACTAATGGAAACAGACACAGAGACCCACAGCCAAACATTATAGGCAGAGCTTAGGGAATCCTGCAGAAGAGGGGGAGGAAGGATTTTAGAAGCCAGAGGGATTAAGACACTACAAGAACACAGCCCACAGAGTCAACTCACCAGGACTCATAGGGGCTCACAGTAAATGAAGTGACAATCAGGGAGCCGTATAAGTCTGACCTAGGTCCTCTGCTTATATATTATGACTGTGTAGCTTGGTGTTCCTGTGGGTCTCTTAATAACGGGAGCGGGGGCTGTCTATAACTCTATTTTTGCCGACTTTTGGAACCCTTTACCTCCTACTGCGTTGCCTAGTCTAGCCTTGATATGAGGGTTTGTGCCTAGTCATTTTGTAATGCGTTATGCCATGTTTGGTTGATATCCCTGGGAGGCTTGCTATTTTGTAAAAGGAAATGTGGAAGAGTGGATCTGGGGGAGAGGGTGGGCTGGGAGGAGAGGAGGGAGGGGGGAATGGTGGCCGGGGTGTAATATAAGCGGGAAGAATAAATTTTTAAATAAAAAGAGAAAAAATTTATTTTGCTTGTGTGATTTTCTTTTCTTTTTTCTTTCTTTTTTTTTTTTTTGAGTCAGGACTTCATTGTATGTCCCAGGCTGACCTGGAACTCCTTATGTTGATCAGGTTGACCCCTGAGTTCCAGGTCAGCCTGATTTATAGAGCAAGTTCCAGAGCAGCCAAGGTTACACAGAGAAACACTATCTCAAAAAACAAAACAAAATTAGTAATAAGTGGACGAATTTATTAGTTTATTGCGCTTTTTATTTGAAAATTTACTAAGGGGATTAGAGCGATGTTTCCCCAGTTAAAAGTACTGGCTGCTCTTCCAGAGGACCTGGGTTTACTTCCTAGGACCCATGGAGCAGCTCATAACCATCTATAACTCCTTTCCTGGGGGCTCCAAAGCCCTATTGCCTCCATTAGCACCAGGTGTGTATGAAGGAAGAACACCCATACACATAAGAAAATAATAATTTAAAAACTACTCCTTATACTTATTCAAAAATTCATATTACTAGAAATAATAACTTTTTAATCATGCATTCATTCTCCTGCTAGAGCTGGTACCATGTATTGCCAGTACCCAGTCGTTAGCATTTTTGTTTTGTTTGAGGCTTTGGGTTTTTGGATTTTATTTTTTTATGTAACTGTGGTGGTACTGGGAATGGAACCCAAGGCATTGTGCACACTGGGCAAGCACTGCACCATTGAGCTTCATTCTCATTCCTCTTATCTTAATTTTTAGGTTGATTTTTGTTGTTGTTGTTGTTGTTCTTTTGATTTTTTGAGACAGGGCTTCTCTGTGTAGCTCTAGCTGTCCTGGAACTAGCTCTTATAGACCAGGTTGGCCTTGAACTCACAGAGATCCGCCTGCCTCTGTCTTCTGAGTACTGGGATTCAAGGCAAGTGCCCCCACCGCCCAGTTTAGTTTTTAAGTTTCGAAATAGATAAAGTCTCACTATGTTGCTCAGTCCAGCGTTGAATTTGAGCTCTTTCTTCCTCAGCTTCCTGGGTATCTGAGATTATAGGCCACTGCTAGCGGACTGTGAGTGGTAGTTGCTGCTTGGTTGCTTAGAGTTTTTATTGTTATTTTGTGTTGTTGCTGTTTTTGTTTGAGGCAGACCCTTACTCCATAGACTGGCCTGAAATTCACCAAGTAGCTCAGGCTGACCCAAAACATGAAGTCCTCCTACTCAGCCTGCCAAGTGCTGGAATTACAGGCATCAACTGCCACATGATTCAGTGGCATAACGCATACCTAGTATGTACCATGCATACACACCCACCCCACCCTCAGACACCTGTTATATCATTAGTTACCAAAGGAGACATGAAAGAATTCTTTCTTTTTAAAATTTATTTATTTATTGTATGTATGAGGGCTCTATCTGCATGTATGTCTTTATGCCAGAGGGGGCATCAGAGTCCACTAGAGATGGTTGTGAGCCACCATGTGGTTGCTGGAAATTGAACTCACTCAAGACCTCTAGAATAGAGCTCTTAACCACTGAGCCATATTTCCAGCCCTGAATTGTTTCTTTCTTTTTTAAAAAACGATTAATTTTTGTTTACTTTATGTGCATTGATGTTTTTCCTGCATGTATATCTGTATGAGGGTGTCAGATCCACTGGAACTAGAGATACAGACAGTTGTGAGCTGACATGTGGTTGCTGGGAATTGAACCCAGGTCCTCTGAAAGAGCAGCCAATGCCCTTAACCTCTGAGCCATCTCTCCAGTCCCAAATTGTTTCTTTCTTTGTTTTGTCCTTGCCTCCTCTGGGAGAGATAGGGGTTTCTGTGTATCACCCCAGAAAAAAAATAACAAAATAGTGTTATATGTAGTATAATAATGAAATGGATTCTACTTTTCCAAGATTATATTTTAGAGTTTGCTCCTGAGGAAGAATTATTATATTTATTTATTTATTTATTGTATTGTGATGTGCAGTGTGCTCATGTGTATTCCACAGTGTGTACGTGAGCAGAGGGCAGCTTCTAGGAGTCAATTTGTCCCTTCTGCCTTTGGAACCTGGGAAGCAAACTCATGTGATCAAGCTTAGCATAAGCATCTTTACCTGTTGCACCATCTTGCTGGTCCAGCACTCACCTTTAAGTAAATCATTGCTATAACAAGTCAGTGCCACAGGGAATGTATTTTAAAATTATTCTCTTCTGGGTGGTGGTAGCATACACCTTTAATCCCAGTACTCTGGAAGCAGAGACAGGTGGATCTCTGAGTTCAAGGCCAGCCTGGTCTACAGAACTTTTTCCAAAACAGCCATAGCTACACAGAGAAGCCCTGTCTTGAAAAAATAAAATTAAAATAATGATGACTCAGCCCTGTAAGTGCAACACTTGAGAGGCAGAAGCAAGAGGATCAGAAGTCTAAGGCCAGCCTAAGCTGTGAGACCATCTCAAAAATACAAAAAGAAAAATGAAAAATGAACTCCAGGCCAGATGGGGTGGTGTAGGCCTGTAATGCCAGCACTCAAGAAAATAAAGCCTTGCAAGTTCAAGAACAGCCTGGGTAATACAGTGATACAGTACCTTAACTAAAATCAACTAAATCCAAACCCTGGAAATGTTTATTTATTTGTGCTATAAACAGTTATAAAGTTTTTTTATGATTTTGATATACATGATTTCTGTCCTATAATTTATTGATAAATATTCCCTGCATCTTATTTTATAAGATCCCCAATGTCCACATAGGATAGGACTTAATCCCCAAGCCAGTCATGTATTTCACTAAAAGCTGTAAAAGCATTAAACATGTCATAGTTGTGTTTGTACACTTAGGGTTTAGAGCATGTTTTACAGACTCATCTTGATACAAGGCTCTAAGTGCAACCCAAGGAAGCACTACTTAAGCAATAAGCATAGCACTCAGACCCTTTAGAGAGTTGAGGAAAGAAAAGGTTTTCTTAGAAAACAGGGCACAAATTTGAACAGTGGAGAAACTGCTTTCACTGCAAGAAAGAACTGAGCCACTGCCAGACCCTTGCTGGGCCTCCTGTCTCTCAGAATCTATAGTCTGTGAAGTCTCCTCGTCAGCTCATATTTCCCACAGACTGCCTCTCAGCCTTCTGCTTTAGAGGCAGCTGCAGCCTGGCTTTGTATTCCCTGGTAGATCAAAACACACCTAAGAATCACAACACTCCCCCAGTGCCCCCGACCAACTCTGAAAAGCGTAAGTAAGAAAGCACGTTAGTACTTCTTGTCCAGATCTTCCTCCACAAAGCAACATATGTCACTTCAGTGAAATAAACAGCTCCCACCTCCAGTCACAAACACAGCTTCTTTTGGAGACCCGAGAGTTCATATCTATCAGAACACTATCAGGACTCGCCAAACAGCAAGACTGGTAAGGAGCCAAACACATGGTGCCTCACTCACACCCCTTTTCTTCTATCACTACCAAACATGAAAGCGCCCAGTTTGACTTGTTGGGACTATGAACAAGTTGCTTTTGCTTGGAGAATTTCACACAATGCTTTCAGGTCACATTCACTCCCGACTCCTGCTCCAAACTCCTCCCTGTCTGCCAGCCATCCCCACCAATTTCCTGTCCTCTGTTTTACAAAACCAAAACAAAACAAACAAAACAAAATTGACTCTAGTTTGTGCTCTCCTGGATGTGGGCCATCCACTGAAGCGGGTTGTTGTCCCAGGGGACACACCCTTAAAGGAAAGTGATTCTTTCTCCCCAGAAGCTATCCATTGTCCATAGGCCTCAGGTGTGAAAACTGGGAGCCCCTTCCCACTCCATCCTAGAATGTTGATTAGCTTCTGTGGGTCTTGTCAACTACAGAGACTGTGAGTTCCTGAGTTCAGTAGGTTCTGTCATGTCCAGAAGATGAGTTTTTTGTTTGTTTCTTTGTTTGTTTGTTTTGGTTGGTTGGTTTTTTTTTTCACCAGTCCTCGCCAATCTCCCTGTTCCCTCTTCCATTATGCTCACTGAGCCTTCTAGAGAGGAGTCTAATAGAGATGTCCCTTTTGTGGCTCAACACTCCACCGGCACTTATTCTCCAAACTTAGACCAGCTACGAGTGTCCATGTTAACCACTGTTCACTGCCCAAAGAAACATCGTGGATGAAGTCTAAGGGCTACATTATTCTTTGAGTAAAAAACTGAATTTAGAGAGCAATTTGATACTATATCCATTTAGCAGGTTCACCCCTGGGGCCTGTGAATTCTCCAGCTGTTGTGGGGGTCTTGGGTGATGGGGTAGTTATCTAGGGGTTATACCTAGGTTTGTCCTGTATGCCCTGGAAAGAAGACTGAGGCAGGGAAGTGAAGGGACAATTGGAGAAGGGCCAATGAAAGGAAGTGACATCTAGAGTTCCACGGAATAGGGACAGTTGCAATCTCCTGAGGGGAGAGGGTAGGATAACCCCCAAAACAAGAAGCAGCTCTTCTTAAAGGGGCCAGTTCCTGTTTTCTAAGAATGCCCATGTTACCCTGATCCTCCTTCCAACTATAGGTTTAGTCAGGTTTACAGTACCAGATATGTACTTTCTCCTGTGAAATAGGGCTTAAGTCCAATTAGAAAGCAATTGCTTATTGCCATGTCTTAGAGTTTCTATTGCTGCTGTGATGAAACACAACAACCAGAAAGCAGGTTGGGGAGGAAAGGGTTTATTTCAGCTTACACTTCCAGGTAAACAGTCTATCACTGAGGGAAGACAAGACAGGAACTCAAACAGGGTAGGAACCTGGAGACAGGAGCTGATACAGAGACTATGGAGGGGAGCTGCTTACTGGCTTGCTCCTCATAGCTTGCTCAGTCGCTTTCTTATAGAACCCAGGACCACCAGCTCAGGGTGGCCCCACCCACAATGGGTTGGGCTCTACCACATCAATCAATCACCTATCAAGAAAATGCCCTGTAGGTTTGCCTACAATCCAATCTTACGGAGACATTTTTTTCAATTGAGGTTCTTTTCTCTCAGATGACTCCAGTTTGTATCGAGTTGACATAAAGCTAGCTAGCATGTAAGACAAACACCCTCCATGTCTGGCTGTGTGTCTCTGTATTTTTCCCCATCTGCTGCAGGAGGAAGCTTCTCTGAGGATGACTGAATAAGGTACTGATCTGTGAGGATAGCAGAATATCATTATGAGTCACCACAGTTTTTTTTTCTTTTTCTTCTTCTTCTTTTTTCTAGACCAGTACCATTTGGTTTTTCTTTAGGTCCCTGGCTATCTAGTCTCAGGTTCTTGGTCAATCAGTGTCAATATGGGTTCCATCTCATGGGCCTTAGGTAAAATCAGTTATTTGTTGGTTACTCCCACAAGTTCTAAGACACTATTGCCTAGTGTATCTTGCAAGCAGGACAGATTGTAAGTCAAAAGGTTTGTGGTTGAGTATGGTGTTTGTGTTTCTCTTTTTGCAGCTTGCAGAGTACCTTCCCATACCAAACACACTAGGATATGGCTGAAGATTCTGTGTAGGCACCAGCTCAATTTTTCCATGTTCAATGAGTTGTATGGGTGTTGTCCTCAGCAATAAGACCCCACAGTCAGTTTTTGGACAGTGACCCATTGTCTTGGCAACAACCTGAGTTGTTTGGGGATATCCATGGGATATTCTTCGGTCAACAATTCAGTTGAATGCAACTTAGTCCCAGTACCAGAAGCCTTCTTTGGTGACAAGAGATGCCCAGTTGAGGCTTGATCTCCCTTATTATTAGGTGACATCATTAGGATCACCTTCATATGTTTTAGAAAGTTTCCATTACACTAGGCTTCCAGACTTTCCTCAAATGCTCCTCAGTTCCAGTTGTCTCTCCCTTCATTCCATTCCTCAACCCTATCTTTCCTCCTCACCTGTTTCTCCCATTCCTAACCCCCCTCCACACCCTCAGTCACCCACAAAATAGGTTCTACTTCCCCTGCCAGATAGATACAAATATATCCCCTAGTGCTTTTCTCTATACCTAAGCTCTCTGGATCTATGGATTATAGATTGGTTATCATTTATTAAATGGCTAATGCCTTAAGGTTTCTATTGCTGCAATGAAACACCATGACCCAAAAGCAAGTTTGGGGGGAAGGATTTATTTGGCTTACACTTGTAGTAATGATTATGATTGTAGTTCATCATTGAAGGAAACCATAACAGGAACTCAGACACTGCAGGAACTGCCTCAGGAGCTAATGCAGAGGCTGTTGGGGGCTGCTGCTTACTGGCTTGTCCATCACAGCTGGCCAGCTCAGCCTACTTTCTTATAGAACCCAGGACTACCAGCTCAGAGATGGCATTGCCCACTGTGTGCTGGGCCCTCCCCCATTAATCACTAATTAAGAAAATGCCCTATACCTGGATCATATAGAGGGATTTTCTCAGTTAAAGTACCCCCCCCCTTTTAGATGACTCTAGCTTGTATCAAAGTCACATAAAACTAGCCAGGGCACTTTATAACATCCATGCCACAATTGCACATATGGGACTATCTTACCACCCCAGTCGTTAGTACAGTTAACAGGGTTCACAGTTGGGTAAAATGGTTGATGACTCCTTCCAGTGTACATAGCATCTTTCAGTATTATGAAAACTAACTGGCGGTGAGGAAGCTTCCTGGTCAGTGCCAACTTGCTTTCTCCATGTCCTATGACAATGTGTGTGTTCTCTTCAGTGATAGAGTCTTCCTTCAGCTTTTGATGGGCAACCAAGAGTAATGACAATAGCCTCAAGGAGAGTTACCCCCAAACTGGCACTGATATATTTATTTGGCAACCTATGGCTTCTGTGATGAGAATAATCCCCTATGTAGGGTAACTTCAATTAAACTCTCTGGGGACAAATTACTTGTAAGAATGGGAAGTTATTTAAACTTTGTGTTCTCATCTCTAGAATGGGATCTCATCTCTAAAATGAAGATGTTAGGGGAACTATGGAGTGTCAGTCTGTGGGAGATAAGAAGGAAGTTCGGTTCAACACAATTCAGTAGCTGGTGTTGGTTCAAACTTCAACAGTCTGATCCCAAGTAGTTTAACTTAGGCATTTTTTTTTCAGAGGCAGGGTTTCTATGAATAACAGCCCTGGCTGTCCTGGAACTCACTTTATAGACCAGGCTGGCCTCCAACTCACAGGGATTTGCCCTCCTCTGCCTCCTGAGTCCTGGGTTAAAGGCCTGTGCCAGCACCACTCGACTATTTTAGTCATATTTAAGCACAGCACAATTTGGAAAAAAGTTTCTGGTGACAATTAACTCAAACCCATGTGCACAACAAAGACATTACTACTTTGAAACGCTTAGTAAAGTACAAGTGACACCTTCCAGAAAGGTTGGTTCTATAGATTAAGTGAAGAAGCAGGCTCAAGAAAAACAAGCTCATGATAAGGTCTGGGGGAGGACAGCACTGTAGATTGACTGAGACAAACAAGATAAAGGTCTGGGGTATCTGGTGAGGCCTGGCCACACAGATAGCACAAAGGTCACCTGGCTATTAACCATCTCTGTCCCCAGCCTTCTGGGTGGAAAACAGGTTATACATCTCTGTCTTTGAAGAGACAACCCTGCATTCTTAACATTCCTGGTTTCCCTAGTGCTTGCCTGTGAACACAAGGACCCCTGTGTCCCTTACAGAGTACTAAAGAAGATAATTCAGAGTGGGGTTAAACTATTTAAGATTTTTGTTCCTCTTCTTCCTTGTTACATCTTCCACTTTAACACACTTCTCTGTGCTTCTCTTCCCCGGTACTTGATCTCCCATGTCTCCCTTCATTCCAGGTGTTAGAGTGCAAAGGTAATTCAGTCGGAGAGCATTTGGCTAGCATGCATACAGCCTAGGGCGCAACGTCCAGCACATTTTTTTTAAAAAGTGCAGGCCGGATACATTCCTGGAATCCCAGCCCTTGAGAGGTAGAGGCAAGAGGATTACAGAACTGAAGCCAACAAAAACTGTCACTATTGTCCTAAGTAAAAAATACATGCATACATACATACATACATACATACATATCCAGAAACAACAAAATTCTGTCATAGTTTTATAGCTGAAAAAAGACACACATACGCCTTGGATATTTTTAGACTGGTTTAAGAAATGATGGCTTTTTTAAAATTTGCTAATCTCTTCCTTTAAATGAATTCTAAAACTTTGCTAAAAAGCCCACAATCATTCTCAACTACACAGCTAGTTCTAGGCCAGCCTGGGATATATGAGTCCTGGTTTCAGAAGAAACAAAAAATGAGCCCAGGTGCTCTTGATATGCTCCCTGGGGGATACCATTCCACCACTAGCAAGCTCTTTGCCATCCTTTTTTTTTTAAGATTTTAATTATTTTGCCAGGTGGTGGTGGCACACGCCTTTAATCCTAGCACTTGAGAGGCAGAGGCAGACAGATCTCAGTGAGTTCGAGGCCAGCCTGGTCTACAAAGTAAATTCCATGACAGACAGGACTGTTACACAGACAACCCCTGTATCAAAAAGAAACCCAAACAAACAAAAGGATTTTAATAAAAATAATTTTGTGAGTATGAGTGTTTGCTTGCATGTGCAGTAAGTGAATGCAGTCCTTACGGAGGCTATTAGAGATGGTTGTGAACTGCCATGTGAGTAATGGGAATCGAACCTAGGTCCTTTACAAGAACAGCCAGTTCTCTTAAACTCTGAGCCATCTCTCCAGCCCCATCTTCTGCCATCCTTATCTCTGAATATCCACTGGCATTCTTGACTTTCCTGTGAGTTCCCTTATATCCTTTCCCAACTAATGTGGTTTATAGCAGCACCACCACTGTCCTGCAGTCAGGAAGTGGGAGTCAGCAAGGATGGTAGGCGTGTTCCTTCTTGATGGCACAAGGTGATGTCCAGACAATTCATCTCCACCCTCAGGTAAACCCTGAGTCCTTTTCCCTGATTCTTCTGCTGAGTTTCACAATTGTTGATTACACCTTGATTCTACCCTCTTTGTTGTCCTATACTGACTCAGCAAAGACACTGCTTCATGCTGCCCAGCCTTCTCCTCTGTAGGCTTGTGAAGCCCTGCAAAAGAAAAACACCCAATGAAGCTGAAAGATATGGCGAATCCACAGGTGAGACCTCTGTGTTAGCTGAGTTACTATTGCTGCAATGAAACACCACAGCCAGAAGCAAATTGGGGAGGAAAAGGTTTATTTTCTTTACATGTCTGCATCACTGTTCATCATCAAAGGAAGTCAGGACAGGAACTCCAACAGAGCAGGAACTGGAGGCAGGGGATGATGCAGAGGCCATGGAGGAGTGCTGCTTGCCGGCTGGCTGGCTCCAAAATGCCTATTTGTGGACTGCTTTCTTATAGAACCCAGGACCAACTGCCCAGGGATGGAACCACCCACAGTGGACTGGGCCCTGCTTCATCGATCATTAATTAAGAAAATCTCCTACAGCTAGAACTTATGGAGGCATTTTCTTAATTAAGGTTCCCTCTTTTCAGATGACTCTAACTTGTGTCAAGTTGACATAAAACTAGCCAGCACAGCCTCTAATGTGCCTGTGGATTCCTTGCCTTTCGCCAAGGCTGATGACCCGAGTGACTTTGATCCCAGGGACTGACTCCTACGAGTTGTCCCCTGGCCCCCACTCATACACCATGGCAGTGTGTTCACATACATATACTCCTACACAGCCATACTCCCGCAGTTCTCTCCTTCCTAATGGTACTTCCCATACACTGCTCCATACTCCTCAACACTTCACCTCAACTGCCCCAAATAATTCATTCCCTGAAAATAAGATGGAAATCTCCAGATGGAAATTCAATCCCTACTAGAAAACTAGAAATATCCATATACTCATAGCCACTCGTTCCTACTGTTGAAATGAACACTATCCCTTTGCAGACACCAGTCAGGGATGCGTCTCCTCAATAGCTTTATTCAACTTACTAGTACCTCTTTTTTTGTATTTTATTTTTCTTCTCTTTGAGGCAAGGTCTGTCTGTGTAACCCTGGCTGACCTCAAACTCACAGAAATCCTCCTGCCTCTACCTCCCAAGTACTAGGGCTATATGCAAGTGCCAGCATACATGTGACATCACACCCTTGTCTCTCTTTTTGTAGTTTATTATTATTATTTTTACATTTTAAAATTATTAATTTGTGGATGTGTGAGTGTGTGGGAATGTATATATGTGGGCACATATATATGTGGTGTATGACTGGGGGCCAGAGTACAATTTGTAGGAGGCAGTTCCTCTACCATGTGAGGCCCTGGGATCAAATTCACTCAGGGCATCAGACTTGGCAATAGGCACCTTTACATAGAGCCTTCTCACTTCTGGTTATTTTTTAAATCTTGCTACTGTTTTTTGCATTTTTAAAGAAAATATGTGGCTATTTCCATATTATAAAATGTACAAACACAAACGTATAATAGCAATAATAAAGCTAGCATCTCGGGCTGGTGATATGGCTTAGTAATAGAGCACTTGCTTAAAACATACAAAGCCCTGGGTTGTATGCCCCACACTCAGAAAGAAAAAGCTAGTGTTTTTGGAGTAATTGCCCTCAGTGAGGCACTGTTGCAAGTAATTCCATATATTAGCTCAGTTAATCCTCAGAGTAGATATTAACTAACATCTTTACTTTGTGGGTACAGAACAGAAGAATGTGGCTCAATTTTCCCTAGCTAGGAATTTCCAGGACCTGACTTTGAACCCGAGTAACTATAACTTGGTCCTACCTAAATTCTATCATTTAAATCATACCCCACATCCCTCTATGCCCTGACTTCCCACCCCTCTTAAGCTATTTCCTTTCATCCTCATTTATAGTAGGCTTATGTGTATCTTCCAGAAACTTTTGGTGTGGATAAGTAGATGGATAGATAGATAGATAGATAGACAGACAGACAGACAGACAGACAGACAGACAGATAGATAGATAGATAGATAGATAGACAGACAGATATTACAATATATGAGGTACATATGCTTTTGCAGTTATTTGGTTTTGGCTGTCCTGGGAATTGAACCCAGTACCACATGCTTACAAGGCAAGCACTTGAACCACTGAGCTATATCACCAGTCCTGGTGTATGTTTTTGAAAAATAAAAATGACTCCAAGCCTTATAGAGCATGGCTGTAATCCTATCAGTCAGAAGACTGAAGCAGGAGGATTCTAAATTCTAGGCCAACCTGGCATATACAACGGGACCATATCCCAAAAAGAAAGAGAAAGAAACAGGAGTGCACAAATGAGATCATGTCACACATGTAATTCTGCTTTTTATTTTTTTGAGATTATAATATAATGACATAATTTCCACCTACATTCCCTCCCTCCAAACTCTCCCATGTACTCTCCCTTCTTTTGCTTTATATATAAATATATATATATATATATATATATATATATTTCCTCAATAATATAACTGCTCAGTCTGTATAACATTACTTGTATGTATGTGTTTTCAGAGCTGACCATTTGGTATTGGATAAATAATTAGTGCACTTTTCCATGGGAAAGACTTTCTCCTGCCCTCAGCTTTCCTTAGTTGCTTATAGTTCTTTGTGTAGGGTTGAGGCCTCTCGAGGTTTGCCCCCATTCACATTAGCATGTCTATTGATATCGTCCTTGTTCAGGTCATGTTTAAGCAGCCTTGTTGGAAAGGCTTCATGGGCATAGCTTCTGATAATTCTAGTACACACAACCTCACAAACTCCCTGATCCTCTGGCTCTTACAATCTTTCCTCCCCTCTTTCCCAGTGATCCCTGAGCCTTAGGTATAGGAGTTGTGTTGTAGATCTATTAGTTGGGACTGAGTTCTATGACTCAGAAATAATGAAATAATGAAAGCTTCAGGTAAATAGAGAAACTAGAAAAGATCATTGAGTGAGGTAACCCAGGCTTAGAAAAACAAACATTACACGTTTTCTCTCATGTCAGGTTCCTAGCTCCTAATGTTCAAATGTGAGGATGCAATCTGTACATATTTTTAAAAAATCTGCAGGAAACAGGAAGGTAAAAGAGGACCATGGTGATAGGCAGCAGTGGTGGCAATAGAGACAGGGATAGCAGGGTACAAGTGATTCAAAGGGGAAAATGGGAGGGGTGTCTTTAATTAAAGAGGAGAAAGGAAATAAATATAGAAGAAAGACAGTAAAATAGCAGAAGGATGTTTGAAAAAGTCATGCGGAATCATACAATTAACTATCTTAAAACACAATACACATAAGGCTATGTATAAATATACATACTTAGTTTAAATGAGATTTTCTTTTGTCTTCTTTTTTGAGAAAAAGGTTTCTCTGTGTAGTCCTGACTGTCCTAGAACTTGTTCTGTAGACCAGGCTGGCCTCAATCTCAGAAATCAGCCTGCCTCTGCCTCCTGAGTTCTGGGAATAAAGGTGTGCGCCACCACTGCCTAGCTAACTGAGGTTTTCTAATCTGGGCTGACAATGCTCCCTCCAAGAGTCAAAGACCAGCTAACAAAAACCCCAACTACCAGTTGTTGGTCAGGGTTGTCTAACAGACTCCCCAAACATTATAGGTTACTGGTATTTTGCTTTTTTCATTTCATGGGTAAAATTCATCTTGGAGGTTTTTTTTTTCATGTCAGATAGGAGAAATAAAAAGAAAAATTAGTAAGATTGTTTTGGGTGGCTACAGGCATTACATAGTATGTGTGCCACAATGTATTTAATCAGTTCTCCCTACCTTTGTTGTTGTCTCCTTTGTAGTATATTTTTCTTATAATCTAACAAATAAAAGCTTGCCTGAGGATCAGCGAAGCAGAGCAACCAACCACTAGAGAGTTCTTACCTTTGCCCATGCTCAGACCGAAGACATAATCCTGTTTCTACAAATCCTCAGACTGCTTGCTCAGACTGAATCCCTGGACTGCATCTCAGCTCCTGTCTCATCCCCTTATATTCCTCTCTCTGCCCAGTCATATCACTCCTGTCTCCACCTCCCTAGTGTTGAAATATAGAGCTCTGTAATTCTTTTAGACAGATTCAATCTTGTGTCGCCCTGGGTGGCCTTGAACTCAGAGATCCATCTTCCTCTGTCTCCTGAGTACTGGGATTAAAGGTGTGTGCCACTACCACCTGGCCTCTATGGCTAACTAGTGGTTTAGCTCTGCACTGTGATCTTCAGACAAGCTTTATTTGTTAGATTATAAACAAAATATCACTACACTCCCTTCTCCCATTTCATCCCTCACCCCCACTTCCTCTTTTTCTGGTTCTTATTTTGATTTGTTGTTTTGAGTCTCAGGTATCTTGGGCTGACCTTGAATTTACAGGGCAGCCAAAGATGACCTTGAACTCTGATATCCCCCTACCTCCCAAGTGCTGGGATTATACACGTGTGCAACCACACCCAGTTTATAGGCAGCTAGAGATTGAGCCAAAGGCTTCTAACTGATTGAGCACCCTGCCAACTATCCAATTCTTTTATATCAGCAGTTATTCCGGCCTCTACAAAGAAGTCTGTTAGGTCCAATGAAGTCACAGAACTCCAGCACTCCTGCTCTCCTAAACTGGCCTTTTCAAGTTCTGGGGTGAGAGCCCTATGCTCTGACACCTACCCATGTTAGTTTAGAAGTCCTCAACTACACCAACTGGAGCACCATCAGTGTGTGCGCCATATCCAGCCCTGTCCCTGGAAGAGGGAAGTCAAGACGAAACTTGTGTGTGGAAGCTAAAACAACACTTTTGTCCTAGCACGTTTCTCCTTCCTCTGCCTCTTCTAGCCGCCTTACCCTTTCTAGCAGTTTCCCTGAGCCTTGCAGAAAGGGCATGACAAGGGAGATAAAGCCATCCCATTTAGGACTGAGCATTCATAGCCACTTACTCTCTGCCCTTTGACCAGTTATGAGTCTGTCCATGGAGCTTTGCTCAGGAAGCTTCTTTTTGCCATAGATGGTGATCAACACAGAGACCAACAACCAATGTGCAGACCGTGGACAGCTATACCACACCCTTTCCCCACAAGCCGCAGTGAACATCTTGGAAGACGGTAAGGTCCAAAGGGAGCAGATGGCTTTAGGGAAACTGTATTTGCCTGTTACAACAGTGCATTTGTGCACATGAACTCACACCAACTGGAACTGCCTGCACAAGACTTGCACAAGACCAAGCCAGCTAAATCCCAGCATGGATGGGGAGAGGCTCATGAAGGCCACCTCTGTCTGATGTGTTATTGGCTGTTGGTAGTTTCTTGGAGAGAAAGAGAAAGAGTTATTTTCATTCAGGGATGTGGACCCTGCGAGACTCCAGCAGATGGTCCCACATCCCATGTACATACAGCTCTAAATCTCTAAACGATTTTAGATTAAATCATAAATGATTAAATCATGAATCTCTAAACGAGATTGGGAGATTGATTGGGGCTGGAGAGACGACTCAATAATTAAGAGCACTTGCCGCTCTTTAGAAAAACTGGGTTCAGTTTCCAGCACCCACATGGTGACACACAGCCATCAACAACTCCAGTTCCAGGAGATCTAATGCCTTGTTCTGACCTCTGCAGGTACCAGGCACATAGATACATATACACAGGCAAAACAGGCATACATGTGAAGTTTGGAGGGGAAGGTTGGAGATGGGGTGGGGAAGGAATGCAGAGTGGATGGGATCCAAACACATTATATGTATGTATGAATGTTGAGTATTTCTTTTAAAAAGAAGCTTCTCTGATCAAGCTTGAAAGCAGCCCAGGTCTGTGGGTGCAAACATAAATATTTAGCACCCATGCATAGAGAGATAGCACTAATTGGATTCTCTGGGAGATTTCAAAGAAAAAGGACATCAAATTGGGATGGGAAACATGTTGGGGAGGGTCTTGGGAGAGTTAGAGGAGGAATGGGAGGTAAACATGATCCTAATGTATCGTATGCATGCACGAAATTCTCAAAGAATAAAATTCTCCATACTACCCTAAGGTTCTCCCTTCTGTTAACATCAACCAAGTGGAGACCCATGCACTACAATTATGGTCTTAGAGCAGAACAACTGCCAAACT
The DNA here is from genome assembly GCF_982192425.1 of Myodes glareolus. Classification (NCBI taxonomy): domain Eukaryota; kingdom Metazoa; phylum Chordata; class Mammalia; order Rodentia; family Cricetidae; genus Myodes; species Myodes glareolus. The sequence continues at coordinate 30,087,400 of NC_142053.1, read as the reverse complement.
TCATCACCCATTTCCCCCTTAACAACAAAAGTCAGCGTGTTGTCCCAGACACTCTCTGCTCCCTATAGCCTCATCGTCACTGTCCACCTTGAGTTCATCAGCAACCGTTCTCATTAGATCAGTCTATGATGGAGGAAGAGGGGCTATTTGTGGAGAGAAAGAGCCAGTGGGAGGGGGGAGGAGAACAGATGAGGGTACTGTGGGATGAATATGAGTGCCATGTTATACATATACAGATGTCAGAAGGAAACCCATCAATTTGTACACTTAGTAAAAAAGGAAAAAGAACAGCTGTCGCCACTTGTTAGTCGCCGTAAGATGCCCCAGACTCCGTAATGACCCAGCATCGAGCCCTCATTCATGTCCATTTGGCTCCGTAGAGCCTCCACTCTGTCCCCATCTCCCAGGTTTCCCTAACTACTGACATATTTCCACTATATCATCATGACCAAAACCTATATCTCAGTTCCCTTTCCCTGGCTCCCTTCGTCTTACTCTTGAAGATGCCTGGATCCTTCCTCAAATCAGTGCTTTCTCTGCAGCTTTTAAGTTACATTTGTTTTTTTTCTCCCACAGGAGGCGGGAGTAGGGGACTAGGTTTTTGCCCTGTTCCTTACTGAAACTTACACAACACTCCCCACTGTCACATATGTTGATGGTATTTGGCTATGAGACATTTAGAAGATATTAAGAATCGGATGAGGTTTTAGGATTGGTCCCTCACGTTGTATTAGTGGCTTTACAAAAGAAGAAAAGAAAGACCCAAGTTACAACAAGCTTGCTGTGTCTCACAGTGTAATGCTGTCTGCCACGTCAATCACCCATCAGGAAGTCTTTCACCAGATATCTGCATGTTGCTCTTAGACTCCCTAAAGCATAGGCTAAATAAACCTCCTTTATTTGTAAAATACACAGTTTATGGTATTCAGTTATGGCAACAGAAAATGGACTAAGACATACCCAATCTATGCCATCTGCCCATTTTGCCTAGGTCCAGGTAGCTGAAGATGGCTAGAGAAAAACAGAACCATGCTGACTGGCTTCATTTTAAATTCATGAATGTGACTCTTAAGTGGTCTCTTAATGCTTCCTGCCAATCATATTATATATCACTAGACTAGTACTGCTATTCAATATAAATTTCTGCAGTGATGGAAACATTCTATAATTTGTGCCACTCAAAACAGTAGCCACAAGTACATACAGCTACTTATATTTACTTTCAAATAATTTAGTGGCTCTTTAAAATTAATTCCTTAGTTATATTAGCCACATTTAAATCACGAATCACATGTGGCTAGTGGCTATGTGATAGACAGTGTAGTCTAGATAATTTACTTTGCTACTTGTCTAGCTACTTCCAATGTCCAGTGTTTCCCACAAACTCCTATTACTTCACCTACCCACTTATACCAGCATCTGTGCTCATATACTCTGTCCTTCTCTTGTTGATGTGTGTGTGTGTGATATGTATATGACATACGTATATATGTATGTAGATACATACACAGACACCAGTGGTTCTCAAGGTGTGATCTGAGGACCACAGAATGTCCATGAGTTTGATACTTGTCTTAATCGTTTGTGCTATCATAACCAAATATCTAAGGCATGGTAGTTTATACATAATAGGAATTTGTTTCTTATTTAGCTATCATTGCTGGTTTGTTATTGTTGGTAAGTTCAAGTCCATTTGTTTGTAGCTAAAATAATGCCACAAACATAAGTTTTAAAGAAAAGAAGCTTATTTTGGTTCATAGTCTTGGAGGTCCAAGGACAATAGGATGCATTTGATGAAGGCCAAGATACAGCAGTTTATCACCTGACAAGACACAGAGTCTCCCTGTATAGCCCAGGATGGCTTTAAAGTCATTGTCCTCCTGTCTCACCCTCCCAAATGCTGAGATTTATAGGAATGAACCACTGTGTAGGAAACACAGAGGTCCATGTGCTCACAAATAAGTACTATGGAAACTAGGAATGTTAAATACACAAGGTGTCTCTTCAAATAGAGATATATAACCTGTTTTCTGCCTAGAAGGCTAGGGACAGAGGTGGTTAATAGCCTGGTGACCTCTGTGCTATTTGTATGGTCAGGACACATGGGCTCCCCCAGACTCTTACATGTATTTCATTCAGTTTATAGTGTTGTCCTCCCCTAGACCTTATGAACATTTTTTTTACCTTGAGCCTACTTCCCTAATTTATAGAACACACCTTTATAGGAGATGTCACTTGTACTTTTAAGAGTTTTGATGAAGTCATGTCTTAAGCTTTGTTGTACACATAGGATTGAAGCTGTTTTCCCAAATTGCGCTGTGTTTAAATACGTGTGAAATAAACTGCCCAGTGTCAGACTCTCGAAGTTTGAACCAACATCAGCCGCTGAGTTGTGCTGAACTGTACTTCTTTCTTGCCTTGCATGGATGGTGGTATCCTGTCAGGACCCTAAAGGCATGCCAATACAGACACCTAAATACTAACAGATGGAACACTCTGCTGGATACTCTGCTGGCTGTGCTGTTTGCAGAGACCCCTCACAGGAACCATAACTCCTGTCTCGTTATGAAAACACATTAGACAAAAACAAGCTCTACAAAATATCTCAACAAACTCATCAAAACTGTCAAATCCATCAAAATTTAACCTATACTACTCTAGTCAACCACTACTCATGTACTGACCTGTTAGGCTTCACTTAACGTGAGTGAGCAGAAAAGACACAGACAGCTGGGACAGGGTTTTCCTTCATTTCTTTTATACCAGCACTAGAGGACTTTGATGTATTTCTCTTCTGATCAAAACTGCATTGTTTTTTCCTGTGATTTCTATAGGTCCAGGTTATATTGATATCTGTTTTGTTTTTTGTCCCCCATTTTGTTTACTTTTATTTTATTTTTTTAATTTTATTTTTTGGATTTTCGAGACAGGGTTTCTCTGTGTAACAGCCCTGGCTGTGCTGGAACTCACTCTGTAGACCAGGCTGGCCTCGAACTCACAGAGATGCACCTGTCTCTGCCTCCCAAGTGCTGGGATTAAAGCTTTGCACCACCACTGCCCGGCTGTTGTTTTTACAAGAATTCTTCTACTTTGAGTCACCATTGCAGAAGTTTTCAGCATATCATGGAGAAGGAACAGAGAAGCAGTTCAGTTAGTTCATGGCTACAGTAGCATATGATAGAGGCTTTTCACATTACAAGGAGCAGAGAGAACGTGACAGGAACAAAGTTGCTACAAAAATCATTCCCAGTGACCTGCTTACTCCTACTGGGCCCCTCATCCTACAGGTTCTACTTTTTTAACTTTTCTTTTTCTCAAAGAAAGTCTCACTATGCAGCTCTGGCCGGCCTGAAACTCTATATGCTGAACTATGGCTGTCTTGGAACTATCTCTGTAGACCAGGCTGGCCTCGAACTCATAGAGATCTACCTCCTCTGCCTCCTGAGTGCTGGGATTAAGGGTGTGTGCCACCAGCACCCAGCATATTTACAGGTTTTGCTCCTGCATTGTATCTGTTTTCTCCATGCTCTCCCTTTCTGTTTAGCTACTTTAGCCTCTGGCTTTCACATTGGAAATGTCCTTGAACTGTTTCAAATCCTTGATGATCCATTTATATTTAGTATAAGGTCCCAAAAAATTGACTGGATGTTCAGCCTGCTTGGAAGAGAGACTGGTCTTTGTTGTACAGAAAGACAGAGAGATGCTTTTTAATTTTTTAAAATTCTTTCACAATTTTATATATCATACTTTGATCATATCCACCTCAAGCCCTGACCCCCAACACCTCCCAGATCCACCTCAGCTCCCCAGCCTCCAACATCATGGCCTGTCTTAATATTTGTAATTTTTTATGTAGGTGTTTTGCCCACATGTGTGTGTTCCACATGCATGAAGTTCCCATAATAGTCAGAAGAGGGTGTCAAATCTCCCAGAATTGGAGTTACATAGGGTTGCTACTTGCCATGTATGTGCTGGGAACCAAACCAAGATCTTCCCCAAGAGCCAAAGGTGCTCTTAATTGCTTGCCAACTCTCCAGCCCCAACTGTTGTTTATTTGTTTCTTGATATGTTTTTAATAACTCATGGACTCCAATTTGTGCTGCCCATAATCTCCTGGATGTGGTACCATCACTGTGGATTGATCAACCTTTCGGGAGCCATACCCATAAAAAACTGACACCCCCTCACCCAGAAGCTGTGAGATGCCTATAGGTCCTCAGTTTAGGATGCAGGCTTGTTCCCACCTCATGCTTGAATGTTGTCTGCATTGATCTTGTGCAGGTCTTGTGCAGGTGGCCAGAATATGATGAGTTCCGAGTGTCGCAGAGTGTTCATGTCCAGAAGACACTGTTTCACTCTTGTCCTCCTCGACCTCTGGCTCTTATAAATTTTTCCACCAAACCCCTCTGCTGCAGTGGTCCCTCAGCCTTGGGGATGTGATACCTAGGTTCCATTCGTAGCTGAATACTCCGTTGACTCTCTTTGAAATTTGTTCAGTTTTGGGTTTCTGTGTTAACCACCATTCACTGCACAAAGAAATTTCTCTATTGAAGTCTGAGAGGAGGATTAATTTATGTGTAGACACATATGAATTTTGAGAAAGTTTGGAATGATGCCCATTTTGTAGAATAATAATAGGTTCTCCTCTGGGACCTGTGAGTTTCCTAACTATGGGTTCTTGACTAGATTTATAGTATCATCTATGTGTTTACTTATAGAGTGGTCTTAAGTTCAATCAGAAGGAATTTGATTATGCCCATAACAACCGTGCTACTATTGCAACCATGGGTGTGGGAAAGATGCCGCTATATTCAGTTATTAGTAGCTATTTTTCTAAGATGCTCCAGTAATCCAGAGAAGGATAGTTACTTATTGTGTTTATGTGTGTGTATATGTTTGTGTATATATATATATATGTGGGTATGTACACATGTGTGTGCATGTGTAAGCCAGGAGTCTCTGTGCTGTCTAGTTTTCTGTCAACATGGCACAAGCTAGAGTTATCTGGAAAGAGGAGCCTCAAATGAGAAAATGCCTTCATTTAGGAAAGTCTGTAGAGCATATTCTTGATTAGTGATCAATGTTGGTTGGGACAGTAGACACCTAGGGCTACATAAAATTGTCCTGTCTTAAAATAAATAGCAATAATAATGAATAAAAGAATGAAGAAAAGTGTACTTATTTGCAATGATATGATTATATGCATTCAAAATCTAGAAGTACAATTTAATTTTTTTTACATCCTGACCGCAGTTTCCCCTCCCTCCTTTCCTCCCAGTCCCTCCCCATCTCCTCCCTTCTGCCCCCACCCCCACCCACTCCTCAGTTTCTGTACAGAAAAGGGCAGACCTCCCATGGATATCAACCAAACATGGCATATCAAGAAGCAGTAAGACTGCACACCTCCCCTCCTATTAAGGCTGAACTCCACAGAGTAGGCGTCTATTATTTAGATTTGCCTAGCATTTCTGCTTGCCAGCTGCCTTTGGAAATCTGCTCAGACAGGCAATTTCCTCACCCTACACCTCACAGCAAGGCAGCTACCCCAGGATGAAATAGCCACAGTATTAAATGCTGCTAGACCCTGTAGCAACTTCAAGGATTAGAGATAAGACCCAGACTAGAGATATGACTTTGCATTTTTCTAAATCAGAATAGAGAAGTCCTTCTCTCTTGGGTTTGAATTTCTTTGCTTTGTATTGAGACAGGGTGTTGTGTGGTCCAGCTGTGTAGCCAAGGTTGACCTTGAACTGCAGATCCTCCTGTGTCTGCTTCCCACATTCTGGCAGGCGTCATCACACCAGCTTTTTTCTTCAGCTTCCAACTGTAAAGTAAGGCTGCTAGAAACCCTGGCGTATCTACCGAAGACTCTTGGAGGCACATGCCTTTAATCTCAAGATCTCTGTGAGTTTGAGGCCAGCCTGGTCTGTAGAGCTAATTCTAGGACAGCCAGGGCTATACAGAGAAATCCTGTCTCAAAAAACCAAAAGAAACAAAGACTCTTAAGAGAATAAAGCTATAGAGAGAGAAACTGAGATAAGAGATGAAGAGATGGAGTGTGAACCAAGATAGTACTTGAGTTCCTGGATCTAGTTGGGACTGAGGTTTGTGGTCGGATATATAAATCAATCAACTTTATTTTCTTCTTAAGCTTATTCAAATTGGATTTCTGGCACTTGACAAAAAATCCCAACAAATACAAATTAGTTGAGAGATCATCAGAATCTCATGGTTTCCCCCTCCCCCCAACACACACACACACACACACACACACACACACACACACACACACACATATATATATATATATATATATATACATACATCCATTATAAAATCATTATAAAATGCCTTTCTTTTTTAAGTTATAATGAAAAGACATTATTTTTTGTTCTTAATTCTGGTCCAAATTTGAGGGATCAAGTGTGATGCCGACCATTGTTAAGGCATTAATCTCCCTTTTGTTTTGGTTTCTAACATTTATTATAAAGCATTTCAAACATGCTGAAAAGATTAAATTAGAGCAAACACTGATATAACCACCACCATTTCTGCTTACAATTCTATTATTCTATTGCAATCTTTCCCTTATCCAAGCAATAACCAACCATGTATCACATTCTTGCACATGAAAGGAGTGTATGTGAGATGCTAAAGGCACAGATAAAACTTTGAGAAAATTCTACTCTTTGTAGACAAAGGACCAGGCAAGAAGTATGCTAGTAATACAGAGAATTTTAGAACTGATAAACTCCAGCCAAATGCCAAGGAAAAATTTTACACGATCTACTTGTGGATGAGTTGGAGAGCCCTAGACTCACACCCGTGGAAGTCTATGAGAATCCCAACTTTGTGTCTTCCTCCATCCTTAGCTCTCAGTGGAGACCCTGTAAGGAGCCCAGTGTCCCCTACCTTCTAGCTTACCATTGTGTCAATGGAGACCTAGCTAATAGTGAAGATTTATTACTCTCCCAGTGATAATGAAGCCACCTGTCTTCTTGTCTGTCACTTTAGGAACTTTGTCAAAACACATAACAGCTTGGTGAACTCTTGGTGTCCCCAAGGTTACAGTACTGTGAGAACAAGTATAAATCAGTCTTTGGGAATATATCAAATTATCGCATTGTTCTGAGAGATTTTATGTTTGCTGGGTTTTTATTTTGTTTTGGTTTTTGAGACAATATGTAGCTGGTGTATTCTAGGCTGGCCTCGAACTCATCAGTCTCCTGCTTCAGCTTCGCACTGAATGCTGGGATTAACTCAAGCACACGTGCAAGGCTTCATTTTGATTGGCTATGACATCACACAAACCCTTTGTTGTTCAGAAACATGATCCTGTATGGATTGGCCAGTTCTGCTGTCAGTTATCAGAGAGTACTTATGTACGTAGCGTGGGTGGGTGGGTGGGGTTTGACACCAGTCTGTTGTTCTACGCGCTGTCCTGGTTTCATTCATCAATGGACATCTTTGCGAAGGTGTCTGTGATCCTCCACAAGGTGTGCGATCTCAATCTCATGAATGATAGAACAAATCAATTTTTGCTGTTCCTCCAATATAAGTAAGTTAAACAAGCCTTCTGAGAGAGTGAAAATGTTTCCTTTAGAAACTAGGAAGGTGGGCCAGATTTAGGGCCTCTTAGTGGAGCCTGATTTTGAGCTAACTTTTTATTTTCATTGTCATTATCTAAATGTTTAAAAGGGGTATGTTAAAAGTGGTATGTTAGAAGTCATGCCTTATTGGTGATGTGAAGAAGTTAGGGCGAAACTTCTTAGAATCAGTTAAGAGTGTTATGTGAGGGAAAGCCCATAGCCAAGGTTCTGGCACAGAAAGATTCTCAGTCACAACAGTATCTTAGGACAGAGGACAGGTCAAAAGAAGCTTGGGGGACTGGAAAGAGAGCACAGTCAGGAAAGTGTTTTCGGTAAACCCAAATGGGAGAACCTGAGTTTGGATTGTCCCCTTCTCCAAACTCTTCCCTTGGGTAGGTGGAGACAGGAGGATGCCTGGGCCATCCCAACCAACTAGTAGTCTAGTCAAGGAGCGACTCTGACTCTGAACAGTATGGAAGAACCCCGAACCCTTCACTCCCCACCACTTAATCCTGACCCCACCCCGGTATCTACAGGCTCCTCCCCCTCCCTCCCATCTCTCACTGCCCCTCGTGCCCCCCACCCTCCCCACCCCTCCCCCTTTCCCTTCCTCTCCTCTTTCCCTCCCTCCCTCCCTCCCTCCCTCTCTCTCTTTGGTTTTTCGAGACAGGGTTTCTCTGTAGCTTTGGTGCCTGTCCTGGAACTAGCGCTATAGACCAGGCTGACCTCCAACTCACAGAGATACACCTGCCTCTGCCTCCCAAGTGCTGGGATTAAAGGCAGGTGCCACCACTGCCCGGCTTATTGTACTTTTTGAGACAGGGTTTCTCCGTGTGACAGCCCTAGGGAACTACCTCTGTAGACCAGGCTGGCCTTGAACTCAGAGATCTGCCTGCCTCAGTCTCAAGTGCTGGGATTAAAGGCCTGTTATACAAGTCTGACTAGGCATTGTAATTTAAAACAGCAGGCTAGAGTTGGAATTCCAATTTCAGATATTAAAAATAAAACATATTTTACTTTCAGATCATCTTTGCATGGAAGAGGAAAATGAACTATATGAGTCGTAATGTAGACATGAGGCCTGGGGTTCAGCCCCAGCATGTAAGAAAAGCCAAAGTAATGGAAGGCAATAAGGGGGAGCAGATGAATAGTCTACCCAAATTTGAGGATTTTCTTAAAACTGCCTTACCAGTGAGTTCTCTGTTTTCTCACAGCTCCCAAAGAGAGGATGCCACGTTCAACTAGGTCTAGAGAAAGAAGAGAGAATGACTCCAACTCAGAAGATAACAGTGAGTGAACTAGTAAAAACCGTAGTTACAGCCATGTGGTTGTTCCCCAAGCATCTAAGCAGGGAGTGAATGGTAAAATGACAAAAGGACAGGCGGGAATGCATTTCCCCAGGGGAGGACCGACAAAGGACACTTAGGCTTTTGTTATTTAAAGTTTAATGAAATTTTGTGTTGTTTATTGTGTGAGCCAATCAGCAGTCATCAAAAGATGGAGTCATATATTAACATATTTCTGAGGGATCATATGATGATCTCTCACAAATTCAAATACACCTTTCACTTGATCTAATTTGATTTCAAATATATCCTGTGTAAGATTCATTAGATAGTGTTTTGGTTGTTGTAAAGATATTTAAAATACAGTGTGCTTAAATAAACTCTGATCTTTTCCAGATTAAATACAACGTAACTTTTGTTTAATTGTTTTGAGACAGGAGCTTGCTCTTATCTCAAGCTGGCCTCACAGGCTATCCTCCTGCCTCTGCTTCTCAAATACTGTTTATAGGCATGTGTCACACTGAAGTGTTAGCAGTATATTATGGAAATATGCAACCCTTAAAATGGTTCATCCCTACTACAAAAAAAATCCTTAGCATGCTTTAAAGCACCTTCTTTTTTTTTTGAATCTGTGAGTTTGAGGCCATCCTAATCCAGAGTGAGTTCCAGGGCGGCAAGGACTACACAGAGAAACCGTCTCAAAACAACAACAAAGTACAACTCTGAACTCTGTTTTAACCCAAATACAGCCACAGAAAATATGCAAAGGAATGAGTATAGCCATGATTCAGTAAAACTTTATTTACGCAGACAGCAAAAAGCCAGAGTTGGCCTACTGCTCACAGTTTTCCAAATGATGATTTTGTTCATTTGAATTTCTCATACATTAGTAGCATAGTATTCTGGTTTTATCAGGTCCTATTTTGCATATTTTATCCTTTCTCTCCTTTGGAGGGTCTCAGCTTGATTCCTAAACCACTGCAACTCATGTAAGGCCACAGCTTCAACAGAAAGTAGGATTTATGACTAAGCATTAGTGCTAAGGGGCCTAGGAATTGCTAGCAGACAGGCGAGAGATGTGACCTTGCTTCCCTTCTTTAGTGCTCCAGCATCTAATTAGGATGGAAAGTTGTGCCTTAGTAACTCGACTCCTGATATTTGGCTCTGCTGAGTTCCCTCTCTTCTAGGATTTAAATGTGTCCCTTATGTTCTTCCTTGGTGCTCTCAACTCCCTTTCATTCCTGCCTGATCAGCTCCAATGCTTTCAGCTGAATTTCTTTCTTAGAAGGTGATGCTCAGTTTTGCCTCTTTTCTCCACTTCATCCCATCAGTCTCCATTTCTGCCTCAGGCAGAGCCAGGAGTCTATAGCACAATTCCTTTCATAACTGCCTGGTAGTAATTGGCTCCCTCACCCACTAGGCCAACGGAGAAGAGTTTGAGAGCAAGGGTTGTTTCTGTGTACTCTATGACCAGACTCTAATGGGCTCTCAGGCAAGGTTTGTTTACTCAGCATTTACCTGGATTTTGCCGGGAGGAGGAGGAGGAGCTGATTTCTCCCTCCCTCTGGTTGAAGGTCTAGCCAGGGAATGAACTGATTGTCTAGAACAAAATAACACTCTGGGCTGATACGTATATTTCTTGCTATGTTCCTTCTTCATAAGGATGGGAACTGCATGCAAGTTTGGTCTTCACATTAGTTTCTGTTCTCATTGCTGTGACAACACACAGCAAACACAGCAGCTTAAGGAAGGAAGGGTTTGTTCTCATTCGGACTGAGTCCATCATGGCAGAACATTTCTCTTGTGCTACTGGGGATCAAACCTAGGGCTTCATACATGATAGGCAAGTGCTCTACCAGTCCAAGATTTAAAAAACAACAAGAGAACCCCCAAAACTTGCCCAGGTGATTCTATTGTGAAATCAGAGGGAACAGCTGATTTAAATTTAAACTGGCCTTGCTTGTGAGACAAAAACTCGGAACCCATTATAAGAGCAAACATTAAAGCAGGGGGTGGGGAATTGTGGTAATCATTGATGAAGTGAGCAGAAGTATAAATGGGGCCCAGCAGCTCCAGGGTAAGTGAGTGCTTGGCATCACCACAGGGAGAATTAATCTGTGACTGGTTTAGTTCCCCTCCATCAAATCCTCGGGGAGAATGGCCTGGCTGTTTCAGTTTATAAATCTGCCTTTCCAGCGGTCCACAGCCATGACTGATGAAGTCTCTGAGTTGAGAGGCTAAAGGTTCAAATGTTTTCAGTGCTCAGTCTCTGGTTTTATTGTTTACATGCATTACATTTATCATCTAAAGGGGTTTACCTAAATAGTGGATCATGATCCTTCATTATCTGTCCTTTTTATTTTTATAGTTCTTATTTTGTTTTAGGACAAGGTATCACAAAGCCCAAGCTGACTTGAAATTTACTGTATTGCTGAGGTTGGCTTTGGACTCGTGATTCTTCTGCCTCTGGTTCCCAAATGCTGGAATTACAAGTATTCACCTCTACTCCTGTGTCTCTTTATGTGTCTTGAGACAAAGGCCTATATAGCTAGACTGGCCTCAATCACATGATTCTCCTGACGCACATATCTTTTTTTTAGGTAGAAATTTATATTTTAATGCTATAACGAAAAAAACATCAATTTGATGATGCTTACTCTTCTATCCCACGGAACTTCATATTGTTGCCATACAAGCCCTTCAACTTTGAAGCATAATGAAGTGTCTACCATGCTGGGTAACTCAGTAGCACAGCACCCAAATATTTGGCATAAGTCCTTAGTTATAATCACTAGCATCCAGCTTGAGTCTTGAATTCTTAACTCTGAAACTGTGGGAGTACAAGATAAGACATCTATGCAAATCATCATAGTAAACCCCAAGCACTGTGTCTCACATATTCTTAAGACTTGCTTCAGGGGCATTCAGCATCTCCTGAACAAGCAATCTCTTATTTCCAAGGAAAATCCCATTCAGTGTGTAACAAAACTTCCACAAGTGTCTGATTGATAGCAAGTATGATTTGTCTGAGAGGGCCTACAACCAAGCCAGGTGTGGTAGTTCACATCTATAATCCCAGCCTCCAGGAGGCTGAGGTTGGCAAAGGGCTGTGAACAAGACTAGCCTGGGTTACAAAATGAAACCATCTTATCTCACAAAAACAAACCAACCAACCAAACGAAAAGCCAACAAAATGTGTGTGTATGTGTATATGTATTACAGAAATAAGGGAATGGACAGTAGAAAAAATAGTCTTTGTTTATGTTTCTTGTATGCATATAGTTACTTTTATAAAGACTGCTTAAAAGAATACCAATAACATTTGTACCTCACTGTAATAAGTGCACATTGTAAAGTTTAATGAATGTTTTTGAGGCAATGAGTTGAACTCACAAGATACAAGCTTCTTTATGTGGAACATGTTTTAAGTGTATGTTTTTCTATGTTACACATCTTGACTTTTATGTGGTTAGTGAATTCAACCTCAAAATGTATTTTGGGGGGGCTGGAGAGATAACTTATCAGTTAAGAGCACCTAAGTTTGGTTCTTAGCACCCATATGGAGGCTCACAGCCATCTGTAACTGCAGTCACAGGGAATTTGATGTCCTCTTCTGACATCAGCGTCACTTGCACATATGTGGTATACGTGCACACACCCCGGTGCACATACATTCTGATAAATATTCTTTTAAAAACACATTTGAGGGTATCAAACCATTTTATCCCTGAGAGTGGAGAGGGGCTGAGGAGGTACACATGATCTGATGTCCCTGACAAAGCAGATCTCCCTGGTCCCCCTATAACTCAAAGCAAAATGTATTTCATATTAATGCCTGTTATAATATACAGCCCTGGCTGACTTAGAACTCACTGTGTAGACCAGGGTGGCCTTGAATTCACAGAGATCCACTTGCATCTGTCTCCAGAGTGCTGGCATTAAAGGCATGCGCTACCACCACCCAACTATTTTTTCTCTTTTTAAAATTGGTCTGAGGGTCTAGGAATAAAACCCAGTCCTCTCATGCACAGTGCTATTTAAGTTGATTTGCATGACAAAATGTACACTTAAGAAAAAACTATTAAAATTCCATATTCTTATTAAGATATGCTAAATGTGTAAGGTTATTATTAGGTTATAAGATGTGAAAAGAAAGATAATTATTTGTCATTTAAGAAAAAAGATTTTTTTCATAACACTCAGGGATATTTCTTGGAGAATTTCCACAAGTATGTCATTCAACATGTAAGCTGCTTGGGAGACTGAGGCAGGAGAATTGAAATACTGTCTGAGCTACCAAATAAGTTAAAGTCTGGCCTGAGAGACTTAGCCAGACCCGGTCCACAGATGCTGGGGGTGGGGCTAGTGAGATTCCTCTCCTCCCAGAGGTCCTGCTAGCAGTTAATGGTTGCTGGGGAAAGAGTGACAATTAGCAAGCACTGCCCTGTGCTGAAACACAGATTCTTTCCCCAAGTCACCTTGCAGGCCTGCTTTTCATCTTTCATGGGCCCTTGGGGCCTAAATTCCATTAGCGCTTTTCAGCAGGCCATCAGCCACTAGCACAAAGGTGCTGGCCAGTTTTGTTTTTCATTGAGATATCTTCTCTTTAGTTCAGCCTGGGCTTGAACTCAAAGCAATCCTCCTGCCTCAGCCTCTTTAGTGCTGGAAATACAAATGTGAGCTGTCATACTTAGCTTAAGATGGCAACTTTCCAGGAGAATTTGCATAGTAAGGGCTTTTCAGGACACCGAGGTGTGTGGCCTTCTGGTTAGAAAGGCTATTTTCTTGCAGTGTTCATACTTAATTACCACTCGAAGCTGTTCTCTCCATATGAAAGCCTCGCCTTGCTGCCCACCATTTCCTATAGGATAGACCAAATGTTTGGTGTACCAGATTTTTTTTTTTGCATAGGGTTTTAGGCTATATAACTCAAACTGACAAGCCTTCTGCCTCTTCTTCCAAAACACTGGGATTACAAACATGTAGAACCACAGCGGTCCCGGGCACTTTTGAAATTTCATTTTCCATATTTCAACCTGACATCCTAGCTTTAGTCTCATTGCTCTTTACATTAGATAAACAAAAACCTTTCACAGCTGAAAACTACACTTCCTCTCTTCTCTTGCCAACTCCCATTTTGAGATCTAGCATGAACATTGTGTTTATCTTGTCTTGACTATTTCACATGTGCTTTTCCCCACAGTAATTTCTAGCCCTTAAAAAAAAAAACCAATATCTGAGAAGTTTGTTTTGAGACTTTTTCCTTCTCTGACTTTTCAAAGGTGGGTTTCTGGGGCAGCATAGAGCATGTGAACTGTTCCATACAAGCTGCTTACTATTTCTGCACTTACAACACAGAAACAATACACTGGCAACTATAGTTTTCTTTGAGTTTGTCTCTCCTGCTGAGAATACCCTAAGATTAACTTTTGTTTTCTGCGAGTCTGTGTAGTCCTACCTGGCCTCACAGTAGCTCTGCTCCAGCCTTGGCCTCCAGAATGCTGGAAAGACAGGGATTTGTCAGTGCTAAGGATGCCCCCCAGATTAAGTTAGGTCCTAAGGACTTTACAAGTTTTCTAATCCCCAGGCCCCCTACCCGGATAAGTGGTATTTTTGTGAAACTGGTCTCTGACAGGTTTATTGCTGGCAATTTAATCAAATTTGGAGGGCTTTTTTTCCCCCCTGAGACAGGGGTTCTCAGTAGTTATGGAGCCTGTCCTGGAATTTGCTCTGTGAACTAGGCTGGCCTCGAACTCACAGAGATACGCCTGCCTCTGCCTCTTTAGTGCAGAGAAATTAAAGCCATACTTTCACTACCTGGCGCGAGGTGGGTTTTTTTTTTTTTGCCAAGATTCTGCCAAGAATCACATGTAAAACTTGGTCTCATGAAACACACTGGTAAGGAAGCAGACTTTTGTAATTGTTTCTAAGTGGAGGAAGTAAGTCTTAGCTTTGGGATACAAATTAACGAGTTACTGACTGATGGGCTGGGAGGGCGGACCCTGACATTGTGCTGGGTGGGATTGTTACTTGGCCTTAGAATGTACCCCTCCTCTCACCAGCCATCTTAAAAATGCTCATGGCTTTACAGCTGGTGTTATTATAGAGACAATCAAAATGCGGGCCCTGTGGGGTGTTGTGTCACAGACAAAACCCAGCCATGTGTTGCTCCATCGAGTCGGAAACTTTTCTCTTTGCCTCCTCTGCTCTCTGAACACAGGGCTAGCCCTCTCTAGCGGAGGCAGACTTAGGCTTTCCTGATCTCGGGTTCTTCCCGTGGCCCTGCGGCTCCTCCTCAGTCCCGTTTCTCTTTCAAAGTTTCCCATCCACTTACTTTTTTTCTTCCCACCCTCTTCTTTTCCCAGCTAGTTCAGCCCGCCCCTAGCATGCACCACCTACCCTGCCTCACGGGAGCCTTCCCGCTTCTTCGCCCGTCCCCCCCACCTATCTCCCCGCCCTCCTCAGGTTCAGAAACCTCCAATCAAGAGGGCCGAAGGTGTCTCCAGGACCCGCCCCGTCCTCCCTATCCACCTCTTTTACCCCCCGTGCTCCCTCCCCCACCCCCCCCACCTCAAGTCCAGTGGACCCCAAGGCTTCTGGATCTGAGAGCTATGAAAAGTGTCTGCCCAGGCACTTCCGGTAAGGACGCTGTGGCGCGAAGCTCCCCGCGGGACCGTTAAGGAAGGGGTGACTGGTGGTGAGGGAGTCCCGGTGAAGAGGGTCCTGGCAGGGAAGGGGTGCGGGAGCGGGAGCTCGAGCGAGCTGCCCGGAGCGAGCGAGCTTCGCGGGCTCTTGATCCGCCTCGCGGCGAGCCGGCACCGCAGCCTCCCGGGCCACTCGGGTCCTCCTCTCCACCCCCCCACTCCGCGAGGGTGACGCCGCCTCTCCACGGGCGCCGCGTGACCGGAAGTGGCGCCATCTTTAGCCTCTTGTGCTATTGACAATAACAAGCCTCGGCTCGCTCCCCCCTCCCCCTCCAGCCTGGCGTCTCCCCTCCCCGAGAGGGAGAAAAGGAGGAGGAGCTGCTAGCTTCACTGGTTCCCTGAGTCTCTCCAGCAGAAAGTGGGGGAGAGAGGCCGACAAGCAGGGGAGGGGGCACGGCACGGTCATTTACCTGTCTGCCTCCTTCGCTTCCCTCCCCCGCCTCGTTCTCACTGCCGGTGTCAGCCTATCTGCCTTCCCAAGCCCTCTCATTCCCCCCGGTGTGCCCCCCCCCACTTTCCTTCTCCTCTGTGTTTCTCCTCTTTCTTCCCTTCCCCCTCCAGCATTGCCACCTCTCCTCCACGCACGCAGGCACATAAACGTAGGTTTTTGATGCTCCTCTGCCTGTTGACCCCGCTATTTTCATGTTTCCAACAGGTTTTTCTTCCCCCAATCCCTCTGCTGCTTCTGCTGCTGCTCAGGAGGTCAGATCAGCCACTGATGGTAATACCAGCACCACTCCGCCCACCTCTGCCAAGAAGAGAAAGTTAAACAGCAGCAGCAGTAGCAGCAGTAACAGTAGTAACGAGAGAGAAGACTTTGATTCCACCTCTTCCTCCTCCACCCCTCCACAACCTAGAGATTCGGCGTCCCCTTCAACCTCGTCCTGCTGCCTCGGGGTTCCAGTGGCCACTTCCAGCCACGTACCGATACAGAAGAAGCTGCGTTTTGAAGACACCCTGGAGTTTGTAGGGTTTGAAACGAAAATGGCTGAGGAATCTTCCTCCTCATCTTCCTCATCATCGCCCACTGCTGCAGCCTCACAGCAGCAGCAGCAGCAGCAGCAACTTAAAAATAAGAGTATATTAATTTCTTCTGTGGCTTCAGTGCACCATGCAAACGGCCTGTCTAAATCATCTACCACGGTCTCTAGCTTTGCTAACAGCAAGCCTGGCTCAGCTAAGAAGTTAGTGATCAAGAACTTTAAAGGTAACCAAGGCCAAAATTCATAATCACTTGCTAAAAATTTGACACTTGAGCAGTCACGTGCGCTGTTTATGTTAATATATTAAACGGTATAGAGGTCGCCTAATGTTTTATGCATAATCAGTTAGTGGAAGGGAGGCCCTATTTTTGGTAGCGGGTTCCTTTTCTGGGGTGTTTGTGTCCTTGCTCTGAAGCACACTCTTTAATGTTTCCGTGCAGTGTTTTTGAGGTCTGTTTCAATCCATTATATCTTATCTGTTGTTCCTTAAAACACAGTATGGTGTGGATTTTACAGGTGAAAAACTTGTCGAAAGAGGAACATTTTAGGTGCATAGCGAGTCTTGGTACTACTGAGATTTTTATTTTTATAGGCCACATACTCCAGCCCCTAAAAATGCAGGTACAAGGTTGAGAGTTTTATGTTCGAATGAGATTTATAGTTAGGTTCTTAGTATAGAGTACTGTGTTTGTGAAACTCACTGTGGGAGGAGTATTTGGTGAAAAATCTTTGGTTTTTTTTTTTCTGTATTTCTTCCCAAAGGTAAAGTCTGAGTGAAAACGGCTATGTATACACAGCAGCAGGGACTCGACCACGAAAGCTAGAAATAGTTAACTACATCTTTCCTCACGAAAACGTGCGTTTCAAGGGTTGACCTGCAGCTATTAGGAAATTGGAGCATGCCTTGTTTGAGATTACTGATTGGGAGTGTGGTGTAGGCACCAGTGAAAATACATAAAGTTAGCATTTAAAATGTATTGAGCTAAGTTCTTATCTGTTGAATGTATTTCTGTTTTTCTGATTTTTTTTTCACCATCCGCTGCTAGCACGTAATAGGTGCTAGGATGTTTCTTAAAGATGGGGAAGTGAATGAATGAACTTAGGTTTTACCAGAAAGTGTCCTGTTCCTAAGTATTAGCATGGGGTGAATTGGTTACTCTGTTGCCTGTGTTTGAAATGTTACTGTGGAAAAGAGCAACATTAAGTCCCGCGAAGGGACTTAAAGTATTGTCTGTTTTTAACTCTTTCTCTTTTTGTATTATACTCTTTCCATCCTCAGGCTCTCGAGTTACATTCTTTCTGATTTACCAGTAAAGCTTTCTAAAGTGAATATGAGCTGTATCTACAAATTCATTCATTATTTCACTTAAAGATAAATGATTTAATAGGGAAGGATTTTTTTCAAGAAATGAGCTTTGATCTTAACTGCATTTGCAAATTAATTTCAGCGACTTTATTTTTCTTTCTCCTGAAGGCATTAAGGCATTTGGAAACTTTAATTTGTGAAAGTTAAATAAAGTTTAACTGGTGAATAAAGTTTAAAGTCTAGATTAAGATTTCTTTTCAGTCTGAAAATACCTTATTGGTTCTGGAGTCATTTGGGTGCTGGTTCGTTTTTAAATTTTCATTCAGTTACCTCCTTTTCTGTGATTGCTGCATAATTAGGGAGTCAAACAGACCTAGATTGGAATCCCAACTTTGCCATTGACTAGCTATGGTGGCCAAATAAGTTCGGGACTCAGTTCCTTAAGTTGTAAAATAGAGGTGTTAATATTCACTGTGGGCATTTTATTGGGAGAATTTCTAAGAAGTTTCTAAAATACTTTTCATATATTACATACTCAATATTTTAAATCTTCACCACAAGATTCATGTCTGCTTCAGTTTTACACATGCTAAAATGAGATCAGGACTGCTATTTTTATCTGTCATTCTTGAATTTTTTTTGAAGCAATACAATCAATAGGAGAAAAAAAGCCTTTATCTTTAGTTTTCATAGGTGAGTCAAAATGACTTAGTATTTTGGCATCTTAAATTTTGCCTATACTGAATTTTTAATATTGAGTTATAAAAAATACTCAATATTACTTTAATATTAAGGTATAATAAAGATCCTAAAATAGCAATGCTGTTCTATTTTATGGTTGTTTAGTTACTGTATCCTGAATATTTTTCTAATAATTTTTTGCATATTATTTAGATAAGCCTAAATTACCAGAAAACTATACAGATGAGACATGGCAGAAGCTGAAAGAAGCAGTGGAAGCTATTCAGAATAGTACTTCAATTAAGTACAATTTAGAAGAACTCTACCAGGTATGTATTAGTGTATAAAACCAGATTTGACTAATATTAGTCAAGATGGCATGCATTTGTATTTTCTTCCTTCTTTATAAAGATTTGCGTGTGTGTTCGTGTGTCCATGCTGAAGCATGCGCGGGTGTGAGTGCAGATACCCATGATGACCAGAGGCTTAGGATGCCTCTAGAGCTGGAATTAAGTGGTTGTGAGCTACCTGACAAGTGGGTGCTGGGAATCAAACTTGGGTCATGGAGGAGTGCTCTTAACTGCTGATCCATTCTCCATAGCCTTGTGTTTTAACTTTCTGAAATATGTTCTATAGTAGATTCTTTGGTTCATTACTAGTTAATTGGTACCTTTCATTTTATGGTCACAGCACATAGCCTTACTTAAACTGGGGATACGTAATTGGGCAGTTCTGATAAGAATTCAGTTACATTTTGATATAGTAGAAGTATGAGCTAGACTATAATGCTATAACAGAGATCCTAAAGTTTTTTCTGTAGGATGTCATTTCTGTTGTGGCATTCTTGCTTAGTTCTGCTACCCACCTATAAGAACGGCCTCAAGACATGCAGCTCATCACATTCTCACATCCTTTGTTCTGACTTATTCTTTTTTTTAAAAAAAAATACATTTATTCTGTGTGTATATGTGTGTGGGTAAACCATGTATGGAAGTCAGAGGACAACTTAGGGGATTCAGTTTTTTCCTTCTGCCCTGTGGGTCCTAGGGATTGAATGCAAGTCATTAGGCTTGATGGTAAGTGCCTTTACCTACTGAGCCATCTTGCCACCCCTCACCTCTTTTAAAGAACTTAATTTAGGGCTGGAGAGATGGCTTAGTTGTTAAGAGCAGTGGCTGTGTTCTTCCAGAGGTCCCGAGTTTCCTGAGTTCAATTCCTAGCAACCATATGGTGACTCACTACCATCCATAATAAGATCTGGTGCCCTCTTCTGGCCATAGGTATACATGCAGACAAAATACTGTATACATAATAAGTAAATAAATCTTTTTTAAAAAGAACTTAATTTAAAGAAAAATTGTCTGTATATGAGAGAGAGTGTGTGTTTTAGTTCACATCTGCGTCACAACACATGTGGAAGTCAGAGGACAACTTGAAGAAATTAAACCCTTCTACCATGGGCGTCCTAGGTATCAGACTCAGGTAGGCAGGTTTGGTGGTAAGCACCTTTACCTGATAAGCCATCTCCTTGGTCCTATCTGATTCTTTTTTTCCAGACAAAACTTTTCTGTGTAGCTTTGGCTGTCCTAGAACCCATTCTATAGACTAGGTTGGCCTTGAACTCACAGAGATCTTCCTGCCTCTGCCTCTTGAGTGCTAGGATTAAACGTGTCTGATGCCACTGCCTGGGGCCTCTTTCTTTCTTTCTTTATAATCATTATTGTTGTTGTTGTTTTCAAGACAGTTTCTCTGTAGCTTTGGAGTCTGTCCTGGAACTCAGTTTGTAGACCAGGCTGGCCTCGGACTCACAGAGTTTCGCCTGCCTCTGCCTCCCAAGTGCTGGGATTAAAGGCGTGTGCCATCACTACCCAGTCTCATTCTTTCTTAATAATAACTTTTTGTACTTTTTTGAGTTTTTTCCATCTGTCAGTCTTCTCCAGAATGAGCAGCGAGTATATATAGTCCAATACCTTAACTTGAGGTTCTTATTTGTTTTTCCTGATTTTCCAAGAGTTTTCCTCACTGCAGTTTTGACACAACTAATTTAAGAAGCTGTTTTTCCTTACTTACATCATCAGCCATTTGTATTTAAAAATAACTTCTGTTTAGTAAACTTGTAAGAAATTAGTGTTCAATATCTCAGTATTTGTATTTTTTGTGTTTTAGTTGTAGAGTGTGAGTCTGTTGATGACAAACTCTGGCACAGGAGTTAGAGGCAATATTTGGATCTAATTATCACGATGACTGCCTTTCTAATCTTGGACACAACAGTAAACACCCTCAGCTTTACTTTCCTCCACTATAAAACAGGCAAACTACTACCTGCCTTGTCTTTTTCTCTGGGTCACTAATCTAATAATCAAATAAGATATTTTGTAAAAGAAAACAACACCTTAATGAAGCACTATGATATACAAATTGAGCTGATGTTAGTTATAGTCATATTTTTTACAAACCACAATATACCTTTTTTTAAATCTACATTATGTTAAATTGAGATTGTTGGTTTCTGTTGCTGTGAAAATTAAATTAGTCAGTGTACGCCCAACACAGCAGTCATCAGCAGGTAGAGATGCTGTATAAATGTCAGCTGGTGGTGACGGTAGGGTAAGTCCTCCTCATTTGACTCTTGGCATATTTTAGACTTGCCTCCTGAACTGTAAAATAACAAAAGTAGAATTAAGAAATTAGAGTCAGAAAGTTCTTAAAGAGTCAAACTTTACTGTGTATGATAAAACCTGCAAAGCAGATCCATTTTCTAGTAGTTCATTTAAAGCATTCTACTCTTAAATCTATAAAACAATAGTTTTTTATCACCATTTTAACAACAAGGAGACTGAGTCTCAGAATTTAAATAACCCCCCCCAAAGTTACTTATTGGCTGAACAGGGAAAGTTAATCTAAGATGTTTTATTCTTAACTCCAATTGATTTTCTACTACTGTGCTGCTTCACTAATAACACCACAGCACCTTAAATACCCACTGTACAACAGTGTTCAAAGCAGCTTTAGGGGAAAAAAACTATCAGAACAGCTGCCCCGTGTTTCCATTTGTATATGTAGTCTTTATTTGGGTATGCTGGTGCACAGCCAGTGTAATTGCAGTAAGATATTTGTATATTTCAATTCATGACATGTATTCATTGTAGATATTAATGAGCCCTATTAACCTTAAATATTTTCCCTGAGTTTTTGATTTGATGATATCTTCTTTGATATGTTGATTTTTAATTCCTTGCGTGCTTAAAGAACATACCTAAATTTTTTGTGTGTATTTTTGTTTTCTTTTTTTAAGACTTATTTATTTATTTTATTTGCAGTGTTCTGTCTGCGTGTATACCTGCAGGCCAGAAGAGGGCACCAGATCTCATTACAGATGGTTGTGAGCCACCATGTGGTTGCTGGGAATTGAACTCAGGACTTCTGGAAGAACAATCAGTGTTCTTCACCTCTGAGCCATCTCTCCAGCCCCTATTTTTGCTTTCCTGTATTTAATTTTACTTGCTGTTGCATTTCTTTGTCCTAAAGTTACAAGTACATAGTAATAGTAGGACATGCCTGTAATCTCAGCACTTCAGAGGCTAAGGCAGGAGGATTTTGAGTGCAAGGAAGACTGATTTATATAGGGAGACCTTGCCTCAAAATAAAATTTTTAAGTTTTTATTTTGTGACTGTTCTTTAGATTATTCAGAGATACCGTTTAATTTTTAACACAATGTTTCCATTCTGTTTTCAGTAAACACATATTCTCTTCTTGTTTTTTAACTTACTATTTATTTTTTTATTTATTTTTTTGAGACAGCCCTGACTGTCCTGGAACTAACTCACTATGAAGAGTTAGGTGGCTGGGATTAAAGGTGTGTACCACCACACAGGGCTTTTTATTTTAAATTTTTTAAGACAGGATCTCACTATTTGACAAATACCTGGCTATCTTGACACTTACTTTGTAGACCAGGCTGGTCTCACTGAGATCCACCTAACTCTGCCCCCCAAATGCTGGGATTAACACATTCCTAGCCTATTGTATATTTTTTTTTGCCTGTTATATTTTTAAAGTAGTACTTTAAATGATAATTATCCCTGAATTTTAAAATTACCTTTCTTAACAATCTTGAAATCCTTGGAGAGTGAAGCTATGCTTCATACTTTGGGTAAGATTTTTGTTTGATTGTTTGATCTTGGTTTATTATAAATAGGGCTATGTTTAAATGCACTAGTTTGGGTTGATTAGCCTGTTTTTGAGTAAAGATTGGTTGTTGTTTGAGACAGAATCCCACTGTTAGTTAGGGTCTTACTGTTTGATCAGGTTGACTTAGTCTATTCTTCATTTCTGATGAAGATTATTTTATCTGACATTAATAAGAATTCTGGTGAACTTTTTGTGAAAAAGACCTTAAATAATGTTCCTTTCTATTCTGTTTATAGATAGATGGACCACAAGACTTGAAGCAAATTATGCATCTCTCAGTATAGATTATAATTAGTTGTAAAATTCGGTTGTTTCAAGCAGTCAATATTATAGGAGAATTTTTTTTTATTTTAGAAACTAAGAAAACTTAAATTTCTTAATAGTTTTGATAGCTAGCTATTTGTTTTTCAAAATTTAATTGCTGTCACCTGTTTGTTTATTTTTTTGTATTTTAAGATTTAATTTAATATATATGGGCATTTTGTCTTCTTGATTACCTGTGTACCACATGTCTACAGTGTCCTTGGAGGCCAGAAGCAGACATTTGATCCTCTTGGAACTGGAGTTGTAGACAGTTGTGAGCTGCCTTGTGAGTGCTGAAAATGGAACTTGGGTCCTCTGCAAGAACAAGTGCTCTTTACCACTGAACCATCTCTCCAGCCCTGTTTGGATTTTTTGAGATAGGGACTCCCTCTAACCCAGGATGACAGAACTCCATAGCCCACTATGATCTTTAACTCATGATTATCTTTTTTGCTTCAGTGTAGGATTACAGGCATTAGCACCATATCTGACTTGCTCCTTTAATGACTTTTAAGATCGTACTCTGTTACATATTTCTCCTTGGATATTTTTGTATTTGGAGACAGGGTTTCTCTGTGTAGCCTTGACTGTCCTGGAGTTTACTCTTGTAGACCAGGTTGGTCTCCAACTCAGAGATCTGCCTGATTCTGCCTCCTGAGTGCTGGGATCAAAGGTATGCTCCACCACTGTCTGGCCTTTTCTCCCATCTTTTAATGAATCATTAGTAGTCACTGATCATTTTTAAAATGTGCAGTCACAAAATGAAAGTCCTTGAAAATTTTTGATTTTATTGAAGCACTGTTTGCTACATCCTGTTGTGTGACAAAACTTTCCTGGGAGAGCCAGGAAATACATAGGTCTACTCACCCCAGAAAAAGTATACCACCAAAGACCAGCTTGGTGAACCAGTGAGTTTCATTGGGGTTACTTACAGGAGCAAAGATAGCTGTATCACCAAAGCCCAGCCCAGCATGGGTGACAGACAGCTCACAAAGCTGGGAGCCTGGAGCACACTTCACAGCCTGCAGAGTCCTTACCAGAAACCTCTATTGGTGTAAATCGCAGCTGATCTGGTCTCAGAATCTTTTGCAGCCCAGCTTCCTTCTGTCTTAGACTCCGCTTTTATTGTACACTTTGTCAGGGAGGGGCCTAGTAAATTGGGTCAGTTTCAGGGACTTCCAGAAGCTATTTTGAGTTTTTTACCCTTCTGCTTAAAGGAGCTTCCTGCAGGATGGAATGGGGAAAACTTAGGCAACAATGTAAAAAGGATTAAACAAAAACAATCTTAAGTTTCATTTTATGGTTGATTTCCTTCCTGCAAATTCTTAGTACTTTGTTCTGTATCTTACTCTTTTTTACCAAATGTAAAAGATAATTTGCATTTTATTGCTGTATATTGCTAAACTTTTACAGTGTTATTTCTCTTTCTTTCTTTCTTTCTTTCTTTCTTCCTTTCTTTCTTTCTTTCTTTCTTTCTTTCTTTCTTTTTTTTTTGAGGCAAAATCTTACTCTGTACTCTGTACCCAAGCTGTACTCATGCTCAGACTTGAGATTTTCCTGCCTCAGGCTCCTGAGTGCTGACCTTCAAGTATATGTTACCATACCTAGTTTCTTCTCTTTTTCTAATTTTTTTTTTGAGACAAGGTCACACTGTATAGCCTTAGGTGGCCTGGAACTTACTATATAGATTAGGCTATCCATGAGCTCCTAGAGATCTACATGCCTCTGCCTCCTACATACTTGTCCCCTTACTCCACATCCACACCAGCATGAGCTAGCTGTCACTTGTTTTATTGAACTTAGATATATGGTATGTGTCACCACAACCTGGTGTCTTTTTCAAAAACTTTATTTACCACAATAAGGCCTTTTTTTAAAGAAAACTTTAATTTTTAATTTGTTTATGCCTCTATATATGATGGTGTAGGAGGAGGAACATGTCACAGAATGCTTGTAGAGGTCAGAGGATAGCTTTGTCAGTTCATCAGTGGAAGTGATGATCATAGGCTTGAGCCACCTCACCAGCCAATTGTTTTCCTTTCTTTAAATATAAAAGTTTGAAAAATAATACTTAACAGGCCTATGGCAAGAGTTCAGCACCTTGGTGGGAATTCTTTATCTTTCTTACAGTCTTTGTTTATGAAGCACATTTCATTTTCTGTGTTTATATATTATTTTCAAGCAAGTGTTTGGAGTGGGTTATTTTGTGCTTTTAATTTGGTATGTGGGTTTGGGAGGATAGGGGCTAGAGGAATAAGGGTTAAAAGCTTGCTAAATGTTTGTATTTTATGCCTGACTACCTTCAAAGACCCTGTGTTTACACCCTCCACCCTCATCTTTTAAGTTGCTAGGTTGTGAACCTGGGACCTCATGAATACTAAGCAAACAATCTACCACTGAGCTATACTACCCTAGCCCACTTGAAACTTTACCACCTTTCAGCTAATCATAAATTAGACAGCATGTAAAGCTCAGCTTCGTTTTTCTGATTCTGATTATTCTCACAAGTGCTCTATCCTTTTCTCTCTGGGTGGTTGAGATTCTGCCCTGGAGACTTCTTCATGTCTCTCTCCTAAAGACTGTGGTAGAGAGTCTTATCTCTGATTATTCTTGTAACAACACTTAGCTCACACTAAAGTTTTTTGATCATGTCCCTTCTAATATGCAGGATGTATTTGTATTGTTGTAATCTCTCTCAAATACACACATACACATACTTTGAAACTCAAATTATTAAATAACTTATGACTCTGTGATCACTCTGTGATAAGTAAAGTCAAGGAGACGGGTATACACTTAAAAAGAAAGTTATTGATTTCGTGACAGGTCAGTGTAGGGTGATGGATAGAAGCATTAGGCAAATCTGTGGCAGTGAAAGGAATAACCTTATTTTGAAGAAGCAGTACCCAGTTGAATAGTAACAGAGAATGTGGTATCTTATGTGAGAAGTTAAATGAAGGTGTCAAGAACTGTTTTATGAGATAAAAGAACACAAAAGGAAGTGGGATAAATAGGACTTATTAAAGTAACAGAAGTAGGGAAAGTAGAAAAGATGAAGTATATATTATGTCGTATTGACAACCTAAGTAGGGAATGAGAAATGCTTGAGAAAATGAGTCAGTCATTCATAAAGAGCTTAAATACCTTAAGAAGTACTATAAAGGAAGAAGGAGGACAACCCACCCCATCTAGGACCAGTGTGAATAGAGGAACACAGGAAAAAAGCAAGTGCACCCTTAGGCATTTGTGACCTAACCCTAGGTTTACATTGACTGTACCTAGTCGTTCTCAAGGAAGACTCAACTTTCCTGTTTCTCCTTAGCTGTTAAATCTGATGGGTCTACCCTCTCCTCCTGAGGCTTACTGATTTCCCTCTAGTGGAATAAGTTTTGTTGTTTTTTGAGACAGGATTTCTGTGTAACTCTGGCTATCCTGGAATTTTCTTTGTAGACCAGGCTGGCCTTTAACTCAAGAGATCTGCTTGCCTCTGCCTCCTAAATGCTGGAATTTAAAGATGTGCACCAACACTGCACAATCTTCTATTTCTTCTTCTTCTTCTTCTTCTTCTTCTTCTTCTTCTTCTTCTTCTTCTTCTTCTTCTTCTTCTTCTTCTTCTTCCTCTTCCTCTTCCTCTTCCTCTTCCTCTTCCTCCTCCTCCTCCTCCTCCTCCTCCTTCTCCTTCTTTTCTTTTTTTTTTCTTGTTTACTGGACTTGAATTCTACCGATATGACGTTTAGCTACAAAATTCCCCTCAGACCAATAGAACTTGGACCCTCCAAGTCCCTTTTAATATGGGATTTTGTCTTCTGTTATACTGAGAAAGGAATCTTGGTGTTACTCTTGAGCATTACCAATTATGGATTATCATGAGAGTTAACATACCTGTTGTTTTAAACTTGAAAGGTTTATGATTTGATACACATAATAAGAAACACAGAATCTGAACGTGTCCTGTTAAGATTTGAGGATAAATTCAAGTACTCTAATGAAGGAAAAATATGTTCTTTTTGTTGTCGTTCAAAGTATGAATTCTTGGACCTCAAACTGAGTAGGCAGGTGTTCAACCACTAAGCCCAATTTGTAGCCCCTATATTGAAACGTTTTGTAAATTGAAACACTGGAGAAAATTTCATAGTATTTATATCATACTAATTTTAATCCTGCTAGCAATAATTTCTACTTTACTATATTCAGGAAAATCCAGGGAAGTATAAGTAAGTTTTAATTGAGTTGTAGTAGTTGTTTCTGGCCCATCTCATACATAAACAACAGGCAAAATTATTTTTAAATTTTAGTGATAACTCAGCTTATAAAAGCTACTGTCATTTGTAATAAGAACATTTATATGTAGTAGTTGCTCTGAATTGGATATCCTCACAGAGTAGAACTTGACTTGATTTCCTTCATCCTTAACTTTTGGTATAACAATTGTAAGCATACAAATGTGGACATTTAGGGGTAGTACATTGGTATTGAAAAGGTTTTTTACCCACATTAGTATATTTTCTTGTTTTACTTTGTATCTATTTTGGAGGGGGTATGTGTTTGTGTGTGTATATGTGACTAAGGTTTTTCAGGCTAGCCTCAAACTTCTGATCCTCCTGCCTCAGCCTCCTGGGTTAATATTATACTTTTTTTAAAAAAAAAAAACAAAGGACAAGAGTTTCAATGAGCTGATGTAGCATATAACAAAATAATGCCTTCATGTGATTATTGAGACCCCTTCCCCTACTCTATCCTGTCGTAATGAATTATGTATTCTATCTTACAGGCTGTAGAAAATCTTTGCTCTTACAAGATTTCTGCAAATTTGTATATGCAGCTGAGACAGATCTGTGAAGATCACATCAAAGCACAGATTCATCAATTCAGAGAATATCCTTTTCAAAACAGAATATCTTAAATTTCTTTATTCTTGAATATCTCTGTTTAGACGTGGAATGCCTATAGACTATTTTTCTGTTATTTCTAAAAGAAAAAACAAAGTTTTGAAATTTCAGTTTTAATTAGGGTCAATATCTACATGTGTGGTATTTATTTAAGTAAAAATTTCCTGTTGTTAACCTTTTGTTCTGGCAGATTTCCATTGAGGGAAATCTTAAACAGAAAACATAATGTTCAATTATGTTTAAGATTAGATTTAGCAGGGGACTGGAGAGATGGCTCAGTGGTTAAGAGCACCACCTGCTCGTCCAAAGGTCCTGAGTTCAATCCCCAGCAACCACATGGTGGCTCCCAACCATCTGTAATGAGATCTGGTGCCCTCTTCTGGCCTGCAGGCAGAGCACTGAGAATACTGTATACATAATAAATGAATAAATCTTAAATAAAAGTCCATAACTATAGAAGGTTTTTTTTTTTAAAAAAAAAAAAGATTAGATTTAGCGGGCTGGAGAAATGGCTCAGTGGTTAAGAGCACTGACTGCTCTTCCAGAGGTCCTGAGTTCAATTCCCAGTACACACATGGTGGCTCACAACCATCCCTAATTAGATTGGTGCCCTCTTCTGACCTGTAGGCATACATGCAGGCAGGACAGTGTATACGTAATTAATCTTTTTTTTTTTTTTAAAAAGACTAGATTTAAAGGCAGGCTAAGTGGGATCTAATTTTCTGCAGTTTAAGAAATAGAATTATGTTCTATGATTTATTTAATTTCATTTGTTCTATGGGTATTATATATTTAAAATAAATAAGACAAAAGATATACATATTGCTTGTATGAAACACTTTAAAATATCCTTAACATATGTCTCAGGGATTCATTGGATAGTGTTCTTTTTCTAAAAAAGATTGATAAATGCTGGCAAAATCATTGTAGGCAAATGGTAAGTTGTACTACATAATTCATTGCAAACAAATTCAAGTGCTAGAATGTTTTGACAATTTTGTTGAAGGAATTACCATGTAGCTGAGTGGTAAAGCACTGGCTTAGCCTGACCCTGGCATATATCCTGAGCATTATATAGTGATAGAAAAAAGCCTTTATAGGCAGGTGTGTCAGCACACAATTGGAGTTCCAACACTTGGGAGGCTGAGACAGAAACATTATACATTCTAGGCCAGTTTGGGCTACATGGTAAGACGTTGCAAAAAAATTGGTGAATAAAAAACCTTTGGAACCGGGAGGCGCTCTATAATTGTTCTTTTTCTAAATTGGAAGCTTATTTTGGTTAGATTTTTACTTTAAAACTGCAAATTATAGGTAAACTAACATTTCAGAATGATTTCCATTCTAGAGTCTTTGTTGTTGATAGTAGTTTTGTGTTGAGGTTGGGTCTTGCTCTGTAACCGGACTAGTTCAAACTCACTGTCTCACATTCATGGCAAAGCCTGCTGCCTCAATGTCTTAAGTGCTGGGAATTATGTGCATCAGTCATCACACCCGACTTCTTTCTTTTTTTCTGAATTATTGACCCCAAATTATTTCTCATTAAAGTTGCATCTTCCCCTATTAGTCTTATTGGTAATATCCCCATAGATTATTTGGCTACTTATAAAAGTTGGTATTTTAGTTTATTTAGATGATGCATTTCTTCATTCTCCCTAGTCTGGTATTACTCTATTAATGTAAATAGAAGTCTTTAAGTTCACTTCCTACTCCCTAAATGCCATGGGTACAGTTTAAGACAGTTTTACCTCCTAGCACTGCTGCTAAGGAAGGACTAAGTGTACCTTGGATTCCTTCTTTTTTTTTTTTCCTGAGATGGACTCTCACTGTTTAGCCCATGCTGGCCTGAAACTCAAGATCTTCCTGCCTTAGCCTCTTGAGGGCTGGATTTGTAGGCATGCACCCCAGTACTCCCTCTTGTTTCCCTTTTCAGTTACTTCTTAAGTAGCAAAGACATCAGAGGGCCATCTTAATTCTCTGTTGTCTAGATTGATACAATAGTTTAAAGATAAGTATATGAGAGATTCTCAGCTAGATGTATTTATTTGAATGTTGGATGCTAATAGTCTGTTTAGTATAAAAATCTTTCAATTCTCATTAAGAGCTACAGTTTCAAAATTTCAAAAATTGCTTGATTTTTTTTTTGACAGATAATGATCAGGAGCATTTTTTTGTTTCTGGATAGAACTTATGTTCTTCAGAATTCCATGCTA
This sequence comes from Myodes glareolus, assembly GCF_982192425.1. NCBI lineage: Eukaryota > Metazoa > Chordata > Mammalia > Rodentia > Cricetidae > Myodes > Myodes glareolus. The sequence goes on along the minus strand of NC_142053.1, from coordinate 30,057,254 downwards.
CCCTCCATTTGGTAAGGATGCCAGAGAATTATTATGAAAAAATTGTTATATATTATATAACACTATTATGATGAAAGAGATCAAGATGTATTCAGAATATTCTCCTAAAATTTCACATTTAAGTTTTAGCTTTTTTGCCTGTTCTAATATGGTAGAAAGCTAACTTTTAGTCATAGTGTATGAAGAAATTTCTATGTAATGTATGAAGATGAAAGTTTACTATAGAATTTCTGTGCCTAAATCTTGTTATTGCTGATCATTTAAGGTTTCTTTTTACTTGTGAATATATACTGAAAAGTGTGTTTGTTCATGAAAATAAAATAATATGATGAATTGGTCCCTTATCAGGTGTTTTGCATATACCTACAGTAATGATTGAAATTCACTGACTTTCAAGTTCTGAAGCCAGATAATAAATGACCAAATAAATTACTCAAATCCAGTAGAGTGAAAATTATTTTATGTCTTTGAACTAGTTTTATCTTTGATTTGACTAAGAAAAGGTAGCCACCAGAGGAAATAAGACACTAAAAATAGTTATGGAGGAAGCCAGGGATTCAGTTTCAGTTCCCATTAAAGACAAAATGAGTTTCCTGTACGCTTTCATAATGTTACTCAAAATTAAATGTGGATTTTGTTCTTTTATAATCACTGCTTCGAAGTCTGGGGCTCTAGTTAACATGAGATAAGTTAACTAAGCCTGTTCAGACATTGTATTGCCAGTTTAGATGATGTTTTTTTCTTCTAATTTTAGGGACATGGGATTAGAGTTATTTAGGGCTCATATTATAAGTGATCAAAAAGTTCAGACAAAAACAATCGATGGCATCCTTCTCTTGATTGAGAGAGAGCGGAATGGTGAAGCAATTGATAGAAGTTTACTTCGAAGCCTTTTAAGTATGCTGTCTGATTTGCAAGTAAGTTACACTTAGCACTCACTGTGCTGCCTACGAATCTTATTCCTATTCCTATTCCTAATTTGATGTTTGAAATTCACAGTCAGAGTGCTTTTCAAATAGAGTTCAGATGGAAGACATTCAGTACATATTTAATGACTAAAAAAATACTTTTGGTTTTTTTCCCTCCTAGATTTACCAAGACTCTTTTGAACAACGATTTTTGGAAGAAACTAACCGGCTTTATGCAGCTGAAGGTCAAAAGTTAATGCAAGAAAGAGAGGTACTTAAAAATCATGATTAATAAATCCACCACCTCTTACAATAGATATTACATTGTAGAACACAAACTTCCCTTTGTATTTATATTCCCAACATTGTAATGCTCTTCTCTCACTTAGGTGTTCCTTTCTTTTCTCTCTTCTTAAAGGCCAGAATTCTGGATCATAAACTCTACCTCTAATTTTACATATGATTCTACCCTGTCACATTTGACGGGGCTGATCCCTGGATCTTTTGGACTTGACATTTTCTGAGTGATTTAAGGGGAGGAAAACAATAATATAAAAAAACTGTCTTTGTAGGTTCCTGAGTATCTTCATCATGTTAATAAACGCCTAGAAGAAGAAGCAGACAGACTTATTACTTACTTAGATCAGACCACCCAGTAAGTATTACATGCTTAGTCTTAAAACTGTTGGTAAAACACTTTAAGCATCTTAAACATGTTAGTAATAATTTCCAGGTCTGACTTAGTCTTTAACAATTGTTTTTATAATGCAAACTTCAAGTTATTATCTACCTTAACTAATTAGACTTAATTAAGGGTTTGATTATTGGTTGGATGTGTTTAGTATGTAATTTCAAAATAGTATTAGAGGTTGATCTTTAAAATTTTTGGTGTTTTTGATGCAGAGTTTCACTAAAACCCAGGCTGCCCTAGAACACTACTCCATGCCAGCTCCCAAGTTCTGGGATTACAGGCATGCACCACCATGCCCGGCTTTTAAAATCTTTTTAATGATTAAAACTCAGTAAGTGGGCATTCAGAGAGAAACTGCTTCTGTACTTTTCAGTCTTACTAACCAAGTAGTTCCATTAAGCAGCATAGATAACTGTTTTACCTTAGTAAAAAGCTAGACACAGGAAGACCTTGAAAAACATAACTTTGAGCAAATCCTGAAATACGCATTACTTTTCTTCCTCTAGGCATAATGCAAAATAAATCTTCAGCACTATTAACTTGACACATACAATAGAAATGACAAAATTAATGTAAAATGAAATATTTGGCTTCTTTTCTCTAGAAGCTTTGAAGTTTCAGGACGATCCTATCTCAATAATTCTGTTTTCCTCCTTTTAGGAAGTCACTAATTGCTTCTGTTGAGAAACAACTTCTAGGTGAACATTTAACAGCAATACTTCAGAAAGGTAATTGACAATTTGTAGAAGATTACTAGGGCTGGAGAGATAGCACAGTGGATAGGGGCATTTGTTGCTTTTGCAAAGGACTCTAGCAGTTCTCAGTACCCATATGGCAGCTCATAACCCTCGAAAATTCCAGTTTTCAGGGGATCCAATACTCTCTTCTGTCCTCTATGCACCAAGCATTCCCACTGCACATACATTCAGGCAAAACATAAGAAATAACGCATAACTCTAACATACAAAAAATAAAAAATTAAAATCTAAATGAAAAAACTAGATAAGGTCATCATCAAGTCTGCTCAGAAAGTTCAAACGATTATTATCCCTAACATGTGCCATCCTAGTCTTTTTTTTCTCTGAGACAGGCTTTCTCTGTGTAGCCCTGTCTGTCCTAGAACTCACTTTGTAGGCCATGCTGGCCTCCAACTTAGAGATCCACCTGCCTCTGCCTCCCTAGTCTTAATCAGTGGTGGAAGAATGGTCTCAGAACTGTTTGTCTCAGTTGACCATTATTAGTAAAAACTGCTTATTAATAACTAAGCATCAGAAGGAAAGGAGAATTTTTGTGAATTGTTTTTTGTATAGCAGTTTTAAGTTATTAGTGTTCAAAATCATTTTATGAAAACAGCTTGACCAAAAGTTTGAATTTAATGAAAAACCTAGAACTTGATAAGCATGTAATGCGTTTCTGAAGACTGATGAGTCTTTCCCCTGTTCATTGTCCTAAACTTTCTGTTGTTGCCAGTTTCCTGACTGAAAGTGGAACTGAGAAGAGAGTTCTGCTAACTAACACCAGTCAAGAAATTGAGCTGGGTGGAGTGAGTCAGTGATAAAACATTTTAGTGTATGTGAGTTGCCCTGAGTTCATCCAAAGTACTGCAAAGCAAAAGGAGAAACAGTGGCAATTTGGACATGTAAGAATACAGTAAAGGAAGGTATTCCTTGCATTTCAAACTCTCTCTGTGTGTGTGTGTGTGTGTGTGTGTGTGTGTGTGTGTGTGTGTGTGGTGTTTCTTAGCATTGTAGAGCCAAGAACTTTTAAAACTTAGTGTTCTTACAGGATAAACTTAATATAGTTTTGACCAGTATATCACAATAGTAATTTCAACTTACATTTTATTAAAATGCATGACAATTTTATTCACTTTTTGATTCTCTTATTTTAATGCCAAAATGTTTCAAACCAGGTTTAAATAACCTTCTTGATGAAAATCGAATTCAAGATCTGTCTCTTCTGTATCAGCTCTTCAGTAGAGTTCGAGGTGGAGTTCAGGTTCTCTTACAGCAGTGGATTGAGTATATCAAGGTATTAACCGTTGACCTGTTGAGCTTTCTCTTGAATATTTTGTAATCTATATACCAAGAATATCAGTACTTCTTGTTAAATGCATTTTTAAGGAAAAATTTCTTTTCTTTTTTTTTCTTTTCTTTATTTGTTCAAAGAGGCTCATGAAGGCCACCTCTATCTGATGTGTTATTGACAGTTGGTAGTTTCTTGGAGAGGAAGAGTTTTTTTTTTATTGATGTTTATTGAGCTCTACATTTTTCTCTGCCCCCTCTTGGCCTCTCCCCCCCTTCAACCCTTCCCCAAGGTCCCCATGCCAATTTACTCAGGGAATTTGTCTTTTTCTACTTTCTACTTCCTGTGTAGATTAGATCTATGTAAGTCTCTCTTAGTGTCCTCATTGTTGTCTAAGTACTCTGGGATTGTGGTTTGTAGGCTGGCTTTTTTTTTTTGCTTTATGTTTAAAAACCACCTATGAGTGAGTACATGTGATAATTGTCTTTCTGTGTCTGGGTTACCTCACTCAAAATAATGTTTTCTGGCTCCATCCGTTTGCCCACAAAATTCAAGCTGTCTTTATTTTTTTCTGCTGTCTAGTACTCCATTGTGTAAATGTGCCACATTTTTCTTATCCATTCTTCGATTGAGGGGTATTTATGTTGTTTCCAGGTTCTGGCTATGACAAATAAAGCTGCTGTGAACATAGTTGAGCTCATATCCTTGTGGAACAATTGAGCATTCTTTGGATATATATCCAAAAGTGGTATTACTGGCTCTTGAGGAAGGTTGTTTCTTAATTTTCTGAGAAATCACCACACTGACATCCAAAGGGGTTGTACCACCTTGCATTCCCACCAGCAATGCAAAAGTTTTCCCCTTTCCCCACAACCTCTCCAGCATAAATTGTCATCAGTGTTTTTGATCTTGGCCATTCTTACAGGTGTAAGATGGAATCTCAGAGTTGTTTTGATTTGCATTTCTCTGATGATTAAGGAGGTTGAATGTTTCCTTAATGTCTTTCAGCCATTTTAGATTCCTCTCTTAAGAGTTCTTTGTTTAGGTCTGTACTCCATTTTTTTATTGGAATCTTTTGGTGTCCAATTTCTTGAGTTCTTTGTATATTTTGGAGATCAGACCTCTGTCAGATGTGGGCTTAGTGAGAAGATCTTTTCTCATTCTGTAGGCTTCTTGACCGTGTCCTTTGCTTTACAGAAGCTTTTCAGTTTCAGGAGGTCCCATTTATTAATTGTTTCTCTCAGTGTCTGTGCTGCTGGGGTTATTATTTAGGAAGTGGTCTCCTGTGCCAATGCATTTAAGCGTACTTCCCACTTTCTGTTCTATCAGGTTCAGTGTGGCTGGCTTTATGTTAAGATCTTTGATCCATTTGGACTTGAGTTTTGTGCATGGTGATAGATATGGGTCAAGTTTCATTCTTCTGCATGTTGATATCCAGTTATGCCAGCACCACTTGTTAAATATGCTTTCTTTTTTCCATTTGATATTTTTTGCTTCTTTATCAAAGATCAGGTGCTTGAAGATGTGTGGATTGATATCAGGGTCTTCTATTCAGTTTTAAGGAAGGAATTTTAAAAAATAAAAAATTTGAAATACCAGCCTGAGAATGTAGCTGTGTGACATATCAGCAATAAAACTTGAGTGATATTGGTTGGGATTTCTAGCTCTAAGAATTAAATCAGTGAATATGGGAAATTAAGGGATTGATAGCATTCTGCAGTTAGCACTCTGGTTAGAATGAAGTCTAGGGCCTAATAAGTTTGAACCACTCATCTTTATTCCCTCCCTTCCTCATCACATTCCTATTTTTAAAAGTACAGATCTGACTTCCTTAACAATAAGAAAAAGCTTCTAGAGTTTTGTGATGACACCCCATTAGGATATCATGTGTACCCAATGGTTATTCACTTTTGTGTTTATAAGTGAATATTGCCTGTTTAGGTGTTTTTCCCTCAAAGACAGCTGTACCTTTTTAAGATTGTTAAATATATGTGCCAACTTAGAACATGATTTGATGGTTATTCTCATTCCATTTTCATTTTCAGGCTTTTGGAAGTACTATTGTTATTAATCCTGAAAAAGATAAAACCATGGTTCAAGAATTGTTGGACTTTAAAGATAAAGTTGACCATATAATTGATACCTGCTTTCTGAAAAATGAAAAATTTATCAATGCAATGAAAGAAGCATTTGAAACATTCATTAATAAAAGACCAAATAAACCAGCTGAACTGATAGGTATGTTTCACAGTCTTTTCTGGTTGTATGATGTTCTTTTATTGATAGTTTATAAAAGAACATCTACTCTGAAGTAAAACCATATTATACGTATATCTTACATATTTGATGTTGCTTAGGTAGTAATACCAAGTCTGAAATTGTCTCTAAGGACATGGGTGTAAGATATAAATTCCTTCAAGCTAAATAGATTCTCAAAGCCTTCGTGTTAAACAAGATATATTTTCTTTGTGAGATAGAACATTGGACCCTGTTTACTTTTAGTGAGTAAGCTTGATTCTGTGCTTTCCAAGCCTATAGTGATTTATAAATAGGACAGAGTACTATTTTCTAAAGGTCTCTAGTTACAGCTACAGGAAACGGGCCTCTTGAAATTTAAGTAATGTTTAAGAATGCTGACCATCTGTGTAAAATTTCTTTTTCTTTTCTCTCTCTCTCCCCTCCCCCTTACCCTCCTCTTCTTCTCTCCTCTCCTCTCCTCTCCTCTCCTCTCCTCTCCTCTCCTCTCCTCTCCTCTCCTCTCCTCTCCTCTCCTCTCCTCTCCTCTCCTCTCCCCTCCCCTCCCCCCCCTCCCCCCTCCCCTCCCCTCCCCTCCCCTCTTCTCTTCTCTGAAGTACTTGGGTCTGAACCCAGAGTCCTGTACATGATAGGCAAGTACTCTACCATAGAGCTACATTATGTAGTCCTTCAATACCCCATTTTGATATATCAGAAAGTATACTCTGTCTGTAGTCAGACTTAATGCTATTAGGTTGTGGTATTTATTATCCCCATGATATTGATAGTTAACTTGATCTTTCTTATATAGGAGACTTATAAAATGCATGTACATGTAGCAGAAATGCTGAAGAGTATTTTATAGTCCTGTTTGGTATTGTAGTGGTCAGCAGCTTTTAGACACCCATGGTCACTAAACAGCAATGTTGTTTCTCCGTTTTTAGCTAAGTATGTAGATTCAAAACTTCGTGCTGGCAATAAAGAAGCTACAGATGAAGAGCTTGAAAAAATGCTGGATAAAATTATGATTATATTTAGATTTATCTATGGTAAGTGTTGGCTATTACTGCTTTCATGATTTTCTTTTAAAACAAAGCTCTCTGAGCTACATAGTGGTAGATACTTGTAGTTCAGAATTCAGAAAGCTGAGGCAGCATTGCTGTATAGATTACATAGTGAGAATCAGGGCCACTGGGGCAACATAGCAAGGCTTTGTTTCAAAACAAATGAAAAAAAAAAACAAAGCATTCCTAGAGGATCTAGAAACGTTTATATAACCTGGAGAGATTGTTAGGGGCTGGAGGTTGCATTTCATTAATTGCATATCTTTAATTCCTTTAACAAGAGTTGAGGAAACCATCTCACTGGAGGCAGAGGCAGGCAGATCTCTTGAGTTCAAGGCCAGCCTGATCTATAGAGCGAGTTCCAGGACAGCCATGTTACATGGAGAAACCCTGTCTCGAAAAACTGAGGAAAAAAAAATAGTTGAAGAATGTGACTTAATTACCTTGTGCTTTGATCTTTGCACTATTAAGAAGCTGGGATTTTGCTGCTTGTTTTAAATCTCTTGAATTTTGGTGCTAACCAGTACCAGTGTACTAAAGTTTTTTTTTTTCTGAAGAAAAGTTAATATTTTTATTAATAGTTTTACAGTAAATAACTTTTGAAATGTCTGGCATAGACCTCTAGTGTTCTTAAGTTTACTAAACTTGAATGAAATGTATAAAGTAAAATAACTCAAGGTACTGTGATTAAGATTTTTGAAGCCCATTTGTTGAACCTTACTTGGCTTATCATGAGTGTTATATTTTTATTTAATAGGCAAAGATGTTTTTGAGGCCTTCTATAAGAAAGATTTAGCCAAACGCCTATTAGTTGGCAAGAGTGCATCTGTAGATGCTGAAAAATCAATGCTGTCTAAACTGAAACATGGTATGTTTGCCATTCTCTTTCCTTTTTATTATTTCAGTTTTCCTTTAATAGTTGAGAGAAATGCTGGATTGATTGTACTATTTTCATTGATTGCTTTCTTGTTAATCAATTTATATACACATGATGAAAACAAACTAAGGGGGTGGGGGAGAGTGGCTCAGTGGGTAAGAGCACTTTCTGCACAAGTGTGAGGACCTGAGTTTAAATCCCAGCAGGCCTGGTGGTAGTGGCGCACACCTTTACAGATGAATCTCTGAGTTTGAGAGTAGCTTGGTCTATAAGAGCTCGTTCCAAGACAGCTAGGACTATTATACAGAGAAACCCTGTCTGGGAAATAAATAAATAAATAATTCCCCAGCACCCAGGTAAAAAGGCCATGTGTATATGTGTAACCCCAGTGACTAGGAGTTAGGTGAGAATGGGAGACAAGAGGATCACTGGGGCTTCTTGGATACCAACCTAGCTCCTAGATACAACGAGAGATTCAGTTTCAAAGGAATAAGGTAGAGTGTGGTAGAGCAGGACAGCCAGTCCTCTGGTGCATGAATGAGTGCCTGCACCTGTATACACATCCCTGACCCTCACACACACACAAACCCATAAATTTTAAGTGAGCTTATAAGGATCCTAGCCTCTTGTTAATGTCTAAAATTGTTGACTTTTTTAAAAAATAAGAAGTTATTCTTCTGTATATGTGTATAAAATGTTCCTGAAATACCTGAAAGTGGATAAGGTTGCTTACTATAGGATTAAAGAGTTTGCCTCTGAATTAGGGCACACACTGGGGATAAGAATTTCTTTTCATTCTTACCAAAAGTTAAAGGTCATATTTTATGCCCGAGTAAGATTTTCATTTTCTTTCCTAATTTTTAAATTCTTTGTTTGTACTACCTTGAAATGTAACTATACAAATATCTTCAATAGAATGTGGAGCTGCATTCACCAGCAAGCTTGAAGGGATGTTTAAAGACATGGAACTTTCAAAAGACATCATGATTCAGTTCAAACAGGTAAAGTGAGTTAAAAATCTTGATTCCTTGAATTTAAGGATATTTGAGTTAAGTTTTCGTGGCACTCCATATTGAAGAGGATAAATAGAAACATATATTTTTTACAAATAACTTCATAGCAGCTTAAACGATACAGTAGAAGAAAAAGATCATTAATAAAATGTAAGTACATTTGACCTAAGTCAGGATTTAGTCTTAATAAATATCTAGAGTGCCAGGCAGTGGAGGCACATGCCTTTAATTCCACCACTAGGGAGGCAGAGGCACACGGAGCTTTGTGAGTTCAAGGTCAGCCTGGCCTACAGAGAAACCCTGTCTCGAAAAACCACAAAAAATGTTAGGAAACACCCAGAATAAGACAGAAATACAAGTAAAATGTATTAGACTAAAGTTAGCATAAGAAGAACTATAGCTACACTATAAGATTGGGCTTTTTTTTTTTGATGTCTAATCAGTTGGAGGATTTGCATGTTCAGAGCTTGTAATGTGAGAGAGGTGAGGTGATAAAAGGTGGGGGTGGTGTATAATATCTCTGGGGACATTTGGGGTGAGAAACTGAAGCTATAGTTTTTGAAGACATTGAATTGATAGAAGGTTATTTTAAAATATTATAAGAACATAGCTAGATGTAGTTTCTATAACTGCAGTTTTGGCTGCTTTGAATGCTGAAATGGATATGGGCAACAGAGTGAGACCCTGTCTCAGACAGCAGCAGTAGCAACAACTAGGTAATAGTGATGAAAATTAGATTTTAGACTCTCAGAGTTTCTGGTCATGGCTTCTTGATCACTGTATTGAAGGTAGTAAATAAAGCTGAAGGACTCAAGAAAGTTCAGTCAGTAGGATCATGGATCTTATAGTAACTGCCGAATAGGATTATCTGCCTTGTCCTTTCCTTTTCTTCCTTTCCCACTTCATGTCACCACCTTCGAACAGGGAACGGAGCAGTTGAAAAACCAAACACTTGGGCTGGCTGGTGGGGTGAGGAGTGGGAGTTGGTGCAAGGTGTTCCAATCCATGTAGGGGTTCCCAAAGGGGGAGACTCCAGGTAGCATTGGGGGAAAAGAATGGAGAAGAGATTCTGTAACAGCCTAGCTATATGTGAGAAATTGAGTTAATAATGCCTAGGATGTTTTCATGGGATTTTTGCATGCCAGTATATCAGAGTATATTTTTTTACTCCATTTTGTATAATCTTCAAGTCTTAATAGTTAATTGACTTTATTTTCATATTCACATATATGTGTGAATATGGTTAGTATTCACACATATTTTTAGAATAAACAAATTCTTAAATGAATCAAACTGAGCAGTGGTGGCACATGCCTTTAATCCCAGCACTTGGGAGGCAGAGAACTCTGAGTTCAAGGACAGGCTAATCTGTGTTGTGAGTTCCAGGACAAGCTTCAAAGCTACAAAGAAACCCTGTCTCGAAAAAAACAAATAAAAAAAAAAGTCAATATTATGGTATGACATGTATACTTCTCGGTATATATGTTGATCTCAGTGTATATATTGATCTTTTTATAGTATATGCAGAACCAGAATGTACCTGGCAATATTGAATTAACTGTGAATATCCTGACAATGGGTTACTGGCCAACTTATGTACCTATGGAGGTCCATTTGCCACCAGAGGTAAGATTAACTGTTTCAGACCTTAGCTATAGGTATAGAAATCACACTTTTTTTCTGCTTTTCATTTGAAAATATGTGCCTTTTAAAGACTTACGTTAGCAAACATATCAACAGAATGAATGTTAATAATTTATTCTTTTACTTCAATTTCCAAGTTCATTTGAGCACATTATTAATGAAGGTACGTTTCCAAATTTAGTGTTATTTTCCCCCAATTCATCTATTTCTTAGATTATGACCCCTTAATCTTCCTAGCTGTCAAAAAAAATGTTGCCCATATATTTCACCTTAAGTCAGGACTGGTGAATATGATGGATAATTAGGTATCCCCTAATGCCTTGGAAACAGTCCCACTCAGGACCAAAACCTAGAATGTTGAATAGAGAAAGATACCGAGAGTCCTCTATGAAAGTATCTTGGACGGCCCAGAGAGTAGATTTCCCTTAATAAGGGAAGAATATGGTGAAGATGAAGAGAAAGGTCAGAACTTGAACTTTAGAAAGGCTCACATTTAACAGATAGTAAGAAGAGGTCTTACAAAAGAAACTTGGGCAGAAGCAGCAGTGAGAGAAGCGAAACAGTAGAATCAATAGAAGCCAAAGTCACCAGAAGTGAAGGAATGATTCAATAGAGCAGAAAGCTAAAAGAGTGTAAAGATTGCTAAGCCCTGTTACATTGGGTAGATTTTTACCTTAAAGTGATTGATACTTACTGGATAATCATGAAAGCTCTCAGAAGTTATGTCAGATGGGGTTAAGAGAGGTGAGAGGAATGTCATTGAAGTTGCCCAGGGGTGAAGACACTACTTGCCACCAAAGCTTCAGCTCTGTAGTTCAATCCTCAGGACTTACAAAGTGAAATAGGGAAATGACTCCTGAAAGTTGTCTTCTGACCTTCATGATCATGGCAATAATAAATAAATTTTAAAAAGTACTGAAGGTGGTATTGCAGATGCAGCTTAAAGAAACACTTACTTTTATTTGCTTTAGATGGTAAAGCTTCAAGAAATTTTCAAGACATTTTACTTAGGCAAACACAGTGGCAGGAAACTCCAGTGGCAGTCAACTTTGGGACACTGTGTGCTAAAAGCTGAATTTAAAGAGGTAAGTGGATATTCCCAAAGCTTAATTTCTGCCTTCATCTTTAATATGGAAGTCATGTCCCTTGTTTGGAAGGTTCAGGCTGCTGTTTTATAAATGTGACTTTGACACCACATGGCAACAGTGACAGTTTGTTATAACTTTGTGTGTTTTTTAAAATGATCACCTTTTCAATAATTGAGTTGGCTCTTGTCTAAAATTAAAAGCAATAATTTCTCTTGCTGTGGATGCAGAACACGTTATCTTGTCAGAAATTATGTTACTGGAGAACAGAGTGGGAGATTAAGGCAAACAATGTCCATCTTTAAATAAAAATTCCTACAGCTGTACATTATTGATCTTAGCCAAGTCAAAATCCATTTGAAAGTGGAGCATAGTGGCACAGGGCTGTAATCTTTGGGAGATAGAAGCAGGAAGATTGAGAGTTCAAACACATATTTGTTTAAAAAGCAATTAAGTCTAGCCTGGGCTGCATGAAACCCTGTCTCACAAATGCATTTAGAATAGTAATTCCTTACTGCTTATCGTGAATATTTATAATGATACACAGAGGACTGAGTTATTTTCATTACTTTGTTTGCTTTTAATAAGGATTATTAAAAAAAACTATTAATAGGCAAACTAATCCTTCACCTTGTTTTCTGTGGAATCAAACCTAAACCTCAAAGTGCACAATTTATTGCTACCTGAAGCAGGGTTTTGGTACTGTTAATCTGTGCTTCTTAACTCAATAATTAAAAATGCTTTTCCTGTTGACTCCCCATGGGTGGCCTTGCCCTTTCTGAGGAGTGGATGGGAGTTTGGTGGGGCAAGGTGGTGAGAAAAGGGGAGGAGAGGAGGGAGGGAGAGCTGTGCTTAGTATATAAAATGAAAAAAAAATTAAATAAATCTTAAAAATGCTTTTCCTATAAGATTTTTTGATGAATAGGCTAACTTCTGTCTTTTAACAGGGCAAAAAAGAACTTCAGGTCTCTCTTTTTCAAACCCTGGTGCTGCTAATGTTTAATGAAGGGGAGGAGTTCAGTTTAGAAGAGATCAAGCAAGCTACCGGAATAGGTTTGTATTGCATCTGTCAAGTAGCAAGCAATTGTAGTTCTCTGCTCTGTGTTGTAGTCACTGTGTTTGTTCAGAGCTCAGATACATACCAGGAAATAATCCTCTCCTGTAGACCTTTTTAAAATGATTCATTCATTTATGTGTGTATTGTGAGCCTGTGTGAGTATATCTATAATACACATGTGCAGGAGTCTGTTGAGGCCAGAAGGGGGCATTGTATCTCCTGGAATTTGAATTAGGTGGTTGTGAGTCACCGCGTTGGTGCTGGGAGCTGACATCTATCTGGTCTTCTGAAAGACCAGAAAGTACTCTTCAACAGTGTGATGTCTCTACAGCTCCCTCCTCTGTATTGATAATTTCAAAACCAGTAAGTATCAGTATGTAGTGCTAACAAAAAATGTATTAAGAGAAACAAGATTGTGGAACGGAGTGGGACTTGAGTTGGGCCTTCAAATTTTGGTTGGAGGGAAGACATGAAATAAAGGAAATAGTGTACGAAAGACTTGGGCATTGTAGGTAGGGAGCATGAAAAGTTTGTAGCTTAGAATGGTGAGCTCTAAAACTCAGTAGGTAAGATGTATAGATAGACTGATGAATATAGCTAAAGCCTATGCTGTAGTGACTCAAAGTATATGACTTAAAGGAAATAAATTATTTGGGCAACTTACCTGGAATTGATAGGGCCAGCCATCTGGAACAGAAAAAAGTCTTGTTTAGAAACTATAGAGATAATTCTGGCATACAATCCTAAGGGGCTTCTGTTAGAATGATTCTAACAGAAATGAAATTACTAGAACCATAGCGAAATGAAGGAGAAGGATGACTTAAAAGATGATTCTAGGGTTTTCACTGGATTAGGTTAGTAGTAGTATCATTAGCAATGAAACCAGAGGGTTAATGGAGAATACAACATACTGGAGTGATAATATAGTAGCCAAGTGGTGTGTCATTTTAGTCATTGACCTGAGAGAAGGGAAATGTTGCATCACAAGTTGTGGTAGTTGTCCTCATAGGGTGACAATAAATGCTTTTAGAAGACAACTAGAAAACATGTTATTGGATAGCACAAAGAGCAGCTTTTGATGACCTTGGGGGAGGGAGACAGTTTAATAATGTGTAAAAATTAAATTGATGTTGAATCTAGTGTTCTACATGCTACTAACAAATAAATGACTAACCATTATTTCTTCAGAGGATGGAGAATTAAGGAGAACACTGCAGTCACTAGCCTGTGGCAAAGCTAGAGTTCTGGCTAAAAATCCAAAGGGCAAAGATATCGAAGATGGTGACAAATTCATTTGTAATGACGATTTCAAACACAAACTATTCAGGATTAAGATCAATCAAATCCAAATGAAAGAAACGGTAAACCTTTTGTGCTCTCATCCTACTGTATTAGGTTTATGTTTGTTTATAGAAGAAATTTACAGATTAAAAAATTATATGCTTGAGTGTTTTACCTGCCTGTGTGTCTGCATCACATCAGGCCTGGGCCCCATCTGTCAGAAGAGGGCATTGGATCCACTAGAGCTGGAATAACTGTGAATGGTGCTGAGAATTTTATGCTGCAGGCCCTCTTAACTGCTTGAATCATGTTTCCAGCCCCAAAATTTACAGTTTAATTTTTTAAAGATTATTTATTATGTGTACAGTGTTCTGCCTGTGCACCAGAAAAAGGCACCAGATCTTTTTATAGTGATTGTGAGCCACCATATGGTTAAGGCCAGTGCTCTTAACCTCTGAGTCATCTCAGTCCCACAGTTTAATTTTCTAATGCTGCCATTACTCTTAACTAAGGTAATACTTTTCAGTATTTGATTTTATGTTTCTTTTTATTGAGGAATCAATATAATAGGGTTGGCAGTCAATATAGTTGTTTGGTTGGTTTTTGTTTGGTTTGCTTTGGTTTTTCAAGACAGTTTCTCTGTAGCTTTGGAGCCTGTCCTGGAGCTAGCTCTTGTAGACCAGGCTGGCCTCAAACTCACAGAGATCTGCCTGCCTTTGCCTCCCAAATGCTGGAATTAAAGGTGTGTGCCACCACCACCTGACTTTTGTTTGTTTGTTTGTTTGTTTTCGTTTTCATCTTTTTCTTCAGATGAATTTATGGAAGTAAATTTTTTGGCCCAATGGGTATGAATATTTTAAATTTTAGGATAGGCCAGAGAATAACTTCCAGTATCATTCCTTAGGAACTATCTTTGTTGTTTCTTGTGGTAGTCTCTTTGCCTGTAACTCACTAATTAGGCTAGGCCAGCTAGGTATTGAGTTCAAGGAACTGGTTTTACATGAGTTCATGAAAATCTAAATTTAAAAATCAGGTCCTCATGCTTGTAGGCAGGTACTTGACCAACCGAGTCTTATCACCACAGTCCAAGGTGGTATTTTTCTCTTAATCTTAATCTGTATAGGCTTTGCTTTATTGGTACAGGGCAATATGATTAGAACAGAAGGGAGCTATATTTGTCAAGTTTTTTTTTTCCTCTTGCATCTGTATTTATAAGGTCCCACTTAGATAAGTCAGTACCTTTAGAACAGAAACACTGTTATGTTCCTAATGTACATTTTGTGTGAATAATTAAGTTTGACTTCATTTGATAATTTTTTTAGGTTGAAGAACAGGCAAGCACTACAGAAAGAGTATTTCAAGATAGACAATACCAAATTGATGCTGCGATTGTCCGAATTATGAAGATGAGGAAAACACTTAGCCACAATCTTCTTGTTTCAGAAGTCTACAATCAGCTAAAATTTCCAGTAAAAGTAGGTGTTTCTCTTTCTCCATACTGGACTTGTTATAAATGAAAGAGAATACATTTGATTCTAGACCCTAATCTTGCAAATATAGATGAAAAGCTTAAAGCCATTTGGAATGACAGGTATTTATTTCCTATAACCATGCATGTGATTCACAAAAGAACTTTTGTTGGTATATGTATGCAACTGATAAATTGGGGGAAACAATTTATAACTCCCCCTGTACTTGAAAGTTTAGTGAGTAAATGTGTCTTTGAAAGTTTTGAAGTTTATTTATTACCTATCTTATGAATCTTCTTTTTTGAAGATACCTTGGCATTTGACATATTTGGTTATTAGATTGAGTTTTATCTTGTTTAGTTTACCTTATATAAATGTTTTCTCAAGTTTGTAAGAAGCTCCTGGGTGTATCTTAGTGGTAAAATACTTTTAGTGTCTTTTGAAAATGTCTAATAATATTTCTAGTAAGCTGAAGTTAGTCTGTGCATTGGTATGTTCCAATGCAAATGTCCAGTAGTAATAAAGGTGTTTAGACAATGAGGTGTTGTACTTTTTTACAAATTTTGAAAGATTTCTAGATTGGGTGGTGGTGGTGCAGGCTTTTAACCCCAACACTCAGGAGGCAAGAGACAGGATCTCTGTGAGTTTGAGGTCAGCCTGGTCTACAGAGCAAGTTCCAGGAAAGACTCCAAAGCTACAGAGAAACCCTGTATCAAAAAGCAAAATAAAAAACATTTCTAAACTTTTGTAATAATAATAGGCTCCTGGCTATTAAGATTCCTAACAACTTAGGTCATTTACTATTGCTGAACTTGTTTGCAATTGATAATTAAACTTAACTCTTACTATTATTTTGAACTTAAATGGGATGGAAAGTATAAAACTGTCAGTATTAAGTTTGGTATGCATGTAGGTATGTAGTAGCTATTACTTCTAAGAAGGTAGGATGCTGCTTCAAACCTCAAACTGTCGCTTCATTAGTACACTTACATGCTCACCTAATCATTTTACCTCCAGCAAGAGCACTTACTGATACTAGAATGGAGGAAATCATTTACTCTATAACTTAGGTCATAACTAAGCCAAAACCATTTGATATTTAAATCTTGGTGTTACTAAATGGAATTTTACGTACCTATTTTTCTCATTTGCTTTCTATTTTGTTTTGTTCTTGAGTTAGGGTCTTACTGTGTTCCAAGGCTGACTTGGAAATCAGCCCTTCACACCCATCAATTCTATATCTGTGACTTCAACAAATCAAATGTTAAAAACATCCTTTAAGAATGCATTAGTTTTACTATAAAAAAAAAAAAAAAAAAAAAAAGAATGCATTAGCTAAGCCAAGTGGTAGTGGTGCACACCTTTAATCCCAGCACTCGGGAGACAGAGGCAGGTGAATATCTGTGAGTTCGAGACCAGCTTGTTCCAGGACAATCAGGACTGTTATATAGAAAAGCCCTGTCTTGAAAAGTCAAAACAAACAAAAGAATACATTAGCTGGCTGGTTATAGTAGTGTGAATACCTTTAATACCAGCACTGAGAAGGTAAAGACAGGCAGATCTCTGAGTTTGAGGCCAGCCTGGTTTACAGAGTGAGTGAGTTCCAGGACAGCAAAAATTACAAAGAGCGACCCTGTCTCAAAAAAAACATACAAAACCAAAAGCCAAACAGATGCATTAGCTGTGTGCAGTGGTGTGTACTCATAGCTACCAGCTATGAGTATAACTTGAGCCCAGGAGTTTGAGATCAGCCTCAGTAATGTAATATGATTCTCATCTTAAGAAAAAATTGCATCGATATTGAATATTCATTTTTTTCCTTTTCAATATTTGAACTAAAACAGTATAAGAAAATTCTATATGTTTATATTGAATCTTGGATATTGTAAGTGATGTGAAAATATTTGTGTGTTTATATCAGGGTCTGACTATAACTCAGGCTGACCTCAAAACACATAATTCTCTTACCTCAACTTCTCCAGTGCTGGGATTGTATGTATGTGTCAGTACAGCTGGCTGAAAGCACTGTCAATTGTGCTGGATGATAGCAGTAAGTTATATGCAAATACTGAACATTAGTAAATTTGGGTATGTCAGGATTCTAGAACCAGTCAGTTACCTGTTCATACGAAAGAATGCCACACACACACACATACACACACCAGTAGCTTTTTTATTCAAGTGATGAGTATAATTATCAATGCATGGTTATAATTTTTTAAAAGGATTTTATTTTCAATTATGTGTCTGTGTGGGTGTTTACTTGTTACAGAAGTGTCTGCTCCACTTGGAGCTGGAGTTACAGGCAGTTGTGAACCACCTGGCGTGGGTGCTGGAACCAAACTTGGGACCTCTTCAAGAATAGTGTACACTAATATTCCCTGCAACCATTTCTCTAGCCCTATAATTTTATTGTTGCTGTTGTTGTTTGTGAGAAAATTTGGTACATCCCAGGTGAGACTCGAATTCCCTTTGTAGCTGAGGCTAGGAATATAGGCATGCTCTATCGTGCCCAGCTCTAAATTGTCATAAATTTTAAATTAACTACAAGATTCAGAAATCCAAATCACTTGTATATGTAGTTAAAATTTGTAGTTAGCCAAAAATATATAGGTGTGAGTTAATGTGATATTTTATCAAATTTCATGTAGTTATATGGATGTTTGGTGCTGGGGAATGTAACGTAGGACCCTTGCATATGCTAGACAAGTGCTATACCATCAAGAAAAAGTCTCATCCACCTCCACTTTTGTTTTGTTTTTGCCAACCTTCTTGAACTCACAGTCTTTATTTCTCAGTAGGTCTAATATTTCATTTAGTTTATGTAATAGATTCTCTTATACATTTTTAAATTTGTTTGTATTGTTTAGTTACTTAATTTCAGGTGTTTTTCTTGTTTGTCTGTTTGAGACAGTGTCTTACTGTATACCCCAAGCAGGTCTTACTCCTGTTGCTTCTGGCTTCCCACTTGCTGGGATTATAGAAGTACATAACAGTGCTCCAGCTGCATTTAATTAAATTTAACTTAATTTGAGACTTAGTTCTTTTTTTTTTTTGACATGAACCATGTCAGTTTATTGTGAGACTTAGTTCTTAATTTGGATCTTGCTATGATACTCTGGCTGGCCTAGAACTCACTATGTAGACCAGGCTGGCCTTAGGCTCACACACATCTGTCTGCCTTTGTTTGCCTCCTGAGTTCTTGGACTTAAAGTGTACCACCACTCCCAGCTTAGTATTGTTTTAAACTTCAATTTATAAAAATAAAAACTGGAGAACTAGCTTTTACCTTGAGTTAATAATGATGTACTTGCCATTTCAAGGTATCTTTATTGAACTGAATAATGTTGTTTCTCTAACTTAAAATGTGTTCCTGTGTGAAATTATGAGTTGAGTTTTTTGTATTTATTATAGAAATTATCTGGTTCTCAGAATATATTTTTAAAATAAAAGTAGGGGCTGGAGATAGTTCAATAAAAGTAGGACTGGGAGAGGTGATTCAGCAGTAAAGCACATTCGACTGCCAAGCGTACCTTTAGTCCCAGCACTCGGGAGACAAAAACAGGCAGATTTCTGTGAGTTTGAGGCCAGCCTGGTCTACGGAGCAAGTTCCAGGACAGCTAGGGCTCTTACACAGAGAAATGCTGTCTCGGAGAAAAAAAAAAAAAGGAAGGAAGGAAGAAAGAGCACTGATTGTACTTTCAGAGCACCTGGGTTTGATTTCTAGTATGCATGGTGGCTAATATATCTTTTTGAACTCCATCTTCAGAGGATCTGACACCCTCTTCTGGCTTCCATGGATACTGCACACATGCTGTGCATAGACAAACATGCAAGCAAAACATAAAAGTAAATCTAAAAACGTAGTAAAAATAAATTAGTAGGAAATATTATATAATGATATGATAGAACTATGATATTATAATATTTATATAGTGTGTAAATAGATATCTTGGTGGGGGATTAAGACAGGAGCTGACTGACAAGCTCCAGACCACCCTCAAGCTTGTGACTCTCCTGCCTCAGCCTCCTGAGCAGGGTTATAGGCAGGTGTCACCATACCTGCTTTTGTTCTTGCTCCCCCTCATTTTTTTAAAGATCATGTTTCTCTGTGTAGCTCTGGCTGTCTTAGAACTTGCTATGTAGACCAGACTGGCCTCAAACTCACAGCAATCTGCCTGCCTCTGTTCAATTACTCCTAGCCTTTGTTCTCTATTTTGATGGGATGTTGGTAGATGGGCTTATACTGGTGATTATGAGCTTTGCATTGAAAATATATTTTCTCTTACAGCCTGCAGATCTAAAGAAGAGAATAGAATCCCTAATCGATCGGGACTACATGGAAAGAGATAAAGAAAACCCAAACCAGTACAACTATATTGCATAGAATGTTGGCCTTGGAACATTTGTTGTCATATGCCGTAGCCATTGGATAAACTAACTTGTTGAATCTCATGTTATTTGACTTTTTTTATACTTCCAATGACCAAATGAAGCAGTGTAATGGAAATAGTTGCGTGGACTTTTCTCAGTGGTTAACATGCCCATTTTAAAGAGTAATACTTAATCTTTAAGAAGAATGTTGTTGAACTCTTTGCATGTTATTTAGTATGATGTGCAGAAAACTCTTTAAGAAAGTTCCTGGTCTTCATGATTCCTTTTGGAACTGGGGAAGAGACCCCTATGGCCATTAAAAGGGGGGAGGGGGATTCTTAAACATCATCAATGAAACAAAAGGTTTATTTGCTTAAAAGTCACTTAAAGATACTTAAACTGCATGCAAACTTTATTTACTGTACAGAGTTCTGGATGTATTTATCAAATAGAAAAACCACCCTGAACTTGTTTGTTCACCCATTTTGTGGTTTCCCTTGAAAAGAAAAATAAGTTGTTATTGCTGTTGGCATTCTGTTACACTGAAGGGATTGGTTAAGAATCCTTATTTGGAAACAAATTTTTCAAGTAGGGTGACAGTTACTTCCATAATACCTTATATAGTCACATCCTAAAGGTTTCCATTTATGAGTGTGGGATGTGTACACATGACTTAGCCCCAAATTTACTGAGTTGATTAACAGGTACTTATTAAATAGATGAAATAGAAAAATTGCTGACCACCTTGCACTAGAAGAACATAGTAAGAGGGGGGAATCCAGTTCTTTTTATTAAAAATGAATACAGTATGAAAATCACAGGAGACCGAAATCAACCTGTTTTGTAGATTACAGGAACAAAAATCACCAGCTACTTTTCATCATGCTTCAGTCTTTAAATGTTGTTTGGATCATTTGTCTTTAACTTGGGCCAATTGTCAGTTATTAGAGGCTTCCTAGGATTTGCATTCCAGTTTTTTCTACTGAAGTGGGAATTTTTTTGGAAGCATCTCTTCTCTGTTGGTAAACAAAGCTTTAACTTTCATCCACCTCCTGACTTGCAGAAACTCTGCATATGCTTCTCCCTTGTCTCCCTTATACACTCCCTATTTGAAAATGTCAAGTCCTGGATTCTTTTTTTTAATTGCTTGAATTTAAAAGTTCTCATAGCCACTAGACACCTGCTTTTCAGGGAAATGTCCCCAAATTGTTCATACACAAAAAATAACAAAAGTATTGTTCTTCAAATTCAAAATGTGAGACTTCATTACCAGAGGGTTTTGCTTTTCCTTCTGGTTTCTATTTCTATGAAGGGAATTGAGTACTGGAGAGAAGCAGACAGTTTTAGTGTTTGCTTTTAAATCAGAACTTCTTCAGTGCTTCATTCACAAGCATATGTCCTTGTCTTTCTGGAGCCATTGGGGAGCTGCTTAGATCTGAACCTTCAACTTGGTTCAGATCTTATGAACCAAGATCTTATGTCTACTATTGATGGTTTTCTTGAATTCTCAGAGACCTGTGGCCAGCTGTCTGTACTTTAAGTTGCCCATTTCTCTTTAATGCATCAACTTGCACACTGTATGACTATATATAGTATTTAGAATTAACTTCCCAATTCCTTTTTGAGCAGCTATTTCGTATATTTTTATTCAGCTCCTCCCTGATTTCCTTACAGGAGCTCTTCTGACAAGGAAATGTGGCTGTTCTGTTTACTGGACCATCAACATCAGTGTTGTAATTCATGCCTGTTGGTCTCTGGGGTATGGAGACTATTACACCACTCACTAGTTACCGAATTTTTAGGTGGAGTTGTTTCTACTAGGAGGCTCTTGATAACCATCTTCATTATCTTGAAGGTGGGTCCCTTTTCTGAGGTTCTTAATTCTTTGAGAATTTGATGCTGTCTCAGCAGAAAAACTAGCCAGACTATTAAGGGAAGCTGGTTAAAACACTGAAAAGTGATGGCAAACTACGTTGGATAATTGTGAATTTCAGTTGTTCTGTATCACTTGAATTTTTGTGCTTCCCCCCCCCCCGTGTATGTGGTGGTTCTATTTTTCTCCAATAAAACTTTTATTTAAAAAAAGTTTCTGAGGGAAGATTTTTAAACTCCAAATATTGAGAAAATAGAAAGCTAGAAAACAAAGTCTTCCTAAAGACTTCCTTAATTCACATTTGACGGTTCACATTCAATTATTTTTATACTTTCTCTTTGTTGTTTTGTTGGTAGTTTTGAGATACTATGGAGGAGGTTATAGTCAAAGGATAGTACAATTTCCAGCATTCTTAAAGTAGTCAATTACACTAGTGGCATTGATTGGCACCAATCAAGCACAAATATAAACATTTTTTTTTTCAGTCAAACTGTCAAAGTGAGCAGTTTCATAATGTCAGTATGAAGGTAGTTTAGGTGGGACTTGGAAGGAGAAGAAGAGATGGTACTTTGTTACGGTGCTTGATATTTTTTTATCATTTCTGTTCTGAACAACATATCACAGATATTACTCAGTATTTTCCTAACTCAGTTCCTGAGTCTGCTGAATGGTCTTAACATGCCATCTTTCCATAGACTTGAAATTCCTATTACATGTGTGTTTGTACAGTTTATTCTTGTAGTCATGTATATGTAAAGGATTGACAAGTTTATTTTCTATCCTAGTAGCCATAAATCTTTTTTTTCTCTCTTTTTTGAGACAGTCTTCCTGCATTTCCCAGGCTGGCCTTTAATTTATGATCTTCATGTCTTGGGCTCTTAAGTGCTGAGATTACAGCTGTGGACTACTGTGTCTTGTTTCACACATCTTTAGTTGTATTTGTCTGTTTTAATGACCACATTGTTTAATATTGCACATGACAAAAATGCTGCATATTTCATTGTCTCATTTACATAAAACTGCCAAAACCGTTTAAGAAGGACCCAAAGGTAATGGAACTTTGTGTAATTATACTTTATAAAACGTCCTTTTCTAATGCTTCACTAAAGAATTTTTGCCAGTTGCTTACAAAAACCTTGGTTTAGATCAAGTGTAGGTGACGCCCACCAGTAATCCCAGCACTTGGAAGGCAGAGGCAGGTGATTTCTTTGTCAGTTCCAGGCCAGCCAGGGCTGCATAGAGAAATACTGTTTTAAAAAAAACAGAAAAAAGCAATCCCCCTGTTTTACATTGGAATAGTTATCTGGTTCAAATATTACACTTTGTTAAAGTATTTTTTTCTTCCTACTATTAGAATAAAGTATATTACTTCTTTTGAATGGACACATTGTCCACTTAGAGCTACTATTTAGAAGTAATGTCTAGCACAGTAAAACCCAACATATTTTATAAGATTTTTCTATAGAAAATAAGAATGTATGCTGTTAGACACATTAGAACTTAATACTTTTGCAAGCTATAAAACCATCTTTTTACCCTCTAATTCCTGTAATAACATCTCTCTTAACTTTCTAGTTTTAATTTTCTATTGTGGTAAAATTTACCGTACTAACCATTTAGAAATATCCAACTGGGACTTTTAGTGTATTCACTGTTGTGCAGTTATCATCACTGTGTAGTTTCAGGACATTTTCATCATCACAGAAGAAGCTCAGTACCCATTATGGAGCTGTTATTTTCCATTACTCTTCTACCTAGCCCCCAGAAATCACTAACCCCTTTCATCTGGATTTGCCTACTCTCGATATCTTACACCACTGCAATTATGACTTATGTTGGATTTCTTTCATTTAACATGATTTTCAAGGTTCATCCATGTACATGTCAGGTATTCCTTTTTATAACTGAATTTTACATATATGTGTATGGGCATTCACCTGTCCATACACATATATGTTATATATACACCATACTGTTCATAGAAAGTAATTCTTAAGAGTGGGTTGTTTCCACTTTTTTGGGATTGTGTACACACTTGTTTAATGCCTTGTTTCACAATCTTTTGAGAGTATACACAAACACTGCTGAGATATGTGGTGATTCTGTTCTTCAAATTACCATGCTGCCAGTAGCATCTGGGCTCCTGTTTCTCTGCAGCCTCGTCAATGAATTCTGATTTCTACTGTCTTATGGCCGTCCTAGTTGGTGTGAAGTGGGTTCATGACTGTTGGGATTTTTATTTCCTTAATAACTAATAATTTTGCATATCTTCTGTTTCTTATCTGTAGCTTTTCTCTTAAATGTCTCCACACTGACCATTTTTAAATAGGGGGTGTCTCTTTTGCTACTGAATTATAAGACTTGTTCATATATTCAGATATTAGATTATTATCAAACAGGATAGTTTACTAATATTTTGTCCAGTTAAAAGTTTTCTTCTCTATCCTTTGCACAAAAATATTTAACTTTTTATTACATTTGTGTGTGTGTGTGTGTGTGTGTGTGTGTGGGCATGTGCACATGCACATATGATTCTCACCAGGTAGTGGTGGTACATGCCCCTGCACCTTTAATCCCAGCACTCAGGAGGCAGAGGCAAGTGGATCTCTGTGAGTTTGAGGCCAGCCTGGTCTACAGAACAAGCTCTGGGACAGCTAGGACTGTTACAAAGAGAGAAGTCCTGCCTCAAAACAAAAACATAAAAAGAGTTCGTACTCTTCCTTCCACTGTGGAGATAGCAGGGATGGAACTGACATTGTCAGGCTTGGCAAGTGCCTTAAGCCTACTGAGCCATCTCACCATTCCAAAAGTATTTAATGAAGTGTACTTAATCTATATCTTTATTTTGTTGCTTTTGCTTTTGATATCTTGAAAAAATGGCTGGCAAATTCTCATTCATTCAGGATTTTGTTTTGTTTTGAGACAGGGTTTCTCTGTAGTCCTGACTGTCCTGGAGCTCACTCTGTAGGTCAAGCTAGCCTTGGACTCAGAGGTCTACCTGCTCTGCCTCCCAAATACTGGGATTAGAGGCATGTGCCACCACCACCCAGTTTATTATATTGTTTTTGACTTTTTGTTTTTGGATTGCTGTTTGTCTAAAGTTTTTCATTTTTTGAGTCTCATTATGTAACCCTGTCTCACCTCCTATGCCCCCCAAGTACTGGGATTAAAGGTACATCACTACAGTCAGCTGAGTCTACATGTTGAATCATTATACTAATACTACACCATTTTGACTACTGTAGCTCTGTAATAGATTTAGTCAGGTTGTGTGAGTTCCAACTTTGTTCTTTTCAAGATGATTCTGTGTGAACTTTAGCAGGAGTGATTTCATTTCTGTAAAAAGGCTCTTGGTAGGAATGTCTTGAAGAGTATTGTCATCTTAGTATTTTTTAAATCTCCTAATGATTATAAGATGTATATTTTAGGGCTTTAAAATTTTAGTTAGATTTGTATTTCCCATGTGAAGTTTTGTATTACTCTCTAAACACCTAAATATTTTACTCTAATGGTCTTACTAATGCAATTGTCTTCTGAACTTATATATGCATTGCCAGTCTATATAGCCATCTACAACTGATTTTTTACATACTAGTTTGTATCTTCCATTTTTTGCTGACTTGTTGGTGCTAATATATTTTGATGGTTTTTCTTTCTAGCATCTACAAAAAGTTTCTAATTTGGGTGCTTTTTTTTCTCTTGCCTGATTATGTAAGTCTAGTGTGTAACTGAATCTTCTTAAACAGCTTTCAATAGAATTATGTAAAGTGGATAAATTTGTGGGACCTTCATAAATACCCATTATGTGAATAGGAAGTTTCTTTTTAGTCCTAGTTTTTGAATTTTGGTTTTATAAACAATTTATTCATATTCATGTGTGTATTTGCTGGCATGTGCTCCATGTACTTTCATTTTACCTGCAGAGGCTAGAGGAGGATATTAGATCTCCTGGAACTGGAGTTACAGTTGTGAGCTGCCATGTGTGTACTGGGAATTGAACCCAAGGTCCTCTGCAAGAGCAGCCAGTGCTTTTAACCATCAAAACATCTCCCCAACCCCTGGAGTTTGATTTTGGTTTTTCAAGACATGATTTCTCTGTGTAACAGGCTAGCCTCGAACTCAGAGATCTGTCTGACTCTGCCTCCCAAGTAGTGGGATTAAAGGTGTGTACCACCACTGCCCAGCCTGGAGTTGATTTTTAATCATTATACCACATGGACCTTTATCAACTAGCTTTCTGTATTGGTTGAGATAATTGCGGTATTTTCTTTCATGTGTTAATGTGTACTACATTGGATTCCTTTTCATATGTGTGACAATCCTAGCCTTAGTAAAATGCCACCTAGGATATGTAATCTTTTCTAGTGGTATGGATTTGCTTATTAGTGTTGGAACTTTTTGCTAAGTGTTCATAAGAAATACTTGTTTGTAGTATTCTTCAGTATTTTGTAAGATTTGATGGGGGTTGTGTGTGTGCCAGGGTGCTTAGATGGACCTTAGATGACAGCTTGCAGGAGTCCCTTTTCTTCTTCCGGGATTGAACTTCACCAGCCCTGTAGTATGCTTACTGCAACGTTGATGCCAGGTAATACTGACTTCATTATAGGAGCTTCTGTTTGTTCTTCTAATATTTGAAAGATAAAGAGAAAAATTGGCCATTAAATATTAATGCCTTCCTTTAATTATTAATAGGATTCATTGAGAAGCAGTGTGATGCTGGACTTTTCTTTTGGTAAATTGATTCAGTTTATTTTTTTTCTTTTTCATCCTTTTTTTGGACTGGTGTTTTTCTTTGTCTTTATAGTTTCACAGAGCTAGCCTAGAACTCACTCTGTAGCTCAGACTAACCTCAAAGTTGAGGTAGTCCAGCCCTCCTGAGTGGTGAGGTTACATAAGTGAGTCACTTATGGCTTTACTTCAGCTACTTGCCACTCTGTATTAACACTTATTTATTCATTGTGTATGTACATGCACATGTGTTTGTGCATGCAACATTTCACTTGTGCAGATCAAAGGACAACTTGTCAATGTTGGTTCTCCACCGTGTAGACTCTGGGGATCATACACGGGTCGTCAGGTTTGGTAGCTAGAGCCTTTTCATTTTCTACTGTATTAATTTTTCATTTATTTTATATCTTTGTCTTTAGGTTTAATTTGTTTCTTCTATTTTTGTTTCTTGAGGGTGTGCATATCATGTATGTGTGTGCCAGTGGCATGTGTGTGTGTGTTCACATGTGGAAAACAGAAGTCAATGTTGGATATCTTCCTCTATTGCTCTTAGTTTCTGGGACAGGGTCTCACTGCACCTGGAGCTCACTAATTCAGCAACACTAACTGGCCAGCAAGCTTCAGAGCTCCTCCTGGCTCTACCTGGCCAGCACTGGAATTAGATGCATTCTCTGCCATATCTAGCTTTTGGCCAGCACTGGAATTAGATGCATTCTCTGCCATATCTAGCTTTTTATATGAGTTCAGGGGATTCAAACTCAGGTCTTCATGCTTGAGCTGTAAGCACTTTACTGACTGAATCATCTCTCTGCCTCACCCTCATTGTTTAGGATTTTATATAAAACTAACTTATTGATTTGAAATATTGTGTAGTATAGGTATTTACAGTTAACAAATGTCTCTCAACACTCCTTTGCTGCATCCCATCAGTTTACTGTATTGGTTTTTGTTTGCATTTATCTTAAATTAATTTTTAGATTAGCTCATTGGTTGAAAAATTGTTTAATTTCCATATAGTGTGAATTTTCTAGTTAACTGATTTCTGATTTCAAATTCTTAAATTTTTTTGCAAGATGAAGTGTGTATGTATCCTTGGTTGACTTGGAACTTACTATGTAGTTCAGGCTGGCCTTAAAACCTCACAGAGATCTGTCTGCCTCTTCCTCCAATTGCTGGAATTGAAGGTGTGTGTACCACCTTACATTATATTTTTATTAATGTATTATTGATTTTATCTGTATATGTGTGAGCATGCATGTGCCGTGCGTCATGTGTGGAGGTCTGAGGACAACTTGCAGGAGGTGGTTCTCTCCACCAAGTGAATTCTGTGGATCCAATTCAGGTTGTCGGTCTTGGCAGCAAACATTCATCTTCTGAATCATCCCGCTTGCCATACTTTCTAATTCTACCTTGTTGTGACAGAAGAAGTACTATGTTTGATTTCATTCTTTGTAACCTTGAAACTTGTGTGGCCTAACAAATAAGCTAGCATGGGAATACTCTTCAGATACATAAGTAGTGAGCGTGCTCGAATGTGCTGTTTGGGTGGAGTGTTCTATGGTATGTTGGTAAGACAGATAGATTTGAATCATTTACATTCACTGTTTCCCTGTTAACTTCCATCTGTAGGGCATTAAAGTCTTGGGATATCTTCAGCTGTGGGTGCATACCATTTCTCCCTTCAGTTCTACTAATTCTTGCTTCGTGTATTTTGGGATAGGTGTATATGTTTATAATAATTCCATCCTTTTGATGGATTTACTCCTCACCTTATAATGTCATTCCTTATGTCATATAATGTATAGAGTTTTTGCTCATGCATATTTCACTCACGCATATTTTATCTGAAGTTTCTAGAGATAGCCTAGCTCTTGTCGGTTTACAGTTTATATGTTGTCTCTGCACCTACACTTTCTTTGCACATTTGTGTCTGTAGACAGTCGATAGTTACATCATATTTTAAAATCAAGTTTCATAGTCTCTACCTTTGCAAATGAAAGTGTTTAATTTTTTACATTTAAAATAATTACCAATAAGATAAGGACTTCAGTCATTTTTATTTTTCTGTCATGTCTTTTTTGTTCATTAACATCTTTAGCAGTACCTTTCGTGTGTGTGTGTGCATGTACAGACATTTAGTAGATTTTGTTGGACTACTGAAGAAATGGATACTTAATTTCAACATTATACATTTGTATTTAGACTGAATGTATACTTTAAATCTTAAACATCTAGAGATAACAATATATAAGTTCTTTATAAGAAGTAAGGAAATAGTTTATTCTGAGCAAAATATAAATGACCATGGCCATGGGATATGAGTACATTATTCCCAGGAACTTCTTCCACTGTGGAAGAGGTTGTATGACCATTTACAGTCACTGAACAAAAGAAATGTTATAAATGAACGCACTTACTGAGTCCACTGGTGAAGGCATCCTGTAGGTGGGCTACAGCTGAGCAGGGAAGTCACCTTTTAATATGTTTCAGATGCTACAGCATTCTAAACTTTAGGGTTGATGGAAATGAGAGGTCACTATGCTTAATGACACATTCCAAGAGTGTTGAGTTAGATGTGGCGGTTGGTAGTAAATGGCTATTAAAAGGGCCTAATGGGCTGGGGAGACTCAGTAAAGTGCTTGCCTTGCAAATGTGAGCACCCAAATCCCAAATTTGATCCCTAAAAGCCCATTTAGAAAACTGGGTATGGTGTTGCACTCCCAGCACTGGGGTGGTAAAGTGGTGGCCAGCCAACCTAATATATTTGGTAAGCTCCAGTCCAATGAGAGACTCTGTCTCATTAAGGTTTGTAACCCCTGAGGAAAACCACCCAAGATGACCAGTCTTCACATGCGTATGGACATATGTGCAATGTGTTGTGCACATGCAAATAAAGGGAAACTGAAGGTGGTCCCAGAAGTTAACTGCTCTCAAGGTGCAGTCTTGTATCTCTCCATGGTCCTAGCGTTGTAGTCAGACAAAATAGTCTGCAGGTCTTCAGGATAAACATCGTTTCTTCAGAGAACTTACACTCACACCTGCAAACCCAGGTAGAATGAAAGTTGTGGGATCTGCATCACTTTGATACTGACAACCCTACAGCAAATTCAACACAGCCGTGCACCGAGGCATGCCTGCCACACTTAAGAGGGTTCCATTGCTCGTATTTAATGAGAACTGCTAAAGCCATGTGAACTTGGAAAGCATTTGTGTTCTTTCCTCTAGTTTTCTAAGAAAATAGTGTGTTTGTTTTGCTTTGAGACAATTAAGTAAGATTCATTTACAGATTCCTTTTGACATTACCAGTCCAAGGTAGAAAATCCATGCGTACAACACATGCAGATGCAGAGATCAGACAGGTTTCCACGGTAGTTAGGGAAAAAAATAGCAGAATTTAAATTGCTTCTAGCATACAGACGCTCAGGGCTAATGCTTTTTACCTATGTTTGTGAGAAATGACTTGCTCAGTTTTCAAAAAAAAAAAAAAAAGCATTGCCCTTCTGAGAAGTATTATTCCTTATAAGGAGTTTGGGGTCCTGGCTGTGTGTTGCTCGTGGTAAGTCTTAGGAAGGATCTGAACCAGATTTCCCAGGAGTGACCAAGGAGCTCTAAGTGCTGTCAGAATGGCTCCACACACTGTCAGATGAATTAGCATGTATTGTCTGTTTCTGATTTGTTTTTTCTTTACAGCTTCAGATAGTTTTTGTGGTACCCAAGTCCTTTATGAGCAAAAGAACCAAAAGTTAAAGTGACTGGGGAGTTGTAGTGAGGAGAAAAACGTTTTGAGATGAGTAACAAGAGGGATGGAGGAGGTATTAGAGATTCAGAGGGGAGTATATGGAGATCCAATTGAACAGATTTGAAGATTGAGACTTGCAGAAAGAATGAGGAGAATCGGAATTAGGCTAAAGGAAAAGCTCTCATGGGAATTAATTTTGGAGAGAGCTCAAATTTCCTGAAAGAGTTGATGTTTCTCATAAAAGTGTGCCCACAAAATTTTGGCAGTGTTGGCAGAGCAAACAGAATATAGTGGTTCATTAAGAGTGTGGGGCCTAGGGTATATGGAGTTCGCTGGTACTTAACGTGGCACATACGAGCTCCTGAGTTTGATCCCCAGTATGGAGGGCAGTTTCAGCAAATTGATAATCTTCTCAGGGGAGGAACACTCGGAGTATGAAGTTGTTAGGCATGATTATACCTATAATCTCTATACTTGGAGAATGAGGTAAAAACTCAGGAATGAATGCCAACCCAAACTGCAGAATGAGACCCTGTCTCAAAGGAACAACAAAAACATATCTAGCAATAGTGAATTTCTTTTAAAACCAGATAGCAGCTACAGAGAAACCCTGTCTCAAAAAAAAAAAACTTTATGTTCTGGGTGGTCGTGGTGCACACCTTTAATCCCAGCACTTGGGAGGCAGAGGCAGGTGGATCTCTGAGTTTGAGACCAGCCTTATCTACAAAACGAGTTCCAGAACAGGCTCCAAAGCTACACAGAGAAACTCTGTATCGAAAAGCCAAAAAAAGAAAACAAAAGAAACAAAAAACAGATACACTTGTCAACTGGCTCAGAAACAATATTTCAGAATGCAAGAGGACTCTCCACAGAGGGTACAAAAGTATAGCCCTACAAACTTCTTGCACTTCTTCCAAAGAAGGAAAGACACTTCGAGGCTCAGTAGGAAATAGGATGCTGGCGCTGGAAGTGGTTATGACTCATAGTTCTGACTGGCCTTTTGGTAATAACACATGCCTGATAACCTGTGTGCCCTGACACAAAGCCAAGTAAGCGCTCAGGACACAAAAATGAGGGGCAAAAAAAAGGAATAGTTGATTTTTTGTGGGGGAGGGGGCGCAACAATTAATCTAATGGTTTCTCTCTTTTTTGAGACAGGATTTCTCTGTGTAGTAGTCCTGGCCATCCTGGAACTTGCTCTGTAGACCAGGCTGGCCTCGAAGTCACTGAGATCTGCCTGTCTCTGTCTCCCAAGTGCTGGGATTAAAGGTGTGTGCCATGATAGACTGGCTAGTCTAATGGTTTTTCCTAAACCAAGGAATTAACTTTTACAAATGCTTTTTTTTCCCTGATATTCTAAAATTGGAAAGGAAGAAGCAATATGTTTTTGCTGCTTTTTTTTAAAATGGTATCACTGTGGCTCTGACTGGCCTGTAATTCAGTATATACACCAGACTAGCCTCAAAATCGGAGATTCACCTGCCTCTGCTTCCTGAGTGCTGGTAGCTGTCTTGACCTTTTATTTATCTACTTATTCATTCATTATTCTCTCTTATATGGCATTCCAACCCCCCAATTTCCCTTCAGAAAAGGGCAGGCCTCCCAGGGGTATCAAGCAAACATGGCATAACGTGTTACAATATGGCTAGATACCCTCATATCAAGGCCAAAAGAAGCAGCCTGGTAGAAGGAAAATGGTCCCAAGTCCAGGTAAAAGAATCAGAGACACCCTCACTTCCCATGTTGGGAATCCCGCAAGAAGACCAAGCTACACAAAAATAAGGTATATGCAGAGGACCTAGCTCAGACCCATATAGGGTCCATAATTGCCATGCCAATTTCTCTGAGCCCCATCAACCCAGTCATATAACCTTGGACCTACAAATTGTCCTGTATGCAAGATGTGCTGGGGAACACTTGTGGGAGTGGTCAGCCAATGACTGGTCCTACTTGATGTGACCAGAGGGAGCCCACACCTGACACTACTTGAATGGCCAGAAACCAGAGTCTGGATAGTCCAGAGACCCAGGATAAAAGCAAACATGGCTGCTCTCCTGCCAAAGATCAATTGAAATGATTCCTAATGATAGTCTGATTTTGCTTCTTAACCAATCACAGCAGAGTCTATGTGAGAAATGTTTAGTATTAATTTTGACCCCTTGACACCTGCCAGTATTTTTAGGACTCTGGCAACCTCCAGAGTGAATGGGATGCCCTAAAGATGCCATTGTTATCACTCAAAACTATAGAGGTATAAAAATAGTGTTCCCTGTATTCTTCATAGACTGGGCCTTGCTATTCAGTCCTGGTTAGCTTGAAGCTATGTAGACCAGGCTGGACTGAAAGTTGTGATCCTCCTCACTCTGCCTGGGAATAAAGGAGTGCACCCCCATTCCTGGCTTGCCTTTTATACTTCATATTTGGGTGGATTCCTATAATAAATGGCTGACTTGCAAGGGAAAATGTTATATAATAGTGTGTACTTATTCTATACCTGAGAGATACCTAGGGAAAGATGAGGAAATTTTCCTCCCTTTTCATTCACTTGCTTTGTTTCTAGAATAATATTTTGATTCATTTATGTTCCTGTGTATATCCTAGTTATCTTTTTTTTTTTTTTTAAAAGGCTTAGTTCACTTTATTTTTCTTGCATTAAAACCCCACAGCTGGTAGCCACGGCTGATGCCTGGGACCTCTGAATTAAGACTTTGGTGTGGATTTTCACAAGCTAGTCAGTGAATACCTGGTAAAGAGACTTAATGAATACAGTGTCTTTCAAGAGATCGGGGGTCAAGTAGTAGTAGGTCTTGGAGATAGTGATTCCAAGGTGACTGTATTAGTCAGAGTTCTCCAGCGGGGCATAACTGATATGCATATAACTGATATGCATATTGATTCTATATTTAGAGTATTTAGTAGAATGGCTTCCAGGCTGTGGTTCAGCTAGTCCAACAATGGCTGTGTTAGTAGACATTCTTCCTCTGCAAAGTTATTTTGACAAACTACATTTGTTAAAACTGTGTTCGGATGTTGCTCAGGCTAGACTCCTATAATCACACCTGCATCTACCTTATAAGTGCTAGAATTCCAGCACCAACGCTAGCAGTCAAACTGTATCTTTATACACTGTGTGCCTGTTAATATGTAGAGAAAACCTTTCTCGCAGTTTAATATTTTATTTTATTTTATTTTTTGGTTGTTGTGTAGACAGGCTCTCTGTAGCTTAGGTTGGCCTTGAACTTGCAGCAGTCTTGCCTCAGCCTCTAGAGTGGTGGCCCTGCAATTATGAGCTATCATATTTGGCTTATGGTATTTGTCTGTTGTGTAAGGGTGTTTTGCCTGCATGTATGTCTGTGTCAACTGTGTATACCTGGTGCCCACAGAGGCCTGAAGAGGGCTTCAGATTCTCTGGGACTGGAGTTATAGGCAGTAGTTA
This sequence comes from Myodes glareolus, assembly GCF_982192425.1. Lineage (NCBI taxonomy): Eukaryota > Metazoa > Chordata > Mammalia > Rodentia > Cricetidae > Myodes > Myodes glareolus. The sequence continues at coordinate 30,023,755 of NC_142053.1, read as the reverse complement.
GTCATCATGTGGTACTAGAATTCAAACTCAGGTCCTCCAGAAGAGCAACCAGTGCTTTTAACTGCTGAGCCAACTCTCCAGCCACCAGAAGCTTATGTTTCTTAGTCAATCTGAAACATAACAAGGCACTCTTAAGTTGGAAGTAGTATAACTATCAAAGTGAGTTGATTTTAGGCACCTAACTTTTTTATTGATTGACCCCTTTCCTCCCCCTGTGTGTGTATGTGTGTGTTCTAGTCCATTGTTATATATCAGAACTTTTATTTTTAGAGAAGGCATGAATAGCATGGTGGCGTACACTGTAATCCCAACATTTAGGAGGTGAAGGACGACCAGGAATGAGGTCATCTGTAGGCAGAGACTGCTTGTTCATTTCCCAGCCGCCCAGACCCTAAATAATCACACAGAAACTATTAATTAAAACACTCCTTGGCCTATTAGCTCAGAATTTTTATTAACTAACTCTTACATCTCAAATTAACCCATTCCTATTATTTTATATTTTACCACGAGAGCTTGTGGTTTACTGGTATGGTTCCCAGGCCTCTGTCTCCTTCAGCAGCTACATGATGTCTCCTTGACTCTGCCTTCTTTTCACCTCTATCTCTGTTTGGAATTCCCACTTTGCTCTATTCTGCCCTGTCAGAGGCCCAAGCAGCTTCTTTATTCATTAACCAATAAAAGTAATACATAGACAGAAGGACTTCCCACTCCAGTCATTCTCAGCTGCATATGTTTGAGGCCAGCCTGGCCTCCATGAAACCCTGCTTCAGAAAACAAACAAAAACTTGTGGCCAGTTTTTTACTTGGCCCTGTAGGGCTGCATGTTGGGATGAATTCACTGAGTTTATTGTTGTGTTAAGGATGTGAATCATCAAAAAGTGTTTGTCCTTCCTCTCGAATTCAAGGTAATCCAGCAGCAGTCTTCAGAGAGTGAGTATAAATAATTCCAGAGACTGCTGTCTGGGTGTGGTGGCACATACCTTTAATTCCAGCACCAGGGACACAGAAGCAGGCAGAATTTGAGAACAGAGGCAGAAGAGAGTTCAAGGCCAGCCTGGTCCGCATAGTTCCAGGCTAGCCAAAGCTACATAGTGAGACCCTGTCTCAAGAGAATAAAAAAGAAATGCCTCAGAGTGGGTTGGAATATATCCTAGAGCTAGACCACAAAGTTGGGGCAGGTAGAGAAGAAACAAGATTTGAATATTCATGCCAGCTACACAGCCAGGGCCTGGGAGGACAGTGGGAGCAAGTCTGAGCTAGTCTCTGCTCCACTCCAACTGGCAGTTTAGAGGGCACAAATGAGAGGATGGGCAGTGTGGTGCAATGATGGGGAGCTAGGGACACTTGAAGGAAGTCCACCCAGCCCAGAGACTTCCCGGAGGAGCAGATGCCAAAGACAAGTGGGAATGGTCCTGTACCGTTGCAGCTGACTCTCCTACTTGGAACTAGTAGGAACTTAACCAAATCATCTGTGATTTTAAGACTCGGTTTATAGTAAAATGAGGACCGGACTCTAAGAACGCCAATATTATAGGTTTGTGTTAAATAGGGGACATAAAATACCTAACGTATGTGCTCGATAAGTAATTATTTCTACATTATTTCTTCTTACATGAAGCTGACATTTTCACGGTTCGACACTTGGTCTCACATATAATATGTGTGCATATAATTATAATATACCATTGTTTACATGTTATGTACAACCATGTGCCACTACACTAACTGTTGTGTTGACCTTTTTACTCTTATGCATTTAAAACTTTTTCATTTTTTTCTTTTTAATATTAGTTTATTGGCTAAGAAAGACATTTTTTATATTGTTATAATCCTAGTTGGCCTTGCTTTATCTTCACCATTTGTTACCCTCGGCTTTAATACATTAAACACTACCATGCCGCCACAGAGTCATACTTCCCTCTTCTCCAATCTCTTTGAAATTTATTTCTTGTGCCTTTCTGCTCAGACTCGAAATTGGGGGAATGCGCCCTCTGGCGGTGACTTCAAGTCACTACAAGCAAAAGACTATGCTTCCATTTCTGCAGTTCCTTCCTAAAGCTTTTTTTTTTTTTTTTTTTTTTTTTTTTTTTTTTTTTTTTTTTAATGTGTGTGAGAGTTTTGCCTGCATGTATACATGTGTCTGGTGCCCGTGGAGGCCAGAAGAGTGTATCGGATTCCTGGGCCTGGATTTATGGGTGGTTATGGGTCGCCATTTGGGTCCTCTGGAAGAGTAGCTAGTGCTCCTAACGGCTAAGCCAGCTCTCCCTAGTCCTGACTACAGCGTTTAAACAGACAGCCTTATCTTTAATATATATAAATGTTATTTTTAAACAAAGGGTTTCCGTTTTGAAAAGAGGTTTTATATAACAATATAGTAAAATCCAACCTGGGTCCAAAATAAATATTTCAAAATTTAAGGGCCAATGAGAAATAAATCAAGAGGTAGACACGCTTGTTGCTGAGCATACCAACCTGAGTTTGACCAGTCCCGGGTCCCACATGCTAGAATGAGAACCGACTTCTTCAGATTGCCCTCTGATCTTCACACATGCACTGTGGCATAATACCCCCCCCACGCAATAATTTTACAATCAGGCAGATGGCAGTGCGCATGCCTTTAATCTCAGCACTCGGGAGGCAGAGGCAGGTGAATCTCTCTGAGTTCGAGGCCAGCCTGGTCTACAGAGTGAATTCCAGGACAGCCAGGGCTGTTACAATACAGAGAAACTGTGTTTCGAAAAACCAAGATAATAATAGTAATAGTTTTACAATCACATAGCTATCATTAGCATTTCTCTCACTCCACAGTATCTGAGTTAGAACAAGATTTTTCACAATCCCCCTAACTATGGGCTTTGGTCTCACTCTGCCGCTTTCTAACTCTATGACATTAGGTTAGCTATTCAGTTGCTCTCATACTTAGCTTGAGGCTAACAAAAGAGAGTCTCTCAATGGGTTGTTTGTAAATGCAATGTCAGGATGTGTGAGGTGCATGGCACCAGGCCTCACTATCTGAAGCCCTCAGCCAGTGTTTCTTACTATCGCTGCTGCTGTTAGAAGACTACATTCATCAGAATCCCTTCCCAGCCAGTAGCTGTCCTAACATCAGCACATTGGCTGCTTGACAGTCTTTATCCATCAAAGGGACCGGATGATCAAAAAAATTCGCCAAGTCCACTTGTGCCACAGGCTATCCTTTTCAACAGTATTTTCTTCAGAATATCACACTGCTGTAGAATACTATAGGTGCTCCGTCAGCAACGGTTCTGTCCAGTGGGGTTGAAAGGCTAGGGTTGGGGCTAGAGAGATGGCTCAAAGGTTAAGAGCACTGACTGCTCTTCCAGAGGACCTGGGTTCAATTTCCAGCAACCACATGGTGGCTCACAACCATCTGTAATGAAGTCTGGCGCCCTCTTCTGGCCTGCAGGTATACTTGCAGGTGGAACACTATGTACATAATAAATAATTTTTTTTAAAAAAAAAAGCAAGGCTAGGGTCACTTCTTGGGAATTCAGACTTACATGTCAGCATTGCAAGATCTCAGACAAGTTTTACAATCAGTGCTGCTGCTTAATGCTCAGCCTCCAAATTATGCAAAGTATTTATGATTGGATAATGTAGCCTCTCCTCTTTCATATGTGTGTGATGTTTCCAAACTAATGAAACACTCTATGCAATGATTTATGAAACAACCAGTGTAAGCCCTGGCACTCTGGAAATGAAGGAGAAAGCCACATGGTAATGGTGAAGGCAAAGCCATACATCCCAGGGCTCCAAATCTTGGGACTTTTCTTTTGGGCAACATCTCTGTTTATATGATGACTTTTGTGTGTGTGTTGGGGGGGTACATATAGAGCATGAACTGTGTTTGGTGTGGGAGAATTGTCTGTATTCTGTCAATCATTTATTTTAATAAAACGCTGATTGTCCAGGCAGGAAGTATAAGTGGGAAAACCAGACAGGAAGTAGAGGTGATGCAATGAGAACAGGAGAATTCTGGGAAGCAGGAAGTTTCCTCTGCCACTCCTGTGCAGACCACCGAAGAGGCAGCATGTAACCTGCCCAGCTGAGAAAGGTACTGAGCCCTGTGGCTAACGTAGATAAGGATAATGGGGTGACATAAGTTATAAGAGCTAATAAGTAGCCTGACCTAATGGGTCAATCAGTTTATAACTTATAGAGATCTCTGTGTGATTGATTTTCTCTGGGACTTGCCAGCTGTGGGGTACTGGGCGGGAAAAGATACCCCAACAAGCCAGCCCTCATGCTACATACAGGCCCCTTCATGTTATATATGGCGCCAACGTGGATAACTGAATCCACAGAAAGCCTGTGAAAGTTTGAGAAAGAATAGAGTAAAGCATGTTTTCTTGGTAGCAGCAATTTCTTGGGTCTGCTCTGCTTGCTAGAGACAAGCAAATGCTCTCATCTAAGAGAGGCTTCCTGACTCAGCTTTAGCTTCAAAACCTTGCAGCTCTTTAAGAGATCCTGCCACAAAACACTTAAACGGTGTTGATGAAAAACTGACCGCATGCTTTTCGGGTTTTCAGTCGTAGCAGGAAAAAAGCTGTGCTTTTTTAAAATGCCGGCTTTCTGGGCTGTCCTGCCAGGGCAAACTCTGACTCTTTCAGGCAGGCAGTCCGACTGAGTGTGGTCTGTGAGCAAAATGCTACAGCTTTCTTGCTGGCAAGGACCTTAAAACGCCATAGAGTTGTGACAGTGAACACAGCTCTGGCTGGTATCTCAGCCATGAGGCTGGAAAGCTAAGAAATGGGCTGGATCTAACTGTCAAAGCTACCATTAAAGACTTTAGTCCTACCCATTAAAGACTCGTGTGGTCAGAAAAAGAGAGATATACAGTAAAGAGAGATTCAAAGATAAAGAAAACCTCTAAATGGTTTACAGTGTGTTAAAAATATATACAGGATAAAAGTTTTAAAGTTCTTAAAGTGAAAAAAGAAAGAAAGAAAGTAGTTGGGTGTGGTGGTACACACCTTTAATCCCAACACTTGGGAGGTGGAGGTACATTGACCTCTGTGACTTCAAGGTGTGTTAGCACACACCTTTAATCCCAATGCTTGGGAGGCAGAGCAGACAGGTCTCTGTGAGTTCAAGGTGGTATAGCACATACCTTTAATCCCAGGACTTGGGAAAAAACAAGTGGATCTCTGTGAGTTCAAGGACAGCCTGGTCTACAAAGTTATTCCAGGACAAAGATATATACAAAATACCTGTCTCAAAAAGCCAAAAGTTAAAAGTAAAAATAAAAGAAATAGAGGTTAAAATAAAGCCACGTAAAGATGGAAAATACACAGAGAATCTTGATACTGTATGTTATTATGCTCTCTTTGAATTGTTTGAATGCTGAGGAAGGAGCAACAGCTGCTAAAAGACTTTTGTTTATAAATGCTGCTGAACTAACCCAAGATAGGTATTTTGAAAATACCTTGGCTTCAAAATTGAAGTCAAAAGGTATGTAACTTTGGAGAAGAGATTTTGCTTTTGTTTCCACAGAAAATGAGAGACTCTGGATTTATTCAGAGTTAAGAAAAATCATCTTTGATCAAGGGAGACCACCTGAGAAATTTCCGGTAGGAACAGATGGCCTGGATGTCTAAATTCTACATACAAAACAGACTCAAGACTGCTGCCTGAGATGATCAAGACTCACAGGATACTCCAGTCAGGACTTGATTATAACTCTAAATTTCCTTTAGGTCCCCATAAGATCATCAGCGCCCCCAACCAGCAGAAAGTAGCCTAAAATATTACGCCCACATTCCCAACAAATGGACTATGGGTATTTTCCTTTGTTTAAAAAAAAGAGAGATAAGAATTATCTGTATTCTGTCAATCAGATTTTAATAAAACGCTGATTGGCCAGGCAGGCAGTATAGGTGGGAAAGCCAGACAGGAAGTAGAGGTGGAGAAAAGAGCCTGGGAGTATTCTAGCAGGCAAGAAGCTTCTTCGCCATTCCTGCCCAGATCACCGAAGAGGCAACATATGAGCTGACAGCTGAAAAAGTTACCAAGCCACATGGCTAACATAGATCAGAATATGGGTTAATATAAGCTATAAGAGTTAACAAGAAGCCTGAGCTAATGAGCCAATCAGTTTTATAATCTTATGGAGTCCTGTGTGTGATTTTTATTGGGGCTTGCCGGTTGTGGGGTGCTGGGTGGGACAGAAACCCCAACAAGTTGGCCCCTCATGCTACATGTGTTGGTACTTTTGAAAGATTGAGAACAAAGACATCTTACAATAGAAATGTATTGTGAATATCTCTAGGCTCTGGGACACATGCTCACACATGCATGAACACACACTGGGGGGGACACTCTTATGCAGCCTAGGCTGAGCCTTGAACCCATTATTCTGCCTCAGTTTTTCTTTTATTATAAATATTTATTTATTATATATACAGTGCCTGTGTGTATGTCTGCACACCAGAAGAGGTCAACAAATCTTCTTATAGATGGTTGTGAGGCACCATGTGGGTGCTGGGAATTGAACTCAGGACCTCTGGAAGAGCAGTCGGTGCTCTTAACCTCTGAGCCATCTCTCCTGCCCCATACCTCAGTTTTTCTGAATGCTGGGACTATAGGTGTGTGCCAGCACACCCAACGAACATATGCCATGTGGACTAATTACCTGCATATGCACTGTTGATCAGCTTCCTAGGCCTATCTTTGATAATGTATCCCTGGTATTTTGGGTGTCAGTGAAGTGCCCAATGTATGAACATGGGGCTCTGAGTTTAATCTTCACTTGGGCATGGTGGTGCCCCATGTGTGCGACACGTGCCGTCCCAGTGTGGGAAAGAAGAAACAGAAAGGTCTTGGGGGCTCACTGGCCAGCCCAGCCATGCCTAAGTGTCAAGCCCCACATCTCAGTGAGAGAGCCTGTCTCAAGGAAATGACTTGGTTAGCTCCTGACAAAACCCATGGTTGGTCTCTGACCTCTACATGCATATACATGTACACACTCCTGTTCATGTGTGATTGCCACGTTTGAGGCCAACTAACCTGAGCCGTGTAGTGAGACCCAATCTCAATAAACTGAGCAGGTGAAGATGGATCTAAGTGGTACAGCGCTTGCTCAGTGTATGCTTGGTCCTGTCTCAGATCCTGCAGTCAAACACATGACAATGGAGTTGTTTACAGTTTCCCTTGCCTTATATCTGTAAACCATACTGTTTAAAACATCCATTCTACCATTTTATTTTTATTTTTTTTATTTTTCCATTCAAAATTTACACTTCCTCCCCTTCTCCCATTCCCCTCCCGCTCCCCAATTCACTCTCTTCTCTCTCCCCCACTTAAGAAAGGGAAGGGAATCCTGCCCTGTGGGAAGTCCAAGGCCCTCCCCTCTCCATCCAGGCCTAGGAAGGTGTCCATTCAAATAGACTAGGACCCCAAAAAGCCAGTACACATAGTAGAAACAAGTCCCAGTGCTTTTATCAATGGCTTCTCAGTCAGCCCCCATTGTCAGCCACAATCAGAGAGTCCGATTTCATTACATGCTCCTTCAGACCTGGTCCAGCTGGATTTGATGAGCTCCCATTAGAACAGGCACACTGTCTCAGTGGCTGAACCAACCCATCGCGGTCCTGATTTCCTTGATCATGTTCTCCCTCCTTCTGCTCTTCATCTGGACCTTGGGAGCTCAGTCCAGTGCTCCAGTGCGGGTCTCTGTCTATATCTCCATCCATTGCCAGATGAAGGTTCTATGGTGATATGCAAGATATTCATCAGTGTGACTATGGGAGAAGGCCAGTTCAGGTACCCTCTCCTCAGCTGCCCAAGGACCTAGCTGGGGACATCCCCGTGGACACCTGGGATCCCCTCTAGAGCCAAGTCTCTTGCCAACCCTAAAATGGATCCCTTAATGTAGATATCTTCCTCCCTGCTCCTATAGCCATCCTTCCTCCATCTACACACTCCCACTCCCCCAAGCTCTCCCTAGTCTTTCCCTTCTCCCTTCTCTCACCCCTCCTCTTCTCCCAATCCCACCCTCACCCCCATGCTCTCAACTTTTGCCCGGCAATCTTGTTTGCTTCCAATTTCCAGGAGGATCTATACATGTTTTTCTTTGGGTTCACCTTGTTATTTGGCTTCTCTAGGCTTTTGAACTATGGGCTTAATGTCCTTTGTTTATGGCTAGAGTCCACTAATGAGTGAGTATATACCATATTCATCTTTTTGGGTCTGGGTTATCTCATTCAGGATAGTGTTTTCTATTTCTATCCATTTGCATGCAAAATTCAAGATGTCATTGTTTTTTTACTGCTGATTAGTACTCTAATTTGTATATATTCCACACTTTCTTGATCCATTCTTCCATTGAGGGGCATCTAGGTTGTTTCCAGGTTCTGGCTATTACAAATAATGCTGCTATGAACATAATTGAACAAATGCTTTTGTAGCGTGATTGGGCATCTCTTGGGTATATTCCCAAGAGTGGTATTGCTGGATCCTGAGGTAGGTTGATTCCCAATTTCCTGAGAAACCGCCACTCTGATTTCCACAGTGGCTGCACAAGTTTGCATTCCCACCAATGGATGAGTGTTCCCCTCACCCCACATCCTCTCCAGCATTTGTGTTTTTGATTTTAGCCATTCTGACAGGTGTAAGATGGTATCTCAAAGTTGTTTTTATTTGCATTTCCATGGTCGCTAAGGAGGTTGAACATGACCTTAAGTGTCTTTTGAAAACAGCTTGATATTGGCATAAAAACAGAGACGTCGACCAATGGAATCGAATTGAAGACCCGGATATTAACCCACAAACCTATGAACACCTGATTTTCAACAAAGGAGCTAAAAGTATACAATGGAAGAAAGAAAGAATCTTCAACAAATGGTGCTGGCATAACTGGATGTCAATCTGTAAAAGAATGAAAATAGATCCGTATCTATCACCATTCACAAAGCTCAAGTCTAAATGGATTAAGGACCTCAATATAAATCAGGCCACACTGAACCTGATAGAGGAGAAAGGGGGAAGTAGTCTACAACACAAGGGCACAGGAGACCACTTCGTACATAAAACCCTAGTAGCACAGACAATAAGAGCAACAGTGAATAAATGGGACCTCCTGAAACTGAGAAACTTCTGTAAAGCAAAGTACACTGTCATAAAGACAAAAAGGCATCCTACTGAATGGGAGAAGATCTTCACCAACCCTGCATCAGACAAAGGTCTGATCTCCAAAATATATAAAGAACTCAAGAAACTAGACATTAAAATTCTAATTAAGCCAATTAAAAAATGGGAGTACTGAACTGAACAGAGAATTCTCAACAGAAGACATTCTACTATTTTAAATGACAATTAGTGGCCATCGTTATGGAGTACAACATACCATTTCAGAACATGTATACAGCATACTTTAATGGAATGGATTGTCTTCAAACTCTCTCCTGCCCCTTCTCCCTGGCCAGGAAGGGGTGGTGTAACTGCACCCCTTCCACTCTGTGAGATCCACTTTTAGCCTGTACATTAATGGGAGTGTGCAATATTTGTCTTTCTATGCTTGACTAATTTTAATTACCATAATGTCCTTTAGTACCATCCATGTTGCTGCACATGCTAGTATTTTATTATTTTATTGCTGAATTATGTTCCATAGGGCAGATGTACCACATTTTTCTTTATCCCTTCATCTTTCACTGGACTCCTGTTTGTTGTGAATGTGCTTTAATGAACACAAACATTCTGGGCCACCACACTGGGCTTTAACTGTTTTTCTATTGGTGCTGAGGATCGAACCTAGGCCTCATGCATAGAAGGCAAGAACCATCAGATGCCCAGAAAATTCCTATGTTCCAATGTCCACAGTGTTGTGGTACCCTACAAGTTGTAAATTATGTAAAAGAGAAGTTATTACCAATTACGTCTTTAAATGTTAAACTGTATAAATATTAGATTCTCAAATAGCCTCTTTTTAATTTGGGTTTTTTGAGACAGGGTTTCACTGCGTGTCCCTGGCTGTCCTGGAACTCACTCTGTGGACCATGCTGGCCTCGAACTCACAGAGATCCACTTGCCTCTTGTTTCCTGAGTGGGATCCCAAATATTCTTACAGGGAGTGCTATTTAAAGCATCATCTTTCAACAAGTATTTTCATGCAACTCCGTTTATTTACTTATTTTCAAGTGTTACATGTGTGCGTGTGCCTGCATGTATCCATGTACACCATGTGTATGCCTGGAGGCTACAGGAGTCAAAAAGAGATGTGTCATTCCCTGGTAGTGAAGTTACAAATGGCGGTGAGCCCAGATGTAGGTGCTGGGAAGGAGAACCACATCTATTGTAAGACAGACTAGTACTGCTAACCATTTAACCACCTCTCCAGGAACACGCCCCCCTCCCATAAAGCTCACTTGACAAAATTCTTTCTAAGGCCGGGCGGTGGTTGCACAAACCTTTAATCCCAGCACTCAGGAGGCAGAGGCAGGCAGATCTTTGTGAGTTCAAGACCAGCCTGATCTACAAAGCAAAGTGAGTTCCAGGACAGGCTCCAAAGCTACAGAGAAACCCTGTCTCAAAAAAAGCCAAAATAAATAAATAAATAATTTTTTCTATGCTTCATTTGTAGATGTAATCACTCGATCCTTTCTCGCAATGGTAATATGGACACAAATTTTTGCAGAGAAAGTTGTGTTAAATATAACGTTCTCAAGCTGGGATATTCCTCAGTGTCAGAGTTGTTGGCTAGCACATAAGAAATCCTAAATTCCTGTAGACAGATTTTTCTTTGAGCCACCAGCTCACAAAAAAATGACACGGGGACTTATTAATTACAAAAGCTCAGCCTTAGCTTAGGCTTGTTGCTAACTAGTTCTTTTCTTTTTCTTTCTTTTTTTTTTTTTAAAGGATGGAGCCTGGGTATCACATCCACCATTAGTCTGGAATTGTGTGGCTTGATCGTGTGCAGGGAAGTCATGAGCATGGTGGTCACGTCACAATCAGAAGACATAATGCCCCTCCCCATCCTCCAGCTTTTGTAGCCTTCCACCTCTCTTCCTGACTTCGAGGTGAAGGGTTGATACAGACGTTCCATTGGCTTTTGTTGTTGTTTATTTATTTATTAGCTACACATTGTTCTGCTCTATGTATACCCATGTGCCAGAGAGGGCACTAGATCTCATTATAGATGGTTGTGAGCCACTATGTCGCTGCTGGTAACTGAACTCAGGACTTCTGGAAGAGCAGACAGCGCTCTTAACTGCTGAGCCATCTCTCCAGTCCGCTAACTAGTTCTTATACCTTAAATTAACTCATATTTTAAAATCTACATTCTTTTCTGTGGCTTTGTTACCTTTACTCTGTGTTCCCCATCCTGCTTTCTCCTGTCTGGAGACTCTGTCTTTCTTCTTCCCAGACTTCTCTCTGTCCAGAAGTCCCTGCTATGTCTCCTGCCTGGCTATTGGGCATTTTGCTTTTTATTAAACCAAATCACAGTGACACATCTTCACACAGTGTAAAGGAATATTCCACAACAGGTTCCAAGCCCAGGCAGTGGTTGCACACGCCTTTAATTCCAGCACTCTGGAGGTAGAGGCAGGCCGATCTCTTTGAATTTGAAGCCAGCCTGTTCTACAGAGGGAGTTCCAGGACAGGCTCCAAAGCTACACAGAGAAACCCTGTCTCAAAAAAAAACAACAACAAAAAAGAAATTCAAAGAACAAATTCCTATGCAGCTTTCCTGATTTTAGATCTTCCTTGCAGCTAGAACTCTCCCTTGTGTAAATCGATTCCAAAGGAACTTAATTCAACTCTTAATGAAGACATGCTGGATTATTTGTTTGGTTTTTGGCTTTTTGAGACACGGTTTCTCTGTATAATAACCCTGGCTTTCCTGGAACTCATTTTGTAGACCAAGCTGGCCTCGAACTCACAGAGATGTGCCTGTCTCTGCCTCCCAAGTGCTGGGATTAAATGAGTGTGACACCATGGCCTGGATAATGTTGGCTACTTTTTGTGCCAACTTGATACAAGCTAGGATCATTTGGGAAGAAGAATCTTAATGGAGAAAAGACCCTGCTAGATCAGCCTGTAGACAATCCTGTGGTGTCCCTTCTTGGTTGTTGATTGATGTGGGAGACCCAGCTCACTGTGGGCAATGCCACCCCTGGGCAGGTTTCTCCTGGATGGTCTAAGAAAACAGGTTGAGCAAGCCAATAGGCATTGCTTCTTCATGGCCTCTACTTTAGTTTCTGCCTCCAGGTTCCTATCTTGAGTTCCTATTCTGACTTTCCCACATGATAGACTAGAAGCTGGAAGATGTAATAAACACTTTCTTATCCAAGTTGCTTTTGGTCATGGTGGGTTTTTTGTTTGTTTGTTTGGTTGGTTGGTTGGTTGGTTGGTTGGTTTAGTTTAGTTTTGCAAAACAGGGTTTCTCTGTCTAATAGCCTTAGCTGTAGGTGTTTTGGAACTCTATCTCTGTAGACCAGGCTGGCCTCGAACTCATAGAGATCCTCCTGCCTCTGACTCCTGAGTACCTGGATTAAAGGCACGTGCCAACACCACCTGGCCTAGGTCGTGGTGTTTTATCACAGCAATAGAAAGCCAAACTAAAACAAGATATTTAGGCTGCTTCCATATAGAGGCTGTTGTGACTGGTGAGAAATGTGAACAGACAACTTACTATGCCATGCTGATGCAGATTCCTCTTACTATATACTCTATAGGAGTGATATAGCTCAATCCCATCATTCCATGGTAGGCCTATAAGTTTTATGAGACATTCCTTTACTGCTTTTTTTTTGTTTTTGAGATAGGGTTTCTCTGTGTCACTTTGGCTATTCTGGAACTCTATAGACCAGACTGGCCTCAAATTTGGAGATCTGCCTGCCTCTGCCTCCTGACTGCTGGGATTAAAGGCGTGTGCCACCATCATCAGCAGTAAATAAAACAGTAGTAAATAAAACAGTAAGCAAATCTATTTTTTTAATCTTTTTGAGGTTATTCATTCTTACTGGAGTAAAATTCAGTTTCTTCTTCTTCTTCTTCTTCTTCTTCTTCTTCTTCTTCTTCTTCTTCTTCTTCTTCTTCTTCTTCTTCTTCGCCTTTATCTTCTTCTTCTTCTTCACCTTTTTTTTCTTCTTCTTCTTCTTCTTCTTCTTCTTCTTCTTCTTCTTCTTCTTCTTCTTCTTCTTCTTCTTCTTCTTCTTCTTCTTCTTTCTCTTCTTCCTTCTTCTTCCCTGCCCCTCTTCCTTGATGCCATAAAACAATCCCACACCAGTTCAGAATTAGGATAATGAAAGGGTTATTTATTTAAGGGGAAAACTTACAGATCACAGTCCTAAACAATAGTCCTCTGAGTGCATACAGGAACAGAGTCCAGCAGCCAGAACAAGAGCCAGAAGCAAGAGAATGGGCAGGCGCATGGTTTCCGCTGCTTTTTAAACTACAAGAGACCATGCCCAAGTGGGCTGGCCTCAAACTCCCAGAATATTGGGATTTAAGGTGTGTGTCACCATGTCCAGCTGAACTTCTAATAGCATTCAAATGCTGTCAGATGTTTCACCTTCTCCAAAAGAAACATCCAAACAAGGTGGCACACACTTTTAATCCCTGCACTAGGGAGGCAGTTTAATCTCAATGACTTGTCTACACATGAAGTTCCAGGCCAGCCAGTACTAGATAGTAAGACCCTGTCTCAAACAAAGAAACGAAACCAAATAAAAAATAAATCTAGAGTTATATTTAAGTTAATCTTTTTGTTGTTTGTTTGTTTTTGTTTTTTGCTTGTTTGTTTTTGTTTTACAAGACAGGGCTTTTCTGTAACTTTGAAACCTGTCTTGGAACTAGCTCTTGTGGACCAGGCTGACCTTGAACTCACAGAAATTCACCTGCCTCTGCCTTCTGAGTGCTGGGATTAAAGGCGTGTGCCACTACCACCCAGCATAAAATTAATCTTTAATATGTATGATATTTAAAACCATAAAATCATATACATTTATAGTTCATTATATTATATTGTGGTACATGCTATTATATCTAAATCAGGCTAAACACATCTGTCTCCTTCAATGTTTATCAATTTCCTTATGATGAATATTTTCAGGATGCTTTTATCTAGCTTTCTGACATGGATGATTGGTGCGGGAGAATTATCTGTATTCTGTCAATCATATTTTAATAAAGCACTGATTGGCCAGGCAGGCAGTATAGGCAGGAAAGCCAGACAGGAAGTAGAGGTGGAGTAAAGAGACCGGGAGTATTCTGAGAAGCAGGAAGCTCTCTGCATTCCTGTACAGACCACCGAAGAGGCAGCATGTAACTTGCCCAGCTGAGAAAGGTACTGAGCCCTGTGGCTAACACAGATAAGGATAATGGGGTAACAAAAGTTATAAGAGCTAATAAGTAGCCTGACCTAATGGGCCAATCAGTTTATAACTTATAGAGATCTCTGTGTGATTGATTTTCTCTGGGACTTGCCGGCTATGGGGTGTCAGGTGGGACAGAAACCCCAACAAGCCGGCCCTCATGTTACAGATGATGTATTATTGGTGCATACAGTCACCCTGGTGAGCAACAGCAAAAACCTGAACCTCTTGTTCCTTTCTATTACTCCTTTATCTGTATTTCTCGTTCCAATCCACATACCTTGCTCTCGTCAGCCTTTGGGAACCACCATTCTATTCTCAACCTCCTTGAAGTCAGCATTTTTAAATGTTTTTTGTTTTGTTTTTTTGAGACAGGGTTTCTCTGTGTAGCCCTGGCAGTCCTGGAACTCGCTCTGTAGACCTGGCTGGCTTCAAACTCACAGAGACCTGTCTGTCTTTGCCCTCCAAGTGGTGCGATTAAAGGCATGCGCCACCACTGCCTGTCTTATTTATTAATTTTTTAAAAATATTTTTAATTTTATATGTATTAATGTTTTGCCTGCGTGTATGTCTGTGTACCATGTATGAGCCTGGTGCCTGAGGAGGCCAGAAAAGGAGATTGAGTATTCCAGAACTGGAGTTGCAGGTGGTTGTGACTCAACACATGGCTTCTGAGAATCAAACCCGGGCCCTCTGGAAGAGCAGCTGAGCTATGTCCCTCCAACTCCAGGCCAACTCTATAGAGTCTTCATATGAGGGACATCAAGCAGTTTTTGTCTTTCTGTCCCTGTCATATCCATGTGGTCATGAATTAAAAGATTGCTAAAAAATTAAAAATTGAGATGAAGTAGTTGAAATGATTGAAAGGTTGTCAGCTTAACTTTAACATTTAGTTACTCTTTGCTTCCAAAATAAGAGCCCAAGGCCAACCTGAGCCACGTAATGAGACTCTGTAAGAGGAAAGGGAAGAAAGAAAAAAACCATAGTGCGGAAGAAAGAAAAAAACCATAGTGCGGAAGAAAGAGCATGGTAAGCTTGGAGCAGTCGTTTGATGGGAGAGAATTCGTATATCTCAACTGCAGCCTTGAGCACATTCTTGAAATACCCACTCATTTGTGACATAAATCTTGATTATTTTTAACAGATTTATATGTTCTGGGTTTTCTGTGATCATTTTTGTCTCCATGACTCCCTTGAATGGAAGATATCAACAGATATTTTATGTTACACACACATCATCAAATTCAGCCCTGTAAGAATGTGCTTCACTTGGAAGGGGTGGTTTGAGACAGGGTTTCTCCGTGTAGTCCTGACTGTCCTGGAACTTGCTCTGTAGACCAGGCTGGCCTCGAACTCACAGAGATCCACCTGCCTCTGCCTCCTGAGTGCTGGGATTAAAGGCCTGCGCCACCACTGCCTGACAGAAATGTACATTCATTTATTTGAGATCATTACTGCTAAGGTGATTACTTACAAAATTTAAAAAAACATCAGTTAGTGAAACAATTAAGTGTGCATTTGCACCATAAGTAAATTACACAAGCACTGACTGTTTCAAGAGCGGTCAGACTACTTCCTGTCCATCTGTGGTTTCTCACACATATTTCATGTACAGCTGACCTGCAAATTCTCATCTTTCACTGATCTTACTAAGCCAACATTATTAAACTCACAGTTGGAACCCCTAGCCAGCAGTCCTCACCCTTCCTAACACTACAGCCCTTTAACACAGTTCCTCATGTTGTGGGGACCCGCAACCACAAGATTATATTTTTGTTGCTACTTCATAATTATATTTTTGCTACTGTTATGAATCACAATGTAAATATGCAGGACATCTGATATGCTAGCCCTGTGGAGGTTGTGACCCACAGGTTGAGAACCAGTAAGATCTAAGCCAAGGACCCACTGAGCAGTACACCAAGCAATAGGTCACTGGATGGTGCCCAACACTTCCCTCCCTCCCCCACATCCCCTCAAAGACTTGAGGTGGTTAGATGTTCTTAGCTGTTGGAACATTTCCTCTCATCAGTGATATGTCTGCTTTCTTGATGAGGGTATCAATTATGCTCAGTCCACAAGGTTAGAAAAAGAAATGAATCATCTGAGACCGGAGATATAGCTCAGAGGTTGCTGCTCTTGCAAAGGACCCAAGTTCAGTTTCTAGCACCCACATGGTGGCTCATAACTATCTATAAGTTCAGTTCCAGGGAATCTGACACCCTCTTATGACTTCCCCAGATACCAGCCACACACACGGTGCAATACATACATGCAGGCAAAACACTAAAACAGCCAGGCATGGTGGCGCACTCCTGTAATCCCAGCACTCAGAAGGCAGAGGTAGGCAGATCTCTGAGTTCTAGGCCATCTTGGTCTATAGAGTGAGTTTCAGGACAGCCAAGGCTACACAGAGAAACCTTGTCTAGAAACAAAAACAACAGAAGTCTCCCCAAACCCAAAACACTCAAACACATGAAATAAATAAGTCATAAAAAGAGAGAAAGAGGGGACTGGAGAGATGGCTCAGAGGTTAAGAGCACTGGCTGCTCTTTCAGAGGTCCTGAGTTCAATTCCCAGTAACCACATGGTGGTTCACAATAATTTGTACTGAGATCTGGTGACTTCTTCTGGCATGCAGGCAGACATGAGGGCAGAACACTATATGCATAATAAATAAATAAATCTTTAAAAGAGAAAGAGAGAAAGACACGAGGGCCTGGGGTGATGACTTAGCCGTTAAGAGCATTTGCTGCTCTTGCAGAGGATCCAGGTTTGGTTTCTGGCACCCACATGGTGGCTCAAAATGCTTGTAGCTACAGTTTCAAGGCATCTGGCACCTTCTTCTGACACACACTCCTGAACACAGGTGGTGCACATACCACACACACACACACACACACACACACACACACACACATTTACATTAAAAAATTAATTTTTAAAAGAAGAGATGAGTTCTCTGTGGTTGCCTCTCAGACTTCATTGTGTGGGAACTTTATCGAAAGTGGATGGTTAAACTACAGCTCTCTGACCACAATATTATTCTGGCGGCAGTTTTGGTCACATAGTACTGTGAATCAGGAGTT
The DNA here is from genome assembly GCF_982192425.1 of Myodes glareolus. Lineage (NCBI taxonomy): Eukaryota > Metazoa > Chordata > Mammalia > Rodentia > Cricetidae > Myodes > Myodes glareolus. The sequence goes on along the minus strand of NC_142053.1, from coordinate 30,006,324 downwards.
GAACTCACAGCCTCATACATCTGAGTCAAGAGCTCTAACACTGAGCTGTATCCCCAGCCTTTAAGTTTTATGTTGCTGTGCAGTGATGGCACCACATTTGATCCCAGCACTTGGGAGGCACAGACAGGTGGATCTCCAGGTATTTGGGCCCAGGCTGGTCTACAGACTGAGCTCCAGGACAGCTAGGGCTAAACGTAGAAACTCTGTCTTGAAAAACCACAAAATAGAATAAAATAAAAATTTAAAAATTATGTTAACCAGGGCTTTGCTAAGTGTTTTGGGGGCTGGAATTTGTGATACCCCTCCTTTAGCCTCCCAGTTAGTAGTGACTCCAGAAACATGCCACCATGCCCTGCAAAGCAAAATTATTTCGATGCAACTTTTGGGGCGGGGGGGGGGCGGGACTAAGACAGAACCCAGGATTGTGCATGTTAGCCAATTGCTTTGTCTTAGAGCTATAGCCCCATCTCCAATGCGACTACTAATAGTAAATATTTAGTCCAGTGTAGGCTAAAATGGTAAAGCGGGTGAGTTGTGGGGCACCAAGTGTAAACTGAGACTGTTCAAGGCAAAGTGGTAGGCACTGGCCGTGCTGCTCTTGGGATTATTGTTTCCTCAGCTGGGTCCCCGATGGTAATTCCACACAGCCCTCTCCAGTTTCCAAGAGCAACATCACCATGGTAATGGTTAACTATTGACCCAGTTAATTATACTAGCTTCCTTCAAATGGTCTTTCTTCTGGCTTCCGGGAGATTTTGCCCTAACCTTGCCATTCCTCCCCCATGTCCAAATGTTAGTCCCCTTCAGGGATCCACCCTGGGCCTGCTTCTGTCCTCAATTTCCACTCTTCCTATGAGACTGCATCTAGTTTTACTGCTCAGAAGACACTCTTAAGCCACCTTTCCAGTCCTTATCCTATTTTTAATTGCATAAGAATAATAAAAATTGCCGGGTGATGGTGGTGCACTCCTTTAATCCCAGCACTCGGAAGGCAGAGGCAGGTGGAACTCTGTGAGTCCGGGGCCAGCCTGGTCTACAGAGTGAGTTCCAGGACAGCCAGGGCTACACAGAGAAACACTGTCTCAAAAAATAAAAGCAAAGAAAATGAATAATAAAATTTGAAAGTATTTTCTCTAATTACTCCTCAACTAGAATAGAAGCTTCCTGAAGATAGAGGAATAACTGCTTTATGCATCACCTTATGCATGGTCCATTAATAGGTGTTCTATAAGCATTTGTTGAATTGAAAGAAAGAGAGAAAGAAAAAAAGAAAGAAAGGAGAAGAAAGAACACACGATTCTATGCAAAATATCATGAAACAAATTTTCTTTTTATCTCACTCATCCGTCATGGTTTACATGGGAAGTTCCTGGAAGAAACGTAGGAAGTAGCCACGTTCGACTGAGGGTCTAAATGGGAGTTTAAATGACTTCATTAAGTTAATAACTATTAACTTCATATACTGCCGTGCCCAGCATTTTCTCTCTTCTGTGCCCTTGCCTGATTGAGGGTTTAATGAAGTCCTTGAACCTTGATATATATATAATGTTTTAAATGTATCAAATATAACTATTTACATTTTAATCAACAGGCCAGGCAAGGTGGCACACACCTTTAAAACATTGGGGAGGCGGAGGCATAGGTGGTGCTCTGTACATTCAAAGACAGCCTGGTTTCCACGGAGAGCTCCAGGACAGTCAGGTTATGTAGAGAGACCTGGTCTCAAAAAATATGTAATATGAAATACAAGATATAAGGGCCAGATATGAGGAGCCATGCTTGTAATCCCAGCACAGAAATTCCAGAAACCAATCAGTCAACTGTTTTAGTTACTTCTCTAATTACCATGACAGAACATCATGACCAAGGCAGCTTATAGAGGAAAGCATTTAATGGGGCTTGCAGTTTCAGAGGGTGAGTCCATGACCATCAAGGGGCAAGGGAGCATGGCAGGCAGGCAAGCAGGCAGGCAGGCAAGCAGGCAGGCAGGCAGGCAGACAGGCAGGCAGGCAGGCAGGCAAGCATGGCACTGGACCAGTAGCTAACATCTTACAAACTTGAGGCAGAGAGCTAACTGGGAATGGTGTGAGCCTTTGAAACTTGAAAGTTCACCTCTAGTGAACACACCTCCTCCCATGAGGCCACACCTCCTAATCTTTCCGACAGACTTTCACCAACTGGGGAGCAAGCACTCGGATATATGGGCCTAAAGGGGCCCTGCTCATTAAAACCACCACATGTACATAGTAAATTCTAGGCCAACCAGAGTTACATAGAGCAACCCCATCTGAAAAAAAAGTAAGATGTTATAGAGCATTTGTTTCTCTATTAACATATTAAATACCAAGATCTACAGGAGAATTTAGAAAGTTTAGTTGTCAGGATGGCTGAGTAAGGAGCTGTGTCCAGAAAGTAATAGGCTAAGGGGTGATAATATATCAACGGTAGAGTGTTTACCTAGCATGATTGCGGCTCTAGATTCAATTCTCAGCACAGAAAAAAGGTCTATATGTAAACAGGCGTTAATGTGGGACAAGTTGAAGATTTTAGAAAGGAGACCAAGAGAGGGTAATGCTAGGTGATGAGGAAGGAAGGAGGGTGGGCAAAAGGATACATGGGACATGAAAAAATAAAAGAGCAGGTTGTGGGGACCTAGAGGGAGGAGCTCTGGTAGTTAGGGGTGGAGAAGATGAAGTGAAAAGATCCACCTAAAGACACTTCATTGGAAAATACCATAATAATATACATAAAACATAAGAACATAATAGGCCTAAAGTACTGGCCAATGCAAACCATATTTCAGGAGGTGCACAACAATAGTAATGTGTGATGCAAAAACCAAAAAGCAGAGCTGAGTATGGCAGCACCTGGCTTTAATCCCCGCACTAGGGAGACTGAGGCAGGTGGATCTCTACAAGTTCAAGCACAGCCTGGTCTACCTAGCAAGTTCCAGGGCAGCCAGGGCTACATAGTGAGACCTTGTCTAAACAACAACAACAACAACAACAAAATCCCAAAATATACCTATGGTTTTCACTGGTGAACATGTTGTAGGCATTCACCAAGTCTGTTGAGGTTTGTGTCTCTATTCATGATTTAAGGAAATCCCAAAGTTTGGTTGGAGATTAGTCTAAAGCAGTGGTTCTCAACCTGTGGGTCGCAACACTTTGGGGGTTGAACGACCCTTTCGCAGGGGTCACATATCAGATATCCTGCATTTGAGATATTTACATTATGGTTCCTAACAGTAGCAAAAGCACAGTTACGAAGTAGCAATAGAAAATATTTTATGGTTGGGGTGGTCACCTCAACATGGGGGACAGTATTAAAGGGTCCCAGCATTAGGGAGGTTGAGAAGCACTAGTTTAGATGATTGTGCTGTTCTTCTTATCACACTGTGTGCGTCCCCTGAGTTCTATCGTGGGACCTTGAGAGAGGCCACGTTATTTCCAATACGCAGGGTTGCCCTTTCTTTATTATGTCTCCTCAGCACACTGTAAGTGATGGTGACTGTCTGGTATGTTCAAGAGCTGACTCTTACACGTGTCTTTATGGCATGCGCCATCGGTCCCTTTCTCACTGAGCTTGCTATTTCTGTCATCCGAGTCTTTCAAGAGTGCAGACTCGAGCATTTCCCCCTCCAGTTTGCAACAGTGAGGGTGCTACATCTTGACTTGTGGAGGGTAATCCGTGCCCTTTGCCAATCCATCCTCTGTTGGGTTCTCAAGCGGCCCTTGCAGAAGAAGCGACGGTGATGCTCGGTAAGCATGGTCAAACCCCACAGCTTCTGACGAGCATGTGGGAGGTTTTGGTGGTTAACAAGCGTTTGCAAGCATTCAGGAACTGAGGGAGGCTGTGTGTGAAACCCTGCCTTTGTCAGCTCACTAGAGATACTCGGATGGCAAGGCTCACTTACACGGTCCTGTACGTTTGGCCCAGACCTTGTGGCCTTGTTGAGCTGATGTTAAAGTCCAGCTTTTTCTTTTGCTTCCTCTGCCTTCCCACCCCCTCCTTTCACAGTGACTAAAAGCACATACTTCACACCCGAGTCCCACCTCAGTGTCTGCTTTTGCAAAGCCCAACTTGTGACAAGCCACATCCTGACCTTTTAGGGATGTCTCAGTTACTTTTCTAGTGCTGTGACAAAGCACCATGACTGAGGTACCTTATAAAAGAAAGCATTTAATTTGGGGCTCACAGTTCTAGAAGGTGTGGTCCATGACACGATGATGGGAAGAATGGCGGCAGGCAGACAGGCATGCACTGGGGCAGCAGCTGAGAGCTTACATCTCATCCAAAAGCACAAGGCAGAGGGACACCTGGGAATGTCAGGAATTTTTAAAACCCAAATCTCCTGCCCCTCCCCCACACCATTGACACACCTCCTCCAACAAGGCCGTACCTACTTTCCCAAACAGTTCCACCAATTGGAGACCAAACATTCATATATATGAGCCTATATGATCCATCCTCATCCAAACTACCACAAGGAACTAGACTTAAACATCAGGAGGCCAGGATGCCACCTCTAGGCAAGCTTGGTGCTTCCCTGTAACTCAGTGCCAGGAAGTCAACCTACACTTGGTAGGGGTGCTTCCCCCATGAGGTCCCAAAGCAAGAGTCTACATTTGCTAAGCTGGGGAACATGAAAGCAGGGAAAGCTTAATGGAGGGGGCTGGAGAGGGGGGAAGCACTCAGAAGAGAGGCGAGAACTAACATCAGCTCAGCCTTTTGTCTCAGGCTCTCTTTGCTAGGAACTCCTCCTTTCTCATTTCATTTAAACTCTCTGCTCCAACGATATTATGAGAGAGATGGTTCTGCAACCTCTGATTTTATAGTACTATGTATCAGGTACTGTTGGGGACCCAACCTCATCCTCATTATCTCATTTGACTCTTAAAGGTCCTCAAATCTGGGGCAACCGTAACTCTGATGACATTACCAACTAACCTCACCCCCACCCAAGCCTTATCCATCACTAGGGTCAATGGAATTCACCTAAGATGCACTTTTATGACCCTCATCCTCTTAGTTTACACACAAATCCATATGAGGCAGCAGCCCATAGTGGATTCGCTAAGAGTGAAGGCACCAACAGAAGAATCTATCCTTCACCCACCTACTCTGCTGACACTGGCTTGCTCAAGAACTCCATAAAGCGGGGTGGGGTGGGAGCTGGAGAGATGGCTCAGTGTTGAGATCACTGGCTTCTCTTCCAGAGGTTCTGTGTTCAATTTCTAGCAACCACATGATGGCTTACAACCATCCATAATGAGATCTGGTGCCCTCTTCTGGCCTGTAGGCATGCATGCAGGCAGAACACTGTATACATAATTAAAAAAAAACTTTTTAAAACACTCCCTAAGGAAGCAGAGGCTTGGAGAGAAGAAATGAGTAACCTCAGGACTCATGGTTGGCAACAGTAAGTGACATAGTTTGAATTCAGGTCTGCCAAAGTCTGGAGACTTGGTCAGGGAATCTCACTTCTATGCTATGTTAATGCCTACTTACTTGTCTGTAATAGGTTTTTGTTTGGTTGTTTTGAGACAGGGTCTTAGGTAGCCCAGTCTTGCCTTGGAGTGTTGTAAAGAGGCCGCTTGTTCATTTTCTGGCTGCCCAGTCTCCCAAAATAATCACACAGAAACTGTATTAATTAAATCACTGCTTGGTTCTTTAGCTCTAGCTTCTTATTGGCTAACTCTTACATATTAGTTTAACCCATTTCTAGTAATCTGTGTATTGCCACGCGGCTGTGGCTTACTGGATAAAGTTCTGTCCAGCGTCTGTCTCTGGCGGAGCTACATGGCTTCTCCTGACTCCGCCTCCTTTCTCCCAGCATTCAGTTTAGTTTCCCCACCTAGCTAAGTTTTACCCTATCAGGCCAAACCAGTTTTCTTTATTCATTAATTCCTTCACAGCATACGGAGGGGAATCCCACATCATTGAACCTTCTATGTAGCTGGGGGTGACTTTGTATTTCTCTTCCTGCCTCTACCTTCTGAGTGCTGAGATGGTAGGTATGAGTCACCATGCCCTGTGCACTCAAGTGCTGGAATTCAGTCTGGGACTTTATGCATGCTAGGCAAGCATTCTGCCAACTTAGTTAATCTCCACAATGACCATGTTATAATCCCTCAACCTTGTAATGGTTTAAATATATGTACACATACCCCCTCTTCAGTATTTATTAACAGTAGCTAATACATTAGTGCAATATCCTTTTCTAAATTTATTTATTTTTACTTTATGTGCATTGCTTTTTTGTTGTTTGTTTTTTGAGACAGGATTTCTCTGTAGCTTTGAAGCCTGTCCTGGAACTCGCTTTTGTAGACCAAGGTAGCCTCGAACTCACAGAGATCCTCTTGTCTCTGCCTTCTGAGTGCTGGGATTAAGGGCATGTGCCACCATCGCCTGTCTTCATTGGTGTTTTTGCCTACATGTATGTCTGTTTGAGGGTGTCAGGTCTCCTGGAACAGGAGTTACAGACAATTGTGAGCTGCCGTGTGGGTGCTGGGAATCGAACCCGAGACCTCTGGAAGAACAGTCAGTGCTCTTAACCAGAGAGACATCTTTCCAGCCCCTTAATGGAATATCCTAATGAAAACCTCAGCAAGTAAAACCACGATCCTATATTTATAAAAACTCGAGGTTTTAAAGTAAACAAATTACTCAGTGAAAAGAGAAATAATGTGATTTTAAAATGAGAGAAGCCGGACCATGTGGGGCATGCCTTTAATCCCAGCACTCCGGAGGCCAGGCAGGCGGATCTCTGTGAGTTCGAGGTCAGCCTGATCTACAAGAGACGGGCTGCAAAGCAAAATTATAGAGAAACCCTCTCTTGAAAAGCTGAGAGAGATGAGAGAGAGAGAGAGAGAGAGAGAGAGAGAGAGAGAGAGAGAGAGAGAGAGAGAGAAGCACATATTTCGAGTACAATAATTTTGTAAAGTTTGAAAGAAACTAGGTGCGGGAAACGATGATGTATGTCTCCGTGGATCCACCCAAGTCATGTGCCAAGTCAGAACCTGAGCTGGGCTTCCGGGCATGCTCACGCTTGCATACCGGATGCTGGCTGAGTAGGTACGCAGAAGACTTCAAAAGCATCTCCTGCCAGTAAAGCCAGGAGCACCAACTTTAGACTTAAGGACAGCCCTGTTCTCGAAAAGGCCATAATTAACTGGTAGGGCTTGAATGAGGCTCTTGGCGCCAACGCCAAGAATAAAGCAACATCTCACTGTAAAAACAAACTGCAGTTAAAGCCCAGGCCTGCAGGGGGAGAAAGCTCTTGGAAGAATGCCTAGAAGGCAGCGGAGTCCTGGGAGTCTTTTGCTCAAAGTACACTAGTCTCTTTAGCCGAACAAAGTTGCTTTGACCGCTGGCAGCGCCCATGGCCTCCCACAGCGGCGGGTAAGGATCTGGAACGAAGGAGACACAAGAAGCCAACGCCTTCACCGGAGCTTCAGCACCCCACCGCTTGCAAACGCACCCCACGTGCCCTTAAGGGGCGCCACCCTCAGCCTGGGCTCCGCCCATGGGAGCCTGCAAAGGACACTGTGAACCCTACACTCCCCAGTCCTTAACAGGGGCTAGAGGGGGTGGAGGTGGCGGGAGGCAGTGTCCGCCAAAGTTTCGGTTTTTAATCAACTATTCACGTGATTGTTCGACTCCTGACTCAGCGATTTCTCTGAACCGCCGCCTTTAATTCCTTGGTTTGTCATCACCGCCTTCCCCTTTTTCTTTCACGGTCCCATCTAGCACTCTTGAACATCTTGAAAAGGAACTTTCTTATTCGACACAAACTACAAATAACTTGGAAGTTTAAAAAAAGAAAAAAAAGTTAAGACTTGAAAGCAGGAGTGGTCCTGCGTCTGCAGACTTAGGATTCCGAGTTGGAGGCCAGCCTAGGACACACAATGAGACCTTGTCTGAAAAAAAAAAGAATCAAGACTATTTAAAAACCAAGCAAGCTAATTCTTTTAACCCAACTTATTCCAAGCATACAAAAAGATAAAATGTTTTGAAAATAACAATGTGGCTGATTTCCCAGAGAAGCAACTGTTGGGTCCAGGGGGGTCGCACAAAGATGAGAACACCACCAAGTCTGATAAACCAGAATCAAACTTTATTCCAGAAACCAGATCCTAGGAAAACCAGAAGCAAACTTAAAAATAAAAAAATAAAAATAAAACAAGCGGGGCACAGAAGCTTATCAGCTAGCTGAGACCACAGCCAGAGATGGTGTTTGTTAGATTGTGGCAAGAGGCCGGTTATAGTCGGGGCACCAGGCATTATCTCTGAACAAAAGAAGTTTTACAACCTTGCCCTGACCCTTGGGTTGGTCAGTGGAGACCCTAAAGAGGGGAGTGAGTGTTAATGTCAATGGGTAACTAGGCAGCCGTCATGAAATATGTTTAGCAATTAGTCAGAAAGGGACTGCTAGTAATACTAGAAGGTTAATAAATTAGGATTAACTGGTTCTTAGGATGAGAATTTAGAAGATATCAGAAAGCTTTTCACACTATCTCAAGGTAAAACTCAGATACTGACTGTCATACTTTACAACCTCCATTATCAGAGCTCATTAATTAAACCACTGTGTTTGTTCACTGTCTCCTGGTACCTCCAGGTGTAAACTGGAGTCTTATGCCTCTCCTCTGGTGGCGCCAGTTTCCCATAACGGAGACAGTGTCTAACCCAGAGGTCTCTGTTGTGCCCAGATCACGACCCCCAGAGAGAGACCACCAGAGAGGCCCAGACTGTAATAAGCAAGGTTTAATCAGCATAATACAAACATGTTTGGAACTCATCTCCATCCCCGTTACAACAAGATAGAGAGAAGTTGTATCTCCTCTGTGGGGTAAGCTTTTAAAGGCATAACTACAAAGAGAATCTTTGAAGATGCTTTGGCATGGGGAACAAGGACTTTTGCTCCCTCACATTTTGTTAAATAAGCTTTTTTCCTTGTTTTTAGAGAGGCCACTGTTCTTGAGTTAGGCCATCTTTATCAGCCTGTACCAGGTGGCTGGCTGGGCTGAGCTAAATGACCTTGTGCTCAGAATATCCTGGGTGGGAGAGGGGAAGGCTACTATCTTCCTGGGAAAACATTCTTCTTGCCCTTTTGAGAATAAGGGGTGAGGGTCCCACAGTCACATATCTCTGTCTCCTAAAGGTTAACTCAGTTCATATCTGTTGTTTATCAGGGATGGCCAGGACACTACTCTCAATTTGTAGAGAGAGACACTCTGGCCTTGTAAATAAAACAGTCAGTTGTAAAATGACCTAAACTTCCCAAGCATCTGAGAAAATAGCTCACTGTGAATGAATGATCTTTGATTTGCTGAGAAATCTGCTGACAGTCTGTTCTCATTCTTCTAGACTTATAACTTTATATTTTTTTATTATTTCTACATTCTTATTTTTGGAATCTACATTTTTATTTTCTTATTCCTGGACTCTTCAGCAACGACTAAACATTTTCTTACTTTTCTGTTTTTTGTTTGTTTACTTGTTTGTTTGTTATTTTGGTTTTTTGAGACAGAGTTTCTCTGTAGCTTTTGGAGCCTGTCCTGGAACTAGCTCTTGTAGACCAGGCTGGCCTCAAACTCACAGAGATACACCTGCCTCTGCCTCCCGAGTGCTGGGATTAAAGGCGTGCGCCACCACTGCCCGGCTACTTTTCTGTTTTAATTCTAGATTATTATAGATTACTCTTGCTTCTGTTTCTGTTAATGAATAAAAAATATCTACTTATTAATATATAAATTTATTATTACCGCTGTTTTATAATGTATGCTATATTTTGATATGTAGCTACTTAAATATTTTTATTATTTTAATTATGTGTATAAGTGAGTGTCTACATGCACATGTGTTCAGGTGCCTGAGGGGGTTGGATCCCCCTGGACTTGGAGTTACAGGTGGTTGTGACGAAGGACATGGGTGCTGAGAACCTAACATGGGTCCTCTGAAAGAGCAATAAGTGCTTTTAGGCACGGCCATCTCTCCGACCACAATGGCTACTTTTTCTGAAGTGGCAAAATCAAGGTAATGAACATAAAGACCTATCGTTATTTTCTGTGATGAAAACACAAAATCTACTTTGAGCAATTGGGGGTCATAAAATACAGTCATCAAATATTGTCACTATGATGTACAACATCTACAGACCCATTCTTACCCCTATTGAGAATTACATAAATGTCTTTTAAGAAATAAGTCTGGTTGTAGTTGTGGACACCTGTGATACCTGGCGAGGCAGGAGTATTAAGTACCTGGAATTCAAGGTTCATCTGTGTTATATAGCCAGATTGCCCTGCCCTCAGACATTTTAAGAGATTTGATAAACAATTGTATTGAGACTTTTTTTCTCCTCCTCCTTACAGTTCTATACAAACTGATTTTTTTTTTACAAATCAAGCTTTGAGTTTTGCTTTTAAAAGTTTATTCTTAAATTACGTATATATGTACATCTGGGTATAGATATGTGCACATAGTTGCAAGTGTCCATGGATGTCAGAAAAGAGTGTTGATCTCCTGGAGCTGGAGTATTGGGCAGTTTTGTTTGTTTTGAGACAGGGCCTTTCTTTATAACCTTGGCTGACCTGGAACTTACTATGTAGACCTGGCTGGCCTTGAACTCACAGAGACTTTACCTGCCTCTGTCTCCCTGAGTGCTATGATTAAGGGCGTGCACCACCATACCCATTTTACAGGCAGTTAGGAAACATATGACATGGGTGCTGAGAACAGAACTTGGGTCCTCTGCAAGAGCAGCAAGTGCTTTTAGCTGTTGAGCCATCATGCCGGCCCCTGAAAGTTTGTTTTCGTCTTTACAGGCTCATTATTAAAGATAAGGACAATTGGACAACTCAAAAGACAGAATGGAAAGTGTTTTTAATCTCTGTACTGGAAAATAATCCGTTAATAATTTGGTGTTTTCATTTTTTTGTTAGAGACTTTTAAGAAATAATTGTCACGTGCATGCCTTTAATCCCAGCTCTCAGGAGGCAGAGGCTGGATCTCTGTGAGTTTGAAGCCAGCCTGGTCTACAAGAGCTAGTTCCAGGACAGGCTCCAAAGCTACACAGAGACACCCTGTTTCAAATAAAAACCATAAATGGACAAACAAACAAATAAAAGAAGTAACATCAGGGCTGGATGAAAGATTCACGACCTTGTAGCCATAGGCAGATACATCATGTGGAGAGAGCTTGGGGATACAGTTTATTTAGTGGGCATTGGGAAGGGTATAAAGGTAAGGGGATTATGGAGGGAAGATAATAGATAGATAGATAGATAGATAGATAGATAGATAGATAGATAGATAGATAGATAGATAGATAGATGATATATAGGTAGAGGAGAGAAGGATGGGAAAGGGGTAAAGGGAGAGGCAATGGTTACCTCTTCCTCTAGAAGGAGAAATAGAGAGAGAAAAGAGAAGAGAAGAGAAGAGAAGAGAAGCAATCAGCATCAGCTTGCCTGGATGGATAGATGGTGGGAATGGGGGTGGGGGTGTGATATAGGAGGTCCTTCTGTATTTCTGTTGCTTTCATTGGTTGAATAAAGAGACTGCCTGGCCTTTTGATAGGGCATCCCTTAGGTGGGTGGAGTAGACAGAACAGAATGCTGGGAAGAAGGGAAGTGTGGCAGTGGCCATGGTTCTTGTCTCCCAGACAAGATGGTTAGACTCATGCTGGTAAGCCACAGTCAAGTGGCGATACACATTAATGGAGATGGGTTAAACGAATATGTGAGAGTTAGCCAATAAGAAGCTAGAGATAATGGGCCAGGAAGTGTTTAAATGAATACAGTTTCTGTGTAATTATTTCGGGGGTTAAGCTAGCCGGGGCCTGCCGCCGTTCTCTACTATAGGGATGGGGAGTGGGGGGCAGAGCTTGTCTCTTAAAGGGACTGGGTACCCAGGTGACAGGAAAGGCCAGCAGAATTATAACACTGGAGAGATGGCTCAGTGGTTAACAGCACCGACTGCTCTTCCAGACAACTTGGGTTTAATTCCCAGCACCCACACGGCAGCTCACAACTCTCTGTAACTCTAGTTTCAGAGGATCCAGCGCCCTTATACACACATACTTGGCAGGCAAAACAACAATGCACATAAAATTAAAAATAAATAAATTATATAAAAAGAAATAATCGTTACTAAACAATTCTCTTTCTAAAATATTTCTCCTCATCACAGTGCATGCATTTTCCAAATTTACTGAAAACTTATTTTCCATTAGTGGTACAGAGAGAACTGAACCCAAGGCCTCTCTCACATGGTCCATTTTATTTTATGAGTTGAATATGGATCACATAAGCCCAGATAAGCCCAGTTTCTTTATTTTGGGTTGCACGTGTGTGTGTGTGTGTGTGTGTGTGTGTGTGTGTGTGTGTGTGTGTGTATGTTTCATTTGAGCAAGCTGAGCAAACTAGCTCTGTGGATTCTTTTTATGAGGTCAGGCATCCTTTGAAATGCTAATAGCCACTCCCAAGCCAGTCTGTTTATAAGTTTGCCTTCTCATTTATTGGAGTCAGAGTTTGCTTGAACACCCAAGCCTTACTTCTGAACACTGAGACTTCTTTGAGGTTTTCCTTCAAATATAGGTTCAAAAAACAAAACAAAACAAAACACCCTAGGCTACATAGTAAGTCCCAGCCCAGCCTGGTCTACATAGTAAGTCCCAGCCCAGCCTGGTCTACATAGTAATTCCCAGCCCAGCCTGGTCTACATAGTAAGTCCCAGCCCAGCCTGGTCTACTTAGTGAGTCCCAGCCCAGTCTGGTCTACATAGTAAGTCCCAGCCCAGTCTGGCCATGGCTACACAGAGAGACCTTGTTTCAAAACCAAACAACAACCCACAAAATTATTTTTCTAAATAATTCCTTTTGTGTTTGTCCACAGGGTTTCAACAATGTATATGTATATGTGTTTCCCTAAGTTCCCAGACTGTGTGAAAGAATGACTTAATATCCTTTGCATTGCATAGTGAAGATGAACTTGGAAAGAATAGGTGTCCATTAGAATAGCATTTAGGGTAGGGACACAGGGAGGAAGGGCTGGGCAACACAGAAGTTAAGCAAAAATTAAAGACAGGTAATATACTTGCCTCCAAGTGTCAGGCTAGCCAAAATGTAATCAAATATGTATGTAATATTTGCACAAGCAGATTTTAAACCACATATTGTTTTGCTTTTTCTATAGCCCTATCCCAGGATCTGCTCTAATATAGGCAGAGAAGAAAAATTGATTCATTCAATAATATTTTCCAAGGACCAGTTATTTAGCTTGCATTATTCTTAGTACTTTATATTAATATTAGTAAAAACAAAAGACATAAATTCCTTCACTTTTAACATTAATGTTTTAATATGCATATTCATATACTAAATATGAAAGAATATTATTTTATGGTAGAAGGAGGTAAGTGTTATGAAAAATAGGATAGGAATGGGGAATTTAATGTGTGTGTGTGTGTGTACATGTGTTGTAGGATCAGTTTTAAATAGGGTTGTCATTAAGAAAATGACAGATGATTCAGCAGTTTAAGAAACTTAGTTTTGCATAGGACCTAGGTTCAATTCCAAGCACTCACATGGTGGCTCATAACCATCCCTAACTCTAGTTCCAGGGGATCTAATGTGCCCTTCTAACTTTCCTGGACATGAGGCACACAGATGGCACACACATACATTCATGCAGGATAAAGTTCATACACAGAGAATAAAATAAATATACAAGAAAAAATTTAAAAAGGAAAGTGACGATTAAGCAAAACCTTTGAGAAAGTGACCTGGCCATCTGAATATGTAGAGAAAGAATGTTCCAGATCTGACAAAGCAGCCAGTGCCAAGGCCATGAAGAACAGCAGGGAAGTTACTGGCAGAGGGGAGGAGGGGAGCCAAGCTGCTTAAATGAACAAACTGTAGAAGCCAGTTGTGGTGTCAAACACTGTAAGCCCAGAGCTCAGGAGGCTGAGGCAGGAGAATCACAAGTTTGAGGCTATCTAGAGATAGAAAAAGTCTGTCTTTAAATAAAAAAGCATATAGATTAATAATAGGAAAGTGGCCCATCAAAATCCCAGCAAAATTCTTCAAAGACCTCGAAAGAATGGTACTCAACTTCATTTGGAAAAGCAAAAAACCCAGGATAGCCAAAACAATCCTATGCAATAAAAGAACTTCTGGAGGCATCACAATCCCTGACTTCAAACTCTACTACAGAGCTACAGTACTGAAAACAGCCTGGTATTAGCATAAAAACAGACAGGAGGACCAATGGAACCGAAAAAAAAAAGACCCGGATATCAATCCACACACCTTCGAACACCTGATCTTTGATAAAGAAGCAAAAAATATCAAATGGAAAAAAGAAAGCATATTTAACAAGTGGTGCTTGCATAACTGGATATCAACACATAGAAAAATGAAAATATCTATCACCATGCACAAAACTTAAGTCCAAATGGATCAAAGACCTCAACATAAAGCCAGCCACACTGAACCTTATAGAAATAGAGAAAGTGGGAAGTACACTTGACCGCATTGGCACAGGGAACCACTTAAAAGTGTGTGCCACCACCACCCGGCGCATGCTGGCATTTCTTCTGGAGGTTCTTGGTGGAGACTGTCCTAGTGCCCTTTCTAATTCATGCGGTCAGCCTGCGGCCCTTGACTCACAGGCCCCTCCTCCATCTTCCAAGAGAAGCGCTGCTGGTGTGAGCCTGTTATGGAGGAATATCCAGCTTCCTCTGGTCCCCACGCCAACAGCGGTCTTGCTTCTTGTGCTCTGGAAAGAGAAGCCTTCAAAAGTGCCAGTGCGCCAGCAGCAGGAACCTGCATCCTAGCTTCGTTGCTGTCCCTCTGTATGCCTCCTCTCCCAGAGCAGTCACTTCTAGGAAAGAGGCACTGTCCTCAGAAACCCACTTTAACCACAACTCATCCTTAGACGTGTGAAATGTAACACTGTGTATAGGGACTTTGATCCCCTAAAGTTGTCAGGTCTATTGGAAAGAACAAGATGTTGTCCATGCATCCTTGGGATGGGAGTCTTGAAGTTGCCTTAATCTGACCTAATGAGCATGGACCACTATCTCACATTGTTCCTTAGATCTGTTTTGGTGCCCTGCACTAGCACATCTGGAATTGACCATCCCAGCATCCTTTGCAGCCTGTTTTAGGGCCTTGAGCGGCCCATTGTTCTTTATGCGCTATCTTTGAGGCTTGTTGGTCAGTCCTTCCTGGAGCCAGCGTCAGGTCAGCTTCTCTGACCCTTGCTTCCGTTGTCACCTCTCTTCTCCGACTCTGCCACTACCTTCTTTCCCTTATGATGACCCTGTGACTACATTAGGCCCAGTACAGAAAATCTATCATGATTCGCTCATTTTAAAGTCAGAGGAAAGCCACCTGTAGTCCCAGCACTCAGGAGGTGGAGGCAAGACGATTCCGAGTTTGAAGTCAGCCTGAGATCCTGTCCCAATAAAATAAAATAAAAGCCAGATGATAGCAAACCCAGTTTCAACAGAAAGACATTATTCCATTTTGTCTTACTTTCCCATCAAGATATGGGCATCTTAGTGGGCACATTGTTCTGCTATCAAACCTGAGCAGAGGCAGGAAGTCCGCCTCTATCCGCTACTCTAAATCCTTTTTTCATTATCTTTAGTTTCTGTGTATGAATGTCTGGCTTCTGCGTAAGTCTGTGTGCATTCTTGGTACCTGAAGAAGCCAGAAGAAGATTTTGGAACTAGAGCTTCAGACTTGTGAGCTGCCATGGGGTTGCTGGGAACCAAACTCGGGTCCTAGCAGCTAGTTCTCTTAACCCCGGAGACATCTCACCAGTTCACACTAGTGTTGCTTTGCTTTTTATGTTTTGCTTTCTGTACTAGAGGTTGAACCCAGGGCACTGCGCACACTAGGCCTTTCATTAGTGTTTTGTTTCGTATATATTATTTTTTGTAAACTTTTAAAAATATTTATTTATTAATTATGTACATAGTGGTTTGCCTGCATGTATTCCTGCAGGAGTACATGCAGGAATACATGCAGACCTCGTGACAGATGGTTGTGAGCCACCATGTGGTTGCTGGGCATTGAACTCAGGACCTTTGGAAGAGCAGGCAATGCTCTTAAGCACTGAGCCATCTCTTCAGCCCTTAATATATAATATTTGAGGGAGGGTGCCAGAGAAGTGGCTTAGTACCCAACACCCACTTGGTGACCATCTGCAGTTCGAGTTCTCAGGGGTCTGATGCCCGCTTGTAGCCTCCACTGGCACTGCATGCTCGTGGTGTACTTACAAACATGGAGGCAAAACACTCAGACACATTAAAAAAAAACTTTAAAAAAAGAATATATGCAGTCTAGCGGTGGCGGCGCACGCCTTTAATCCCAGCACTCGGGAGGCAGAGGCAGGAGGATCTCTGTGAGTTCCAGGCCAGCCTGGTCTACAAGAGCTAGTTCCAGGACAGGCTCAAAGCTACAGAGAAACTCTGTCTCAAAAACAAACGAACGAACGAACAAACAAACAAACAAACAAACAAAAACGTATTTTCTGATCTTGTAGAGCACCCGAGTTCAGTTCTGAGCACACACATAGAGGTCCACAGTGTGTTGTAACTCCAGTTCCAGGATAGCCTACCCCTCCATCTGGCCTCAGCACGCACTGCAGGTGCATGGTCCACACACATGTAGAGAAACTCCTGAGCATGTAAAATAAACAGAAATCCTCAAAAATATATGAAATTGTATATATATATATATATATAATTTTTAAATAATTCTAGGATTGAACATAAAGCTTTGTATTATTAATAATTACTAATACATATTAGGCAAGCTTTCACTAACACTGACCTATGACCCCTGGTCCACCTCTGCTTGTTTTATAAATTGGAAAAAGGGCAAAGTCTTTTCTGAAGCATTTGTCTCTACGTTCTGTGCCAAACACCAAGACCCAAGAAACTTTCAAAAGCATTGGGGTCCAAGTTGGCAGAGTCCTTAGAAGTCACCTTACCTAACTTTTCTTCTGATGCTAAATCTCACCTTGCAGTTTTCTGTCAAACAGTCTTTTGGTTTCTCTGTAAGAATATATGACCATAAATTAATATGTATGTATGGTATGTATGTATTTGGTTTGGTTTCTGAAGACAGGATTTCTTAGTGTAGCCCTAGCTCTCCTAGAACTCAGTCTGTAGACCATGCTGACCTCGAACTCAGACATCCTCCTGCCCCTGTCTCCTGAGTGCTGGGATTAAGGAAGTGTGCGACCACACCGAGTTACTAATTTTCAAGGTCTTGTTTGGAAGTTTTAAAAGGAAGTCGGGCGGTGGTGGCGCAGGCCTTTAATCCCAGCACTTCGGAGGCAGAGGCAGGCGGATCTCTGTGAGTTCTGAGGCTAACCTGTTCTACAAGAGTTAATTCCAGGACAGGCTCCAAAGCTGCAAATAAACGCTGTCATGAAAAACCTAAGGGGAAAAAAAGGAGCTAAAGTTAAGTCAATAGGAAGGGAAGATTTCTAACTTCTTTCTACTCTCAACTCTCTGGAACTGCATGAGATAACTGCCTTTTTCCTGCTATAGGAAGTCTTACAGCAAGTGGTTACCCGCCCACTGGGGTGTGGCCTTTTATACTATAGAAGCTGATGTCGCGTGTGCACGCTTCTGCTCTCTTTTTCCGGCTACGGAATTCAGTTTCTGATCACCGTTCAAGCAGAGGATTCTGATTTGTGAGTCTACCCCTAAATAAATAACCACCTATTTCTCAATTCTGAGCTAGTGTGGGATTTCTTTTAAGCGTTCTTCTTCATTTGGCACCCACATGGATTTGGACTCCACACCTACCAGGTGCTTGGCCTAACTGCCTAGCCGGTCCATGACCCAGACAGTCTAGCAACCCTGCCCGCTTGGCTTGCTTTTACCTAAGTCGTTTTTTGTAGAATCCCCGCCACAGCAGAGTTTACCACCTGCCTCTGCCTCCCAAGTGCTGGAATTAAAGGCATATGGCACCAAGGCTCATCTCCATTTGGTATTTGTAAGATAGATTTTAAAATATTTATTTACTTTTGTTTTTTTCAAAAAAATATTCATTTAACTTTATTTTATGTGTATTTGCTATGGAAGTGTCAGATTCCCTGAAACTGGAGTTGCAGACTTGTGAGCTGCCATGTGGGGACTGGGAATTGAACCCAGGTCTCTGGGAAAGCATCCAGTTCTCTTAACCACTGAGCCATCTCTCCAGCCTCTACTTTGCTTTGTTTTATGGGTGTATACATATACCACAAGCATGCAGGTGCCTATGTAGTTACTTGGGATCTCTTAGAACTGGAGTTACAGATGGCTGTTCGCTGTTTGTCTGTGCGGGACATAGAACCTGGGGCCACTGCAAGAATAGGTGTTTGTTTTTTGTTTTTGTTTTGTTTGTTTTGTTTTTTGAGACAAGGTTTCTCTGTAGCTTTGGTGCCTGTCCTGGAACTTGCTCTCTAGACCAGGTTGGCCTCTAACTCACAGGGCTCTGTCTGCCTTTGCTTGGATTAAAGGCGTGTGCCTCCATCGCCCAGCAAGAACTGGTGTTTTTAACCACTGAGTTCTCTCCAACCCCTAAAATAATGATTGTGTGTGTGTGTGTGTGAGAGAGAGAGAGAGATAGACAGGGTCTCAATTTGTAGCCCAGGCTGGCCTCAAACTTAAAGATCTGCTTGCTCCTGCCTCCCAAGGACTGGGGCTAAAGGTGTGCACCACCAGTCCCAGTCTTAAGATTTTTTTTTTAAATAATCAACCTAAAACCAAACTTCTCCACCGAGCATGGTGGCACACAGCTTTGATCCGAGCACTTAGTGGGCAGAAATAAGCAGATGACTAAGATTTCCAGGCCATTCAGGGCTGTAGAGTGAGACCCTCTCTCAAAGACAAAACAAGCCAGGCATGGTGACACTCACCTTTAATCCCAGCTCTCAGGGGGCAGAGCCAGGTGGATTACTATGAATTTGAAGCCAACCTGGCCTACAGAGTGAGTTCCAGGTCAGCCATGCCCACATTATGAGACTCTGTCTCAAAGAGCAAAAACACAAAGGACAACAGCAAAACCAAGATGAAAACCAAGCCCCCCAAACTTCGTGTTTAGTTCTGTTCAGTGCAATGTCACCGGCGTGAATCCACTGTTCAAGTCGGTTAATAATACATTTTGAAGTATCTGAATTTGAATGATCACATTAGCTTGCTTTTTTAAATTTCGATCAATTGCAGTTTATGATCACTCCAGAAAATGTTTCTGCCATTGATGCTAGTTCCTGGTCAAGCACGGTGACAGGCACATGCCTGACATCCTAGCACTAGGGAGGCTGCCGCAAGAACACTGATAGTTTGGAGCCAGCTTTAGCTACCCAGTAAGCTAGAAGCTAGCCTGGGCTGAACAGTGCTGTGCTACAAACAACGATGATACTGCCCTTTTCTTTTTCACACTTGTTCTCACTCTCAGAGCAGCACTTACATTCTTTTGCACAGTTTAGCTCTCCCATCTGTTATAGTTTAGGTAAACGGGTACAGTTCCCTGAGTGGAGGCAGGGGGCAATTCGTGGGCCACGAAGGCAGCCAGTCCCATGCAGGGAGCCATGTGGGTGTTGAGGGGGGGGCAGAGAAAGTGGGTATTTATTTAGTGGGTTCTGGAGGGGAAAGGGGGAAGGGCAGAAAGGAGAAGGACTGAGAGAGAAAACAGAGAGAGGAGGGGAGGGAAGGGGAGAAAGGCAGAAGCTGCCTCTTTAGGAGAGAGATGGAAAAGAGGGAGCTCAGGCTGGAAGCAGAAGGAAGATCTGCTTGCCTGGTGGAGGTTGCGGTGGGGGGGGAGGTAGTGGGTGGGGCTTGTCTCTTAAAGGGACAAACAGACCATAACACCATCCCCCAAGACTCGCGGTTTCTGCCCTTTAGAACAGGAAGCTCGAATCCTTTTCCCCATATCTGATTGTATCAGTCACAGACTGAATTTCTGTGAAAAGAAAAAAGTATTTTAGAGAGGGCTTTGAGAAAGGGTTTTGTTATGTATACTAGATTGGCCATGAAATCATAGCTGTTCTCCTTGCTCAGCCTCCTGGGTGGGGGTTAGACAGGCATGAACTACCCACCATCCCTGGCCCAAAAGTCAAAAGTAGACAACAGACATTTCTCTACATGAGTTTATTTAGAAAAGAGACTACCAAAGTGATTCCTCTACTAACACCACAAACATCTTTATTATTTGGTTATTTCATTAACATGGAGATTCCTGGGCCCCAGTAAGACCTTTAGATTCTCTGGAAATGGGGCTCAATAACTTTTGTTGTTGTTTTAGGTAAGGTTTTGCTGTGTAGTCCCAGGTTCGCCTCAAAATTTACAGATCTCAAGAAGAAAAGGAAAGGGAGAGGGAGGAAGAGAGAGAGAAACAGTGAAAGAGAGAGAGAGAGAGAGACAGACAGACAGAGACAGAAACAGATGGGGGTAATAACTATAAAAATAGACTAATGGACTGGAGGTGGTGGCACACACCTTTAATCCCAGCACTCAGGAGGCAGAGGCAGGCAGATCTCTGTGAGTTCTAGGCCAGCCTGGTCTACAGAGGGAGTTCCAGAATAGGCTCCAAATCTATGGCAAAACCCTGTCTCTAAGCCGCCCCCCAAAAAGTAAATAAATAAACAAAATAGACTAACAGTCTCACCCTTTTTTTTCTTGCTAAGGGGAGCAGGTGGTTCTTAGGTATGAACATCTTGTTACATATGACAGTGTGACAGCGCTCTGAAGACTCAACAGCTTTACGTGGCTGTCTGCTGTCTCTATCCTTGGTTACAGAACTTTGGGTGAGTGGATACCTCCCAGAAACCAGGAGTATCAGAAGAAAGAACTAGAAAATGTGGTTCAAAAAAGAAAAATAGCAAATGAACTGTACTTTCCTTTTGTGTGTGTGATAATTCTTGCTGTTTGTTTGGTTTTGATCTTGTGTTTTTTTGTTTTTTTGTTTTTATTTTTTTGAGACAGGGTTCCTCAGTGTAACATGCTTGACTTTCCTGAAACTCCTTTTGTAGACCAGGATGGTCTTGAACTCACAGAGATCTATCTGCCTCTGCCTCCCAAGTGCTGGGATTAAAGGTGTGTGCCACCACTGAGTATGTGTGTGATAGTTCTCTATTAGCACATTAGTATGTAATATGTAGTGCCATGTCTAAGAACTATCAGAAATACTACTGTAACACTAATATTGTAATAATAAATATTGATAACACCACTACCAGGAGTTGTTGTATTTATTCGCTACTAAATACAAATTGAACACATTTAAGGTATATGTCATGATATTTCGATGGCTTCTTTTTTTTCTAATTTTGTTCACATTAACAGTGAAGAGGTTGGCTAGATGAACTGTCTTTCTGTTTTCTTTTCTTTTCTTTTTTGGTTTTTTGAGACAGGCTTTCTCTATAGCTTTGGATCCTGTCCTGGAACTAGCTCTTGTAGACCAGGCTGGCCTTGAACTCACAAAGATGTGCTTGCCTCTGTCTCCCGAGTGTTGGGATTAAAGGTGTGCACCACCGCCCGGCTTGGACTGTTTTTTTAAAAGCCTATTGCAAGTCAATAACCATTTCCATGAGCTTGCACCAGGAAAGCAAAACATCTGCGGAGTGAAGTTGCTAGGAACCTTCTGCATTCGTTTGCTGAGAGTGCTAAGGTGACCATCCACTAAATTCTGCAGCAGAAGTGTGCTGGGCTTTCAGCATTTCCTGCGCCTTTCTCGCTCACATGAAACTTTAATGAAGGGAGCCTTTTAGAGCACGGAGCTAGAGCCAAATGAGAACAGAACAGGGGGCAAGAAGTTCCGAGGTAAGAGTTCTGTTCTCAGCTCTGCTGCCAGCTTGAGTAAGCAACTTGACCTTGGTGAGCAAAGTGGCAGGGTTGACACAGATAAGGGCCCTTTCTGATTTCAAAATATCTGCTATTCTGTAGCAGGAAATCTGCAGCATGTGGCTACCTTCTATGTCAAAGAGCTTGTTGCAGTCATTTCAGTTAGTTCTTTGGTTAGGTGACTATCATCAATGGCGGGGGTGGGGGGCTAAGTCTTTCTCAATCTGATTTCTCGCTCTAAACCGCCACTAAGAAGGAAGGGAACAATATGGCATTATTTCCCAGTGTGCCATTTCAAAACTTGTTAGATTATAATGTCTCAGGATCTATCTCTTCCATAGCCGATTGAGTATAAAGACAAATATTTTTTTTTAAATTTTTTTCATTGGTTAATGAATAAATAAAGACAAATATTAAAGCCAGGCATGGTAGGCTTCACGTGGAATTTCAGCATTTGGGAGCCTAAGGCAAGAGGATCACTTCAAGTTCAAAGCTATCCTGGGTTCTAAAGTAAAACAAAAGCTATGAAAATCACAGAGAAAGGCACGGTAGTACATGCTTGTAATTCTAATACTGGGAAAGAGTGTTCAAGGCCAGCCTAGGCAGCAGCACAAGATGCTTTCTCAAAAGAAAAAAAATTAGAGGCTGGAGCGAAGTGTCAGTGCTTAAAAATGCTTATTAGTTTCCAGAACCCACGTCAGGCAGCTTATAACGACTGGTAACTCTGGTTCCGGGTCATCACCATACATGCATACATATATATTGGAGAGCACACACCTTTCAAAAAAGAAGAAAATCAAAGAGGAGAAAAGACAAAGTCTGTCTGTAAGTGTGTGTGCACGCACACACGCACACAATAGAGGGAAAGACGCAGGAATAGACAGAGAAATAAAGATTCCAAAAGAAAGAGTATGATAAAGTTATGTACAGGTCAGACGTCGTGTCAGATGATAAAGTTATGCTTACGTCAGACACCATCTTTTAGCCTAAAAGACTGAGGTTGGGGAGATATAAACTCAAAGACAGCAGGGTGTGGTGTCCCATGCCTTAAATCCCAGTCCTCAGAAGGCGGAGGCAGGTGGATCTCTATGCATTTTGAGGGCAGCCTAGTCTACATAGCAGAGTCCAGGCCAGGCAAGACTAACCAGTGAAACTCCATTGCAAAACAAAAGAAAACCAAAGCACAACAGAACAAAGCAGTCCATGGCCAGCCTTGGCTGCAGGCCGAGACCCAAACTCAACAACAAAAGGACACATTAGCAAGGAGAAAGTCGTCAAAGTAGGAGTCAGAAGTGTGTTACTGCTGGTTAGTCAACAGGGAAAAAAGAACAAACCCCGCCACTTTCCCTGATATACTCAGCTGGAAAAAAACAGGAAGTAGGCTGAGCTAATTCCTCCAGCTGAGTGCTGACATAGTTGTGCTCTCTGATATTCCTATAGCCTCTGTCTACTTATTAATTCAAGAAACATTTGCTGAGCACAGATTATGAGAACAGATTGTTGACAGATGTGGCCACCTTCTCTGCCCTGAAGCAGCTTTAAAACGGCTTCTTCATCCGGCTAGTGAAGACACACACATCTGTTTTGGGGAAGTCCCGGTTGCTGGGGGAAACACAGGCTCAAGGCCTTCCTTCCTCGCTGGCTTAGGAGGGAAACAGGTCACCTGAAGGAGGAGCAGGAGCCATCCTGGGGAGGCAGAGGTGAGGGAAAGAATGTGCTTGGCCTAAGTTGTGGGCTATAGGTGATTTCAATCTGCTTATGTGCTTAGCAGTGGCTTTATAATGGTCTACATTTAGCTCAATTTGTATAGAATAACTATAAAATAGGAAAGTAAACTTGGATGCAATAATTTATGTGTGAAGAGGAAGAGATGCACAAAGGGACAAAGCGAATTTCTCAGTGTTGCATGATAATTTATGAGTATCATTTTCCCAAATTTAAGGAATTTGTAATTTTCCTTTTTTTGTTGCTGTTATTTGTTTTTTTGAGGCAAGTCTCACTATGTAATCCTGGTTGGCCTGAAACTAGCAGCATATAGACCAGGATGACCTTAAACTAACAGAGATCCACTTGCCTCTGTCTTCTAAGAGCTGGGACTAAAGGTTTGTGCCAGCGCTCCCAGGCCCTTTCATTTCCTTTCTAGTGCTACTTTTAGCATATACTATAGTGGCTCTCAGCCTGTAGGGCTCCACCCCCTTAGCAAACTGCTCTCTCCAAAAATGTTCATGTTACAATTCTTAACAGTAGCAAAATTACAGTTATGAAATAATAAAAAATAATTGTATAGTTGGGGTCGCCAGAACATGAGGAACTGTATTAAAGGTTGCAGCATTAGGGATGTTGAGAATCACTGATACACTACTTAAGAGCCATGGACTGGTGGTCCAAGTATAAAAACCCAGTCATTTGGGATGCTGTGGCAGAAATTATTAGCTTCAGGCCTGCCAGAGCTACAGAGGGAATTTAAGGGCAACCTGAGCAACCTAGTAAGACTGAGTTTCAAAAGTAAAAATATAAAAACAAAAAGGGCTGGGGCTATTGCCCAGTAACAAAGTGCTTGTCCAGAATGCACAGAACCCTATGCCCAACTCCAGTACAAAATAAACGGTCCTATCTAAGCACACATAGATGTATCTTTAAACTGTCCATTCTGTTCCACGGATCGAACTGTCTTTGAAACAATACTGTTCTGGCGATTTTTTCTTTTTTTAGAGACAGGGTTTCCGTGTTTAACAGTACTAACTATTCTGAAACTAACTCCTGTAGACCAGGCTGGCCTCGAATGCACAGGGATTCACCTGCCTCTGCCTCCTGAGTGTTGGGATTAAAGGCGTGCATCACCACAGCCTGGCCTCTGACGGTTTTTTTTTTTTTTTAATGAAAGAGCATGCTCCTTTTTGAGAATCTTTTGATGTGTCAGTGAGGCTAATTCATCAACCTAACACTAGCCTCGTCGTTGCTGTGACAGCATTGTTCATATGCTATTAAAGTTTGTTAATCTGTTGACTTTAAGGAATGGGAGTTATGCCAGATAAACTGTGGTCATAATGAAACTAGTGCAAAGGTATTCAGAGGAGAATGGCTGCAGCTCCCTAAAGAAGAAAGGTGGGCCCGATCCAACTCGTTGACGGCTTTGAGAAGTTGCTGTGATAATCTGAGGCCCAATGGGTTCCAGAAGTCTAGCTTAGCATTGCAACAGTCAGGATCAGCTTTGCTCCCATCTCACCAAGTACGTACCTTGTAACACATTTCCAGATGTCAAAAAATGAACACTAAGTCTAAAGTTGTTGATTAAAATTCCCTGTGAAGTAAAATGGCTACGAGGCAGATGTGATGGCGTATGCTTAGAGCACCTGTTCAGGGCTCTCAGGCAGGAGGATTGCTTGACTTTACCTAATCTTTCAAAACCAGCCTAGATAATGCAGTCAGATCGAGCCTCAGATTCATAAAAAAAAATAAAACAAAATTGTGCTGTCCTGTAATACAATTTTTGGGGTTTTTCCCAAGATAGTGTTTCTCTGTGTAGCCCAGGCTGTCATAGAACTTGCTCTATAGACCAGTCTGTCATCAACCCTCAGAGACCTGTCTCCCAGATGGGCCTCTTGAGTGCTGAAATTAAAGGTGTGCACCACGACTGCCCAGTTGTGATACAATTTTTATACTAACTACATATGAGTTTGGGGAGTGTGGTTTATGCTGGGCATGGTGGCACACACCTTTAACCCACAACTGGGAGGTAGAGGCAGGTGGATCTCTATGAGTTTGAGGCTAGTCTAGTCTACAAAGAGAGTTTCAGGACAGCCAGGGCTGACAGAGAAACCCCGTCTTGAAAAACCAATATATTGCCGGGCGGTGGTGGCACACGCCTTTAATCCCAGCACTCGGGAGTCAGAGGCAGGTGGATCTCTGAGTTTGAGGCCAACCTGGTCTACAAGAGCTAGTTCCAGGACAGGCACCAAAACTACAGAGAAACCCTGTCTCAAAAATCAAAACAAAAAACAAGAAACAAAAAACCAATATACTTATACAGCTTCTTTTCTTATGCAGGGTCTTGCTGTATAGCCCAGACTGATCTTTTTCCTGCTGCGAACTCCTTCATGCTGCGATTACAAACATGTGCCACTATGCCTAGCAAGAATGTTTGTTTGTTTATTTATTGGTTTATTTTGTTTTTGGTTTAGGAGGGTGTTGCTTGCTTGTTTGTTTAAATTTATTTCATGTGCATTGGTGTGAAGGTGTCAGGTACCCCTGAAACTGGAGTTATAGGCAATTGTGAGCTACCAAGTGCTGGGAATGGAACCCAGGTCCTCTAGAAGAGCAGTTGGTGCTCTTAGCCACTGAACCAATCTCTCCGGCCCCTTATTTATTTATTTTTTTAAATAAATCATTGTAAAGCTATGCAAATAAAGTTTACTGAGCCCTTTGTAAATTGGGGTCTCGGGAGGTAGAGGTAGAAAGAATGGCCTCTAATGGTCATCCTCAGTGGCATAGGAAATTCAAGGCTTTGCCTTAAAAGAAAAGAATGAGGAAAAACTATGTGACTTTTTGTTTGTTTGTTTTCAACACAGGATTTCTCTGTGTAGGCCTAGCTATCCTTGAACTCTCTCTGTAGACCAGGCTGGACTCAAATTCAGAGATCTGCCTGCCTTTGCCTCCCAAGTGCTAAGACTTTTAAGGTCTGTGCTATCACCTGCAACATGAGGGCCTGCTTATTGGGGTTTCTGTCCTGCCCAGTTCCCACAGCCAGTAAGCCCCAGAGAAAATCACAAAGATCTCCATAAGTTTTAAACGGATTGGCCCATTAGCTCGGGCTTTGTATTAGCTCTTATAACTTATATTAACCCATTATTCTTGTCTATGCTAGCCACAAGGCTCGGTACCTTTTTCGTCAGGGCAGGTCACATCTTCCTTCTTCCGTATCTGGGCAGGACTGCAGAAAGAGCTTCCTTCTTCCCAGAATACTCCTGTTCTCATTGCCCCACCTCTACTTCCTGTCTGGTTGTCCCGCCTATACTTCCTTCCTGGCTACTGGCCAATCAGGATTTATTTAAAACATGATTGACAGAATGCAGACAATTTTCCCGCACCAAGTACCACCCCGCTCTTTTATTTATTTATTTTTGGTTTTTCGAGACAATGTTTCTCTGTATTTCTGGCTGTCCTGAAACTCACTAGACCAGGATGGCCTCAAACTCTCAGAGATTCCCCTGACTCTGCCTCCTGAGTGCTGGGATTAAAGATATGAGCCACCACTGCCTGGCTTGCAACTTAAAAAAAAATTGAACAAGGTGGTGTCTGACTTCAATACCAGCACTCTAGGAGACAGAGGCAGGTAGTTCAAGGATAGTCTTGTCTAAGTAGCTGAGAGTTCCAAGCTGGTCAGGGCTACATAGTGATATCCTGCCGAAAAAACAAACAAACAAAGAACAATAACAAAAACCCCAAGAGAGATGACAAAGTGGCTCGGTGTGTTGGCAGCACACACCTTTAATCCCTGCAGAGGCAGGTGGATCTCTGCTTCTATAAAAGTCCACCACTACGAACAACAAAAAGATAAGCCAAAGGATGGAAGGAAGGAAGGAAGAAAGAAAGGAAGGAAGGAAGGAGGGAAGGAAAGAAGGAAGGACACATTATTTAATGCCCAATATTAAGGAAATGATTTTCTTTAAACAATTTTTTTAAAAGATTTATTATGGATATAGTGTTCTGCCTGCACATATGTCTGCAGGCCAGAAGAGGGCACCAGATCTCATAATGGATGGTTGTGAGCCACCATGTGGTTGCTGAACTCAGGACCTCTGGAAGAGCAGGTAGTGCTCTTAACCTCTGAGCCATCTCTCCAGCCCAGAAATGTTTTTTTAAATTATCATATAATGTCAGGAAAGTCACTTTCTCTCTTTGTTTATTTTATCATCCTCTCCACACATAAATTATATCACCCAAACTGACTTTCATATTTTATAAATAAGCGTCTAGATCAGTAGATTTCCTTATTGCTTAGTTTTTGGTATTCCTTCCCCTTTTCATCATCCTCTCCCCCTTTAACCTCTTAGAGTTGTGTGTGCTCAGTATCTTCTCTCTCCTTGACCATCTTCTTTTTCTGTAGCAGGCTTTTTATTTTGGGCACCAACCAGCTCCCAAATCATGAAATGGAGACTTACTATTTTTGAATGCTAGGCCTAGTTTAGGCTCATTTCTGGCTAGTTCTTTTGACTTAGCTCATTTCTCTTTATCTACCTTTTGCCTCAGGGTTTATTACGTTTTAAATTTCTGTGTATATACTTTCACTGCTTCTTGAAGTCTGGCTGGCTAGTAGCTGCCTAGCTTCTTTCCCTAGGCATGTCACTCTTTCTTGCCTCCTTTTTTTCTCTCTTGTCCTTCCTTCTCTCTAGCCTAGATTTCTCCTCCTATTCTCTCTGCCCGCCAGCCCCACCTATCCTTTCTCCTGCCCAGCAATTGGCTGTTCAGCTTTTGTTTAGACCAATCAGGTGTCTTAGGCAGGCAAGGTGAAACAAATGCTACACATCTTTACATAATTTAACAAATGCAGCATGAACAAATGTATCACATCTTTGCCAATTTTCCATGCACTCTGAAGACCCATCTCCCTCTCTCCAATGGCCTCTTGCTATCTTTTTCTTTTGGAGTATACCAACTCTCAATGGTAAGCACTTCATATAGGAAAGAACATATGGTGTTTGTCTTTTGGGGCCTGGATTACCTCACTCAATAACGTTTTCTAGAGCCATTCATTTTTCTGCAAATTTCACATTTTCATTCTTTGTACTACTAATTATATATACATATACATACATACACACATGTATATCACACATATACATAATATATACATCACATATATTTATATCACAATATATGCATACACATGTTTTCATTATCCAGTCATTGATGAACATCTAGGCTGATTCTGTTTCTTTGTTACTGTAAATAGAGCAGTGGCTATAGAAGTATTGGCATTGCTATTGTAGGGTGTGGGCTCCTTGGGCCATATGTCGAGATATGGCATACCTGGGTTATATGGCAGTTCGGTTTGAGCTTGTTGAGGAATTTTCAAATTGATACCTTGGAATTGAAATTCCAGGTGACTGTGAGCTGTCTTTTGTGGGTGCTGGGAATTGAACTGGGGTCATCTGGAAGAGCAGTGTATTCTCTTTTCTACTGGGCCATCTTTCCAGATCAGATCAATGTTATAGTTTTAAATATTTATTTATTTAATTTGGCGTTTGGAATGGAGTCCAGGGCTTCACACATGCTAAGCAAGAGTTCTACAAAAGAGCTATACTTGCAGCCCAAGTTTCTTAAATTGTTTTCATTAATTAATTTAAGAAACATCACTATAAACCAACCAACTTTTTTCTACAAATTTGTTGACGTTAATAAAAGTCTTTTCTCGGCCTGGGTGGTGGTGGCACACATCTTTAATACCAGCACTAGGGAGGCAGAGGCAAGTGGAGTTCTGTGAGTTCAATGCCAGCCTGGTTTACAAAAGGTGTTACAGGACAACCAGGACAGTCGGGACTGTTTCACAGAAAAACCCTGTCTCAAAACAAAACAAAACAAAACGTCTTTTCTGTCCTACTCTTGGTCTTAGTTTTTTTTTTTTTAAGACAGGCTTTCGCCAGGCAGTGGTGGCACATGCTTTTAATCCCAGAACTCTGGAGGCAGAGGCAAGGGATCCCTATGAGTTCGAGGCCAGCCTGGGCTGCAAGTTACAGGACAGGCTCCAAAGCTACAGAGATACCCTGTCTCAAAAAACCAAAAAAAAAAAAAAGAAGAAGAAGAAAGAAAGAAAGAAAGAAAGAAAGAAAGAAAGAAAGAAAGAAAGAAAAAAGAAAAGACAGGGTTTCTCTGTGTAGCCCTGGCTGTCCTGGAACTTGCTCTGCAGACCAGGCTAGCATGGAACTCACAGATATCCGCCTGCCTCTGCTTTCCGAATCCTGGGATTAAAGGTGTGCGCCACCACTGCCCGGCCTCTCCTACTTCTTAATTCCTTTCTACAGAGGAAAGAGAAGAACCGTTGATATTCTCTCATGTGCATAACCTAGATTGTACACACACATGCATGCCCGCACATCATATCATAAGATATGGGAGTAGGAAGGACTACTTAGGAAAAGGAAGAGGATTGGTGGGAGACAGGAAGAGAGACAAGACGAGGAAGTATAGATGAAATTCATGATCTATTTTGGAAAGAATGTCAGCATGAAACTCATCACTTTGTAGAATGAACATACACTAATAAAAATACACAGGACAGGGGTAGTGGTGCACAGTTTTAACCCCAGCACTGAGGCAGAAACAGGCAGACTGCTGTGAGTTCAAGGCCAGCCTGAGCTACAGAGGGAGCTCTAGGCCAGCAGAAGCTACCTACATAGTTAGACCCTGTGTAAAAAAAAATAAAAAGTTAGTATTTCTGACTGGAGAGATGGCTCAGATGACTCAGTGTTTAAGAGCCCTTCCTGCTATTCCGGAGATCCTGAGTGCGTTGGGCAGCTCATAACTGCCTGCAACTCCAGCTCTGGGGAATCCAATACCTTTTTATGGCTTCTTTGGGCACCTGGACACACATGGCATACACCCATTCACATGTGAATAAAAATAATAAATGAATAAATAAAAACTCTGTCCAAAGAGTTTGAGATATTATTATTCCGAGTGTGGTCTCCAGTACGACAGTCAGAGAAGTTGCTAGAAAGGCAGATTTTCTCTTAGTCTACCTCAGACCTGCACAAAGTCCAGTGGGGTCCAGGAACTCTGTATTGTGATGAGCCTTCTGGATGATTTTAATGCCCCGTTGGCCTGAAAACCATCGTGTTTTAGCAGATCTTTTCGCAAGGGGACCCGAGGAGAATGCAGCAGGGGAAAACTTAAAACTCAAAATGGCACATCTCCACTCATCCCAAGAACCTCAGCTCAGGGTTTGGCAGCTGTCTGAGCCCACAGTGACTTCTGTGTGGGTTTCAGTGATGGCCATTTGCCACGAATTGTAGGCATTATCCAGAAGAGAGCCAAATTCGAGGAGCGTATGGAAATGAAAATCAGTTTTGGGGAAATGGTTAGGTGGGAAAAGTGCTTATCATGCAAAAATGGGGACCTGAATTAGAATTCCAGCACCCATGGAAAAGCCGGGCACGGTGCATCTGCAACCACAAAACTGGAGATGGCGGCACCGAGACAGGTAGATTCCAGGGTCCCACTGATAAGCTCCATGTTGATTGGAAGTCTCTGTCTCAAAAATTGTAAGATAGAAGAACAATAGAGCAAAACACCCAACATTTACCTCTGGCCTCTCCACACACATGCAACATGTGAGATATGTACATACACATGCATACAAAGGCATCCATTCCACAGGAACAAAGAATAAAAGGAAAATGTAAATAAAAATAGTTAACATGCCAGGCAGTGGTGGCACGCACCTTTAATCCCAGCAGTTGAGAGACAAAGGCAGGTGGATCTCAGTGAGTTCGAGGCCAGCCTGCCTGGTCTATAGAGCCAGTTCCAGGACAACAAGGGTTGTTACACAGAGAAACCCTGTCTCAAAGAACAAAAAATCAACAAACAAACAAACAACTAAACGTGATCATTACAAAAACAGGGATGTGCTATTTTCAGGAAAACAGATAAAAGCGAAAAAAGCCACACTCAAAACACCCAAATATCAAACCGGGAGGTGCATGCCTTTAATCCCAGTACTCAAAGGGGCCAACCTGGTCTACAAGAGCTACTTTCAGGACAGACTCTAGAACTACAGAGAAAAAATAACCAAAACCAAAACCAAAAACCCAAAACACAAATACCACATGAAGATTCTATATCTAAAAATGAAAAAAAATAAAGTAGAGGAGACATGTCTGGGAAGATGAAGGGACCAGCAAGAGACGGTGAGCATGAGCAAAGTACTGTATGTACAGGTATGAAAATGTCATCATAACAAGGCCATTATTTTGAACAATTAGTACATGGTAATAATAGAGATCACATGGTAACAAGTAGATGATAGCAATAGTACTTGTTGATTTCTTTAATTTTTTTGTTTGTTTTTTAATTCCTTTTTTTTCTTTTTTTTTAATTCCTTTTTTTTTCAAGACAGGGTTTCTCTGTGTGGCTTTGGAGCCTGTCCTGGCACTGGCTCTGTAGCTCAGGCTGGCCTTGAACTCCCAGAGATCCGCCTGCCTCTGCCTCCCGAGTTCTGGGATTAAAGGCATGCGTCACTACCATCTGGCTTTAATTCGTCCTTTTAATACATAATTTATTTTATGTTCATTGGTGTTTTGCCTGCATGTATATCTGTATGAGTGTTTCATATTTCCTGGAACTGGAATTACAGACAGGTGTGAGCTTCCCTGTGAGTGCTGGGAATTTAACTCAGGTCCTCTGGAATAACAGCGCTCTTAACCACTGAGCCATCTCTCCAGTCCCTGTTTCTCAATTCTTAATCTCTGTACCTGTAAATTCAGTTCCTTCCTCTAAGGTCTGGATTTCATCCTTTACCAAATCTAGTGTGTTTCTTTCTTTTTGAGACAAAGTTTACCGTTCACTACACAGACCAGGTTGGCCTTGAACTCACTGAGCTCCTCCTGCCTCTGCTTCCTGAGTGCTGGGATTAAAGGCGTGTGTCACCACAGCCCGGCCAGTGTGATCTTTTCATATGTGCATATTGTAAACGTAAAAATAAAATGCTACAGATCATCAAGTGGCTGCAGCAGCAGAAACGCTGTAGGTTCCCCAGTGGCTGCAGGCAGCATCCTGGGCAGGGATGGTGTGTGAGACCATGCTGCAGGTCTCCAAAGGGACACCAATGCAGAATGAGGTTGGATATTTATTTAGTGGGTTATGGAAGTATGGAAGGGAAGGGGGAGAAGGAGAAGAGCAAAGAGAGAGAGAGAGAGAGAGAGAAGAGAGAGGAGAGAGAAGGGATAGATAGAAGCTGCTTCTTCGAGAGGGAGATAGAAAACAAAGAGTTTCAGGCTACAAGCAGGAAAGAAGGTCTGCCTGCCTCAGTTGAGAGGGGGAGGGAGAGGGAGGGGGCATGGCTTGTCTCTTAAAGAGACGGGACAGACCATTACACATTTGACAAACTTTGATGTCTTCCATCATTCGTTGTCCTGATACTGGGGAAAGGGTTTATCAATGATCTTCCAGCCAGGCTGGTTGCACATGCCTTTAATTCCAGCAGTGGAGGCAGAGGCAGGAGGTTCTCTGTGAGTTCCAGGCCAGCCTGGTCTATACAAGGTCCAGGCCAGCCAGGGCCACATTAGTGAGATCCTGTCTCAAAAAACAAAACAACAACCAAAAAAGCAAGCAAACAAACAAACAAACAAAAAAAACAAAAAAGAGAGAGTTGAGGAAATGACAGAGTTCACCAATAAGGATTGGTGGGGCAACTTCTGAGGCCTTGATTCAGCCATGTATTCTCTACAGATCCAGGACACAGCTCTAGCCAGGGAGGGAGAACAGTCAAATGACATTTTGCTAAAGCTAATGACTAATGCTGTCGTGCATGTTAGTCCCATGTTCAGCAAGTCACTTGCTCATGACTTAGTTTC
The DNA here is from genome assembly GCF_982192425.1 of Myodes glareolus. Taxonomy (NCBI): domain Eukaryota; kingdom Metazoa; phylum Chordata; class Mammalia; order Rodentia; family Cricetidae; genus Myodes; species Myodes glareolus. The sequence goes on along the minus strand of NC_142053.1, from coordinate 29,972,899 downwards.
GCCCATGATGGAGAGCACTCGTCAGCTAGTGTTCTGATCTTCAGGAACTAATCTCATTAAAGGGAATAACAGTGAATGCAGATCTATGGCTATTAATATCTGTGCTGTAGTAGGGGCTAGGATGGGTAGTCGTCAGTTCCATTAGAAAATTAACTAAGGCCGGGCGGTGGTGGTGCATGCCTTTAATCCCAGCACTCGGGAGGAAGAGGCAGGAGGATCTCTGTGAGTTCGAAGTCAGCCTGGTCTACAGAGCAAGTGCCAGGACAGGTTCCAAAACTACAGAGAAACCCTGTCTCAAAAAACAAACAAAAAAATCTATAAAGTTCCACAGACAAATCCTCATCAGTGTCTCAGGAGTTTGTGGGATTTCACTTAGCTGACCCCTCAGCTTTTGCTCAAGCTAACTTATGAACAGAACCCTCAGATTAAAGATCTTCTGAACTGTAAGTTTTTGAAGCTATATTTTAGTGTTTGTCAAAGTGTGGTCCATGGACCATAGCGACAGAAGCGCTCTAGGTGTTTAAGAAAGTAGTAAGACAGAACTCGAGGCAAAAGACTGCAGTCCCAGCTTCTTGTCATGTTGAGGCAGGGGAATCATGTGTTCAAGTTCTGCCTGAGCTACAGCTATACTGTGAGTTTAAGGTTAAACTAGGCAACTTAGTGAGATCCTCTCAAAACAACTTTCAAAAAGGACTCAGTGCTTGGTGAGCATTGTGAGCAGACCCTGGGTTCAACCTCTAGTATCGTCAAAAAGAAAAAAATAACAGTAAGTTTGTGGGACAGACATAGGCCATTTATTTCACTGTGAGGTATCAGATAAGAAACAACAAACAACCTTCTAAATCCAAGATGATTTTGTGTGTGTGTGTGTGTGTGTGTGTGTGTAGTGTAGAGTGCATTTTGAAAACCAAACACTGGAGGGTCAATGTTTTATTCCGACTTTAGAATTTTATGTTTGAATGTTTTCTTAGGTTGGTTTAAGTTGTGTCTGTTTACTGTTCATTTGGCAAGTGTACAGAATATGGTTCAGTATGAACTCATTAAACAACATTTGTTATATATGCATAGAAAAATATCTGGAAGCTTATGATGTTTGTAAACAGCGCCTCTGGGTAGTAATGGGGGATGTTCTTTATTTCCTTTTAGCCTTGTTTTATTTCTCTCACTTTTTTCTTCCTTGATTTAAAAATACGCTTTCTCTTTCTGGCTTCAATTTTCTCAATTTGGTAAAGAGAGTTGTAACTTTGTGAACTTCAAGAGCAGGGTCTGATCGGGTGGTCAGTGACTCCACACTAATCCCTAGCTTCTCTGTCCACCAATAGCATAAACTGAATATATAAATAACCATGTTATATTTTTGCATATATTTACCTTGAGATACCCAGCAACCGTTTTGATGCCAGAAAAATGATTCCGTTTGTTCTCAAGGACCGGGAACAGAAATAACCCACTATCTACAAACCTCAAAAGTTCCTCCTCTCCTGTAAGCCTTAAAAAAAAAAAGCCCTCCGCGCATATCTCTTCCTACTGCAATAAGACTGTGAACCAAAAAGTCAGGGCGTGGCCACCCCGTCCTCCCGCCCCGACATCACCGCCCCTCGCATTGTTTTCTCGCATGGTGATTGGCTGAAAGGAAGAAAGAGCCCCGCCCCTGGTCTTATGACTGGAGCCCAAGCGGCGATTTCTGGCTTTCGCGGTGCTGTGGTCGGTGGTCATCTGTGCTTTCGTTTTCCCCGGGTCTGCGAGGGTGTTCGTTGCCATCGCCTGTCAGGTCGTCGCCTGCCCCGCAGGATCATGATGCGCTTCCGCCTCTCTCCGGTTTCGGGGCTCGTCCTGTTCTGTCTGCTCCTGGGTGAGTTTTCGGGCCCTCTCCTTTAGTGTTTTCAACTGGGCCCGGGGGGAAGGGAGGGGGGGTTCAAAGGCCACAACCTGAAAGACTGGTCTGCGGGGAGGCGTTGAGAGACTGAGCAGCTGACACTGGGCGGCGGCGGCAGCCCGATGCGCGGGGCGGAGGGAGGGGGGCGGCGGGGAGCGGGGGGGGGGTGCCTTGAGCAGTGACCTAGAGAAGACCTGGCTAAGGAATGGCCGGCTAGGAGGGCCCTTGAGAGTAAAAATCTTACAAGTAAAGGGATGTGGAGGAGGACGGCATCGGATTAGGCCAGATGAGTGAAGAGTTCCAGACACCTGGCATGGAGGGAACAACTTGGAAAAGAGTCTGGGGGAGCAGGGGAGCAGACACCGAGGAGTCTGGGTTATTTGTCTCAGGGAAGAGTTTTGAAGATGGTGGAAAAACTGTAGCCTGAGAAAGGAAATTTGGAACCGACGGATGACACTGTACCCCAGGGAAATTGTTGGGGGTCAGAGTACAGGGTTCAGATATAGGACAGTAGGGCCTAGGGGGCCAGAGACAGCGTTGGGGGCTTTCTAAGTGAGATCCGAGGCTAGGAGAGACCTGGGTGACAAGATGGGGAACGGTGTGGGGGTTTAAGGATGGTCTTGGAGTTTTGAGAGCAGGGGGATCTAAAGTAGCTGGAGGAACTTAACTGCAAAGAAAATTTATACCTAACCTCTGGAGACAAACAGGATGAGGGAGAACTTTGGGGGGTGGGAGTTAATATCCGACTTATAGGTGTTGAGGATCTTGTGGGTTTTTTTTTCTTTCCCCTGTAACTTTTTGCTACTTCCTCCCCGCCAGACTCCGACAGAGAAATCCCTCCTAGATGCTAAAGCCGGGGGAGCTTCCAAGATGGTAGTTTGTGTATCTGACTTTTGTATCCTACCTACTTTTCTTCAGAGCCTCTTGTTTTTTTTTTCCCCTCTTTTCCCATTGCAATTGGCTTATTTGTGGTAGGTAATAGCCTAAGGATTGGTGGTAAAAGTAAATGGGTTAAGGTTGGTTGTGATCCACCCCAGTAGACTAACATAATAGCCTAAACTTGAACTTTGATCACAGTGTGTTCTCCTGACCTGATTTACTCTGCTTGTTGCTACTCAGTGGCTCTGGCTCTTTGTCCTTTAATAAAGGGATAGAAGGTAAAGACCCAGATTGAAACGGAATAGAGATAGGTACATTTGTAATTCACATTTTGGTGGAATAGAATCCGCCAGAACAGTCTGTTCTCACCCAGTGGGCATTTGGCAATATCATGTAGAGACATTTAAAAAATTTTCCATAGTAGCTTTTAAATTTTTTTTATTTTTGAGATTGTATTGAGATTACATTTTTCTCTTCCCTCATCTCTTCTAAATTCTCCCATATACCTCTCCCTGCTCTCCTTCAAATTCATGACCTCTTTTTAATCTATTCTAATGTCATGCATATATGTATTTGTATATACATCTATACCCTAGAGGCAGTTTTGCATGCCCCTCAGGGCAGTGTCTAGTTAACAGAGGCCCGGGATCCTACTAACCTGCCTGTAAGAACAGCGCCTCTCAGAGTTGTCTCCAGCTTGGTGTGGTGGCACCTCCTTTAATCTCAGCACTTAGGACATAGAGGCAGGCCGATCTCTGAGTCTAGCCTGGTCTACAGAGTGAGTTCCAGCACAACTAGGGATGTTACGCAGAGCAACACCAAAAGAAAAGAAAAGTTACCTCGTTTAACACATTAGTAGTGGCAAGTGTAAGGAGCCCAGCTTTGGAGCATGGCATCAGATGAGTTTATCCAGTAACCAACCATGAAGGACCTTGCGAGGTAGCCTCTGCAATCACAACTTTCCCCAGCAGTACTGAGCTTTTTCTCCTTTTCACTCTCAGCCTTTTGCTTATATACAGTAGAATTTTCCAGAAGCTACATAATACGTGATGATATCACCCCCGCCCCATGACTCCAGTGTTCTTAACTTCCATTTCTAATACAGAAGTGCCAGCAAATATAATTCACCTAAACCAAAACTCTGGGAGGTCTTCCAGAGATGGGTCATTCTGACTCTAAAACATTTGCAGGTCCTTGATCTGGCCTAGCTGACCATATTGTGTAAGCAACTCCTTGTATACTTCTGAAATTGGGCTGTGAGGCTTGGCATGGACACTTCATTCTAACCCTTACATGGGGAGCACTTGCTGCAGGCTGGCTGACCCCACGAGAGGCTTGTTTACAGTGGAAAACACCTTATCAGCAACAAGAACACGTCTGACAAAAGCAGCTATTAACCAGTAATTCCCTGCCAATTGAATCTGCACCAACACAGTGCTGTTATTGTTCAGAGAAAGAAACATAGTTGACCTCCATGTTTGCTTTTGTGCCATTAATTTTTTTTAATGAAACCTTTCGGTTTGTGTTTACAAAAGCAGTCTTTGCTCACTGCAGAAAGTTAACAGGTGAAATAGTACATAGAAGAAATGCTCACACCTAGTGATTTTGGAGTTACTCGATTCATCCTTTTGGGTGGTTTCCAAAGCTGACTCCCTCCCTTCCCAAGTTCAGAAAGAAATCTACAGGAGCAATGTGTAACAACATAGGATTCAAGGGTAAACATTTTCTTGAGTTATCTTTTTTTTATTATTTAATGTAATGTTTTGTCTGCCTGCGTGTCTGTATAGTACAGGTGTGTCTAGCACCCATGGTAATTTGAAGACGGCAGCACTTACGTCCCCTGGAACTGGAGTTTACACAGACGGTTGTAAGCTGCACTGGGAACCAAAACTGGGTTCTCTGGAAGAGTGACCACTAAACCATCTCCAGCCGAGGATCGAGTTTTTAAGTCTAGCTGAAGCCAGGCAGTGGTGGTGCACACCTTTAATCCCAGCATTCGGGAGGCACAGGCAGGCAGATCTCTGTGAGTTCGAGGCCAGCCTGGTCTACAGAGCGAGTTCCAGGACAGCCTGGAATGTGACACAGAGAAATTATGTTTTGAAAAACTAAAAGGAAACAAAAAAAAAAACTACAAGGTTGTGCCAATACCTTGGCTGTAGAACACTTGAACAGAATGTAAGAGGCCCTAGGTTGAATCTGCAGCTTTGTGAAAAAGGCATACCAAAGTCTTTGCTTTAAATAAGTAGAGAAAATATTTTTAGACTTTAAATTGGTGTTTCTCACAGAAATTTATTCATTTATTTGGATTTTTGAGTGCTGGAATTAAAGGCATACACCACCACTGCTCACAGAAAAATTTTCGCTGCCTTTCATTTGAATGACTTATGACCAATGAAAGACTGTGTTGGGAAAAAAGTCTGAATTAGAAATATGAAAAGGGCAACAGGTGAAATTCCTTTCTTAATATCGTTGCTTAATTGTGTTTCCTTAGTGACAGAATTCTGTGGTCATTGATTTTTATAACTAGCTTAGCTTCGGTTTTTGGGTTTTCGAGACTAGACAGGGTTTCTCTTGTGTAGCCCTCACTGTCTTGGAACTCACTCTAGACCAGGCTGACCTTGAACTCACAGAGGTGCACCTGCCTCTGCGCCTCCTGAGTTGCTGGGATTAAAGGTGTGTGTGTTACCATGCCTGGCTTAATTTCTATTTTAAGGGGTCAAATGAGACTTTTAAAAAAGCTTCAAGACCCCTCTTAGAGGTAAGAAAAAGCTTTGATGAACATCCTAAGTGTAGTCCAGGTTGGGGTCGCTCTCTCCCCAGATGTTAATAACTGCCTATTACATTCTAAACACTACAAGCAGATGAAAGGGAGACAGCAATGGACAAGACAGTGGAGGGTCTGCTGTCACAGGATCTCCATTGTAGAGGGGGAAGATAGCCTAACAGGTAAATAATAACATTTTCAAATAGTGACAAGGGCCATAACAAACAGGAAGCAGGTAATGAGGAATGAAAATGACTAGGTGAGATAGTTGGGCGGTAGGGATGCTCTGTGGGTTTAGATTATGTGATCATAGGGCTTTCTAGGATTGAGTGACATTTGGTAGCGACCTTAGTGCTGGAAGGAGGTCCGTCTTACCTGTAACTGTTTGAGGTAATATGGGTGGGGAGGATCTGGAGGAGTTGGGGGAGGGGAAACTATGATCAGAATATATTATTAATTTTCAATAAAAATAAACACATAAAAGAAATTACTTAAGCTAAAAAAAGAATAAAAGAATAAATCTTGTCTCCCAAACTCTTAGGTTACTAGCCTGTTTTCTGTTCTTTACCTTATGGTATTAGTCTCTGAGAGGAGGCAATGACCTTAGCTGCTGGTCTTTCCCATGGCCTTTGTAGCACCAGGCCTAGTGGTTAAAGGTCAGTAAATTTTTGCTAGGGATATTCACTGGGTACTGCAGATAAGATGGTGAATTAGACCACATGTGGGCTTTGTTTTCTGTGGACCACAAAGCCTGTTTTCCAAAAGCTCTTTTGTGTCTTTGGATCAAGAACTTCAAAATTGGTGGTAAGAGTGCAGATCATTATAAGATAATCTCGCATGACAATTCTAGTCTCCCTTACTTGTGCTCCTTCTTGTGGGGTTAGGAGTGACCAGGGTCTTGCTATGTAGCGCTGGAACTCTGAATTCAAACTTAGAGATCCACCAACCTCTGCCTCCTTAGTGCAGGGATTTCAGGGGTGCAGCATCACATTTAGCCCCATTGCTTGGGCATGAGGATTAATGTGGAGAACTAGAAGGACTTGGTGAGAATTAGGTTTTCTCAGCCAGCCAGCATCTGTCTCCTGGAGAGCATCAGAAAGACAAAATGTGAAGCACGGTTTTGTTGTTACTGTTTTTTTCCTACAGCCTTAGCACATTTTGTTTACCTGATAATGTTGAATTCATGGTTCAGTTAAAATTTGTCTCTTTGTAGTAGAGACACTTGAAAGGACAGGCTTGACATTAATCCATTAGTCTTTGGTTGGCATATCTGATAGAGTTATACTATTCAGGTATATTCTGTGTATCTAGCCTTCTTTCCCATTGTCTGTAACCTAGCACTGTTTCACAGCGCTGGAGATGGCTTCAACGACGCGGGTTCAGGAAGGCTGTACTTTCTAATCACAATTTTGTATTAAAGTGGCCAGAGATTCTTCAATTCCAAAAGTGTATTATGAGTACTTGTTGGTACCCCACTGTGAATTGCAAAAGCACTCTGGAGGCCTGCCAAATGCAGCTCAGCAATAGGCACTTTCCATTACTGCAAGAGTCGTCTACCTACTCTCTGACCTTAAAAATAATCAAGGAAGTCATTTCATGGTTTTTAGAATAGTATGTTTCGTTAATTTTAAATGTTGCTTTTTGCATGACCAACATTCATCACTTAAAACCTTATTATTTACTGTCATAGCAGACCTAACAGAAGGAAAAATGAGAGGCACAGTAAACACGAGCAGTTCATTGGATGGAACTTACAAGAAGACCATCCCTAAACAGGGAAGAAGGCATTGGCCTTTATGTCCTACTTTTTTTTTTTAGCGGTCTCATTCCTTAGCCCAAGCTTGCCTGGAACTCACTGTGTAGCCTGAGCTGGCCTAGAATTCATGGCAGTCCTCCTGCCTTAACTTCCTGAGTGCTGGGATTGTAGGCCCTGCCCTGTTTTGTGGAAAACAGAGGACAACTTGCAGGAGTTACTTATCTTTTTTGGTTTTTCGAGACAGGGTTTCTCTGTAGCGTTGGAGCCTGCCCTGGAACTAGCTCCTGTGGACCAGGCTGGACTCCAACTCACAGAGATCCACCTGCCTCTGCCTCCCGAGTGCTGGGATTAAAGGTGTGCGCCACCTCCACCCGACAGGAGTTACTTATCTTGTGTGGGCCCCAGGAATTGAATTTAGGGTGTCAGGTTGGTAGCAAGTACCTTTACCTGCTGAGCTACTTCCCTGGCCCTATGCCTTTTAAGATTTGGTTTATTCTGTAGGTATGTTTTCCTTGCATGTATGTCTGTGTACTACATGCATGTCTGGTGACCTTGGAGTTCAAAGGACAGATTTGGATTCCCTGGGACTGGAGTTGTGAATGGTTGTGAGCACCATATGGGTGCTGAGAATTGAACCCAGGTCTTCTGCAAGAGCAATGCTCTAACCACTGGACAATCTCTCCAGCTCCATATGCCTTCTCTCCTCTCACCGCCCTCCCTCCCAAAAAAACCCCCTTTTGACCAACCTGAAGATAAATGGGTAAAGTTTAGGATAGGGCCTAATATAATGAAAGTAAAGACACAGCTTAAGATGGGAAGGGTCCCTTTCTTGAAGTGCCAGTGTTTACTGAAAGGGAGGCTGTAAACAGGATGTCTAACTTGCTTGGAAAACATCTCTTAGCTCTGAGTGTTTATACCCCATTGAAAAAACCTGTTAGACAAATAGACACTGTAATTCTTGGCAGAGTAACTGGCCCAGAGTCTCACAGCTAGTCAGCGAGGCTTCCTGAGTGGAATTTTAGCTTCGCAGGTCCACAGATGGTTCGCTTCATTGCTTCATTATATTGATTTTGAGGTCACTGTGTCGTATAAATTTTTTATTCTTATTTTCAGTTTTAAAATTTTTATCTGTGTATTTTGCCTGCTTGTATGTCTGTTTATCATATTTATCCTAGTACTTGAGGAGGCCACAAGAGGGTGTTGGATCTCCTGGGACTGGAATTAGAGATTTCTGTAGGCTCTGGGAATCAAACCTGGGTCCTCTGGAAAAGGAACCAGTGCTTTTAACCACCGAGCCATCTCTCCATCCCCTCTTGTAGGGTTTTTTTCACTATCTTCCATCTATATATCTTGTTTATTTGAGGCAGGGTCTCCATGTAGCCCTGGTTGTCCTGAAACTCTGTAGACCAGTCTGGTCTCGAACCCACAGAAATCTACCTGCCTCTGCTTCCTGAGGGCTGGGGTTAAAGGCGTGTGCCAACACTGCCCAGTGGGCCTTTGTTTTAATCTGTGTACTTTTCAGGTACATTTGGGCCAAATAGACTCGAAAAAATCTAGCCACTTTTTTTAATACAATACTTTGTGTTTGGATAACTGTGACTGAGTTCTAAACAAACCTCTAAATGACCTGGTTAGAGCAGTACCAAGAAGATAATTGTGCTCGAATATTGACTTTTGAGGCATGGCCCTTTTCTTTTTTGTGTATGTATGTATATATTTGAGTTTATTTTTGTTTTATTTGCACTGGTGTTTTGTCCACATGTATGTCTCTATGAGCGATTTCCACCCCACAACTGGAGTTACAAACAGTTGTGAGCTGCCATGTGGGCACTGGGAATTGAACCTCAGTCCTCTGGAAGAGCAGCCAGTGCTCTTAACCACTGAGCCATCTCTCCAGCCGTTCTTTTCTTTTGAGAATAAATTTTCAGCTCTATAATCAGATATTCCAGGATATATTTAGCTATGGCTTTTAAAGGCTTTATAGCCTTTAAAATAGTTTGGATATTCTAAAAATCAAGCATAGCAGTTAAATGTGGAATTGGCTTGCTAGAGACATTCTGCTCAAGTGTAACATTTCAAAATTAATCTTTTACTTTATGGGAAAAGCATTATTGCTAGCTTGAAATCTGAGTCACAGTTTATGGAAAGCCTACATGAGGTTTGAGGCAGCATCTACAACATTGCTAAGTTCATGGTTTGGAAGGTCAAAAGAACCGGCTCACCTGTAATTAGACTCAGCTGGGTTTCAGGTCCACGTTGCAGGATAGTTTCATTTTGATTGATTTGTAATCAATCAGTATTTGTTGAAAACCTAATATATATTCCACACTACTAGGAATGATAGGAGATAGAGGATAAGTAATAGATCTTCTCCAATGTGACAGACAAGATAGATGACATTCATAGAAAAGATAGATTTCTAGGGACTGGCTTAGATAGGATCTTATGGTTATAGGTGCAAATTGGAATTCAAACGAGTGATGGAAACACTAGCAAAAGAGAATCTCTTTCCACATATATCACTCAGTCACAGACGTTGGTGTTTTGTTAATAACAAACCGCTTACTGTATTTCAGTTTCCACAGCGTACTAGTTTGTTCAAAGTGACAGTTCAGAAGTGCTGTTTTAGAGCCCTTGCCGGAAGGCGAGACAGGCTTCAGTGATAGAAAATGATTATGCTGAATACTTTTTCAGTGTATTTATTGGCCATTTGTAGATCTTTATTTGAAAATTATCTATCATTTGTCTGTATAATAAAAAATACTGAAAGAACAAAAAAACAAAGGGTAATCAAGATACTGTAAAGTCCACTGAGATGTGCTAATGTGCGCTGTGGACTGCTCTTATATTCACGGGACGTTCTCAGAGAAGTGACTGCTAACTGGAGAGCTGGATAGCATGCAGGCATGGGGTTCAAGGGGTTTTTCGGTTTTATTTGTTTTAGACAGAGGTTGAGGGGGCTTACTATCCTAGACTACAGCCTTGAATCAATCTTTCTGCCTCAGCTTCCCGAGTGCTAGGATTTACGGACGGACGCGCATCACCACACCCAGCTTCAGTCCAGGTTCTCAGTTACAAACAAGCAGGAGAAAGTACCTGTTGGATTTGAAGCAGAAAGGGAATTTACTGAAAACAGCTGGGCAGGGTTAGGGAACACAGACCTGTAATTCTAGGCGGGGAATGGAATTCTTAGCTATCCTGGGAAACTGAGTTCAAGGCCACTCTGAGTTGCTTAGTGAAATTGGCTAACTAGGCCCCTTTTAATCTTGGCACTTGGGAGGCGGAAGCATGTGATCTTGAGTTCAAGGCCATGTTAGTCTACTTAGTGCTTTCCTCCCACTTAAAAAGAAGGGGGAGGAAAGGAAGAAAGACTTAAAACAAGCAAACAAACCAAACACCTCCCACTGCCAGACAGCAACAACAACAAACCCTCAAACTATAATGGGACATTTGCATACTCCCTTGAAACCACAATTCCACTGTTAGATAAATATTCAACACACACAGGTATACCAATATACAAAGAATGTTTACAACAGCATTAGGGATGGGGCAGACTGAGATTGTAAACCTAGTTGTCCATCTACAATACCATATATATATATATACACATACATATACATATATATGTATATATACATATATATTACAACACACACACGATCACCCCATAATCAGAAGCAGTATAATAGAAATAATGAATTAATTACAGTTACACACATCACAGTGAATCTAAAGAAGCCAGACCCAATAGCATAGTAAATTGTTGTTTATATCAAGCTAAAAAACAGGCAGCAGTATCTACCTTGTTACAAGTCAGGGTGGCATTTTACCGTGGAGCTGTAGGAACTTTGAAGGTGGTATAGTCAGCCTTCTTCTCCCTAGGTCGCAAATTCACAAGTTTAATCAGCCATGGATCAAAGTATGAGCAAAGAGCATAGTATTTATGCTTTAAAAGTCATAATATGATTTTTTTTGGTTGCTGCTACCTAGACGACATAGTACAACTATTTACATTCTATTATATGAGTGGTCCAGGGAGGTTTTAAAATATATAGGAGGGTGTGGATGAGCTAAATGCAAATACTTTATATACCATTTTATGTCAGGGACTATAGCGTCTGTGAACTTCGGTATCCTCTCAGATTCCTGGAATCTGTTGAATCTGTTCCCATGGATACTGCGACTGTACTTGGAATGTTCTGCTTCTTGAAGGAGGATTCATTTACTCATGTAATAAAAAAATGAGCTGTACTTAGCACTGAGTACATATTTTCCTTGCCTGTTATGCTGTGTATGTAATATCTTAATAACATATTTTGCTTTTTTAAAGAGAGCAAGGGCTGGCCATGTAGTTGAGTGGTAGCACACTTGCTCCCCAGTTCAATTTTCAGTAACTAAACCACAAAATAAATAAATAATGTATAGAAATAGAAAAAAGTGCATCAATTAATTTACTTAGAAAGAGGAACTCCTTTGGCTGTGTGTACCAAAACTTGGCTCAATACTGGATTGCACTGTTATGGCCAAGTGCAAAACTTCAGCTTCTACCACTCGCTAGTGTCCACCTTTTTCCTGGGCACTTGAACCTGCCAAGCCATTTCCTTAACCATAGAATGCTTTATCTATAGCTGGGGCTCCATTCTCAGTCTTTGTACTTTAAGTCTGGGGTGGAATTCTTGGCTAGGAAGAGTTTAGCTGGAAGGGAGAGTGAGAAAACCAGTGCACACCATTTTCAGTTTGTGTAGCGCAGTGATGTGGGCCAGCCGTTAGAATCAAGCTGAAGGGTACAGCTATTTCACATGTACAGCCTTCCATGAGGATGATTTAAGCCAGTAGAAGAAAGTGGATCTCAAGTGCTAGACACAATAGAAGCTACTCCGAGTGGAGTGAGTGGATGTAGCCTTTGGGCCCATTGGAAACAAGTTCAACCAGATTAAATAAAGGGTGTGTTCTGGGAAAATGGTCTGAGTGATTGAAGCCATAGGGTGGGACAAGATTAAAGATTACTTTGAAAATCAGATAGGAATTAAATTTATTTTGGGACCCAGTAAAAACGTTTAAGCAGGAGTGTTGGAGAAGGAGTGGTATCTAGCAGCGCATTTCAGGGACTCCCGGAGGGGTGGGAAGTAGTGGAAAGATGGAGTGGCAGGCTGGGGATAGAAGTAGGACCAAAATGCCAGGCTTTGCCTTGTATTTCAAGGTACAGGTTGAGGTGACAGCCCATTTGGAGGAGGAAGTGAAAGCGAATCTGGGTTTTGAAATTGCTGAGTGAGCCACTGCCATGCTGGTGGCCTTGGAGAGGTGGCCAGGTATGTCTGGGGCCACAGGACATTCTTGTTTTCGGGCTCCAGGAGGTACATTAGCTACTTTGAGTTCGATTCTAAGTGATAAATGAACTAACCCCAACCTGAACTCCCTTCTTGGAACCTTTACTTTCTCACCTTGGGCAAATTGGTCTTATCACTATCTTCCACAACTTCCTTCCTGTCACTTTAAAGTCTTTGAGAAGAAAATAGTTATCATGAGACACTTTGTTTTTCTTAATTATTTTTTTTCTAGACATGGCTTCTCTGTGTAGTCCTGGCTGTCCTGGAACTTGCTCCGTCTACCAGACTGGCCTCCAACTCATACAGATCCGCCTGCCTGCAGATACTGTTTCATGAGACCATCTTTCTTTGTAGCTTAGGTTAACTTTGAACATGTAATTCACCTACCTCAGCCTCTTTTTACATTTTTAAAATATAATTTTAACTTTATGGGCATAGGTTGTATTTCCCTGAGTGGTGGCAGTGGGCAGTAGATCCCAAGACCACGGCAGGCCACAAAGGCAGCCAGTCCCAGACAGGTAGCCCCCGAGTGGACACGAGGGGCAGAGAGTTCCAGACAGGGAGCTGCATGTCAGGTGAGAGACCGAGACGCGTCATGCAGAGTGAGGTTGGGTATTCTTTTAGTGGGTTATGAAAGGGAAAGGGGGGTAAGGGGAGAAGGCGGAAGATCAGAGAGAGGCAGAGGCAGGGAGAGGGGGGAGGAGAGGAGCCACAGCAGTAGCTACTACCTCTTTGGGAGATGGAAAGGAAGGGATTTGGGCTACAAGGGGAAGGAAGATCTGCCTGCCTCAGTAGAGGACAGGGGAGGGAGTGGGCGGGGTTGTCTCTTAAAGAGGCAGGACAGACTATTACATAGGTACTTTGCCAGCCTATATGTCTGTGCACCACTTGTATTCCTGGCGCTGGCCTAGGCCAGAAGAGGCTATCAGGAGATGCAGTTATTGGTTGTGAGCCACCATATGGTGCTGGGACTCAAACTCAGGTCCTCTGGAACAGCATCTGGTGCTCATAACCACTGAGCTATTTCTCCAGCCCAGCCTTTTTTTTTAAAGTATTTTAGATTTATTTTTATGTATATTAGTGTTTTGCATGTATGTAATTACGTACTCATAGAAGCCAAAAAAGGATATGGGACCCCTGGAACTGGAGTTATAGACTGTGAGCTGCTATGTGAGTACTAGGAATTGAACCCCTGTCCCCTGCAAGAAAGAACAACAGGTGTTCTTAACCGCTCAGCCATCACTGCAGCCTCATGCCTCAGCTTCCTGACTGCTGGGTTTGTAAGTGAGCACTACCATGCCTGACTTCTCAATTATTTTCATAATAGTTTTGAGTGGTTCGTGTAGAACAAGAGTATCCTTTATTTTTAAATTGATTTTAAGTACTACATGAACATAAAATTGTACACAATAAAATGGGGTATTATGATGTTGATACATATGAGTATTGTGTAATTTTAAAGAATCAGGCTAGACATTGATCCCTGGTGCTGCTCATTTCTTCATGGGGAAAACTTTGAAAGACCTGTCTTTTTGAGACATGCAGCACATTGTTGCTGTCTCTAGTCACCCCACTGTGTGGTGCTCTGAAGCACGTCTCTCCTAGCTGTCCTAACTGGAACTTCGTTTCCATTGATTGGCATCTCTCCACCCCTTTTTCTCATCTACTCTGCTCAGCTTCGTATAACCACAATTCTAGCCTCAACTTGTAAGGACTGCCACAGAACAAAGCTCTACACTGATACCAGTAATGAATGTAGATGCAGAACTCGTAATGAAATCATAGCAAATTGATTGCAACAACATATTAAAAGATCTTTTATCATGACCGAGTAGACTTTATACAAGGGATACAAGCTTAGGACTTTATGCCAAGCTGAGAGAGCGAGCACAGACAAAGCAAACTTCCAGGTGCTTAGGAAGATTGTAAGGGTAGACTTAGATCTGTTTGACAGCTAGCTCCATTCCATGTCGATGGAGAAAAGGAAGTGGCAAAAACCTGGTGTTCCTCATCCAAACTCGTTCTGAATCCTTGTCAGTACTTAGTCACTGTCAGCAACCACAAGCTTTCGCATAGTGTTTGGCCTTGCCAAGGCAGCCAGATCTCTGGAGCATGAAAGGCAGGCTTTTGTGTACAGCTCGAAAGCTGTTGCTGACGCGTGCCAGTTTGGTATTCCTCAGGAGTTTTCTCCTTACTCTAATAACATGTCCCTGCCTGTAGATAGATGACACTGGATCGCTCGGATAGCTCTAAAGGGTGTGCAGCTACCTTAACAGGAAACAACCTTCCCCTTGGGTAATGTATGAGACAGGCAAGACAGTTCTCAGATGGTTGCCTGTTATTTATGTTGCAGGTGGATTTGCTGGCATATTTACCCCTTCTCCATTAGGATATTGAGGCGATAGACCCTTGAGTTTAATAGGTAATGTTTCAGTAACCTTTTAAGTATAGAAGATGAGAGATAAGTTAGATGAAAAGTCCCAAAACATTTCTGCCTAAAGTTTCTCCATTTGCAGAAGGAGCAGGCTGAGAATTTAGGAAGTAATTGTAGGTCCATGTGAGAGGTTCATCAGCCTTTTTACTCAGTGCAGTTTTGAAGGGAAATAAATTATAACTCTGCATTTGTAAAGATTGACTTTTCTTATGGATCCAGACTCTAACAGCCCTTTGAGATGTTGCTTCAAGAGCTAACCCTGATCACATCAGAATAAAATCATTTGGGAAGACTTCATGTGCCCTAGGTCATATA
Organism: Myodes glareolus; assembly: GCF_982192425.1. Lineage (NCBI taxonomy): Eukaryota > Metazoa > Chordata > Mammalia > Rodentia > Cricetidae > Myodes > Myodes glareolus. The sequence continues at coordinate 29,957,545 of NC_142053.1, read as the reverse complement.
ATTGGCAACAGAATTCCGAGGAAGAGCCTAAGACATCTGACCTGTCATTATTGTAGAGACGGTTTCACTGACTGGGTTTCAGAGAAGCAGGAATTTAATCCACTTTCCAGACTTCCCCCTACCCTAGTTACCTCAAAAATGAAAAGAAGCAAAGGTTGTAGCTCAGTAGAGCACTTGCCAATATGTGAAGCACTGGTTTGATTCACAGCATTGCAAGAAACAAACAAGAACAGCAAGAAGACAACTGTAGCTGTCTAACACTGGCCTGACAAGGCACAAGTGAATGTGGGAATCAAAGTCACCAGTTTCTGCCATCACCTAAGCATCAAGGATCTAGTAAACATTTATTTCCGGAAGAGAAAATGTTACCTTTATTACTAGTGGCTCACGCCTTTAATCCCAGCACTCAGGAGGCAGAGGCAGGTGGAACTCTGTGAGTTTGAGGCCAGCCTGGTCTACAAGAGCTAGTTCCAGGACAGGCTCCAAAGCTACAGAGAAACCCTGTCTTGAAAGAAATAAAAAAACAAAAACAAAAACAAAAAACCAAAACCAAAAACTACAAAGAAAGTAACCAGCAGGACACCATATACTTGACCATATGGGTTTCATTTTAGAGTTGAACTTCAGCAGTGGCTAGAATTTATTTTTACCTTATATTGTATGATTTATTTTTTTAATCTAGGAGCTGTTCAATCCTCTGCATTGGAACTTAATTTGACAAATTCAAACGGTACTTGCCTTTTTGCAAAATGGGAGATGAATTTCACAATATTTTATGAAACTACAAACAAAACCTTTGTAAGTAAACTTTTTTGTCTTTTTTGAGATTGACTTACTTTTTATGTAGATGGGTGTTTTGCCTGAAGGGGTATCTGTGCATCATGTTCATATAGTGAGTGCCCTTAGAGGTCAATAGAGAGCATTGAATACCATGGAGCCAGAATTACAGATGATGGTGAGCTACCATGTGGGTGCCGGGAATCCTCTGGAAGAGTGACCACTGATGTTAACCACTGAACAATCTTCCTAGTCTTAAAAAGGGTTTTTTTGTTTTATCTATTTATTTATTTATTTATTTATTTATTTATTTATTTATTTATTTTTGGTTTTGGTGGTAGGGTTTGAGCCCAGAGTCTCTTAGGTGGTACTAGGTAAACACTCTGTTATTGTTCTACTTCCCAGTTCCATATTTGTCTTGAGTTTTATAGTAGGGATTTATTTACAGTTGGATTTTGTTTAGTTTGAGACAGGATTTCTCTATGTAGCCCAGGCTGTTCTGGAACTCCAGATCAGGATAGCTAGCCTCATCTGCCTCTTGAGTGCTGAGATTAACATCTGGGTTTACATTTAGACTTTTGTACCCTTTGGTGGCGCACACCTTTAATCCCATCTCTCAGGAGGCAGAGGCAGGAGGATCTCTGTGAGTTTGAGGCCAGCCTCATTTACAAGACTACAAGACCTAGTTCCCAGACAGGCTCCAAAGCTACACAGAGAAACCCTTTCCTGAAAAACCAAAAAAAGAAAGAAAGAAAGAAAGAAATATGCGTACAAATAAGATTTCATGTTAATTACCCTAACCCTTAAAGCCTGTGTTATTTTAAACTATCAAACTCCTAAAAGTACACTGTTTAAGGTTGGAGTGGATACTTCTAATTCATTGATTTTTTTTTTGAGTTTTCTTTCGATATGATTATATGCCAATGAGGAAACTTCATGGTATTTCAGTTTTAACTACTTCTGAAGTAATATACAACATTACTTCTTAAATTTCTTCTTTTTCATCATTAAAACATTTTGATTTATACATACAATATGTGTATGTATAGGTGTGTGGATTTAAAAATCTTTTTCTATGTGTATTTGCGCACCACTTATGCCTGGTGCCAGAGAAGGAGAGAAAAGGGCATTGCCTCCCTCTGTACTGGAGTCAACAGACAGTTGTTAGCCCACAATGTGAATTCTCTGAATCCAACCTGGGTCCTCTGGGTGAGCAGCCAGTGCTCTTAACCATTGAGCCATCTGTCTGGCACCCAACTTCTAAGAACTAGTTTGCTATTTCTGTCTACCTTTTTTGGGAGGGGGGTTTCTATAGCTTTGGAGCCTGTCCTGGAGCTCACTGTGTAGACCAGGCTATACACCACAGAGATCCACCTGCCTGCCTCTCGAGCACTGGGATTAAAGGTGTGTACCACCACCACCCGGCTAAAGATTTTTTAAATTTATTAATTATGTGCACAATGTTTTGCCTCATGTATTCCTGCATGCCAGAAGAGGGCACCAGATCTTTTTACGGATGGTTATGAGACACCATGTGGTTGCTGGGAATTGAAGTCAGGACCTCTCAAAGAGCAGTCAGTGCTCTCAACCTTTGAGCTCTTTCTCCAGCCCTTTATCTACCTTTTTGTTGTTCTTTTTTGGCCCCTTTGCTTTATTTTTGTTTTGTTAAGGCCCTATTTATAGCATCACTTAAAAAAACCAGTCTACAAGCTAGGACAGCGCTCAGTGGTAGAACAGTTGCCCTTTGCGCAGGGGACCATGAATTCCATCTCCAGGTCTGCAGAAGTTAGCACACAGCTAGATAAGAAGCATCCGGGTGCCTTTTCCTGTTTTCTTTAGACATACATGAACTTGTCCAAATACTTGGTGTGTAACTAAAGAATTTGAGAACGGTTTTCACAGTATAACAGGCAAAGGGTAGGACTCACTGCTGTTTTTTCTCACCCACTCCTAAACTTTTCTTTTGTCTTTTAGAAAAATGTAACCAGTTCAGAACTTCCCAGAGTGACATATAATGGAAGCAGCTGTGGGGATGACCAGAATAGTGCCAAAATAGTGCTACAATTTGGATCCGCTGTCTCTTGGAGTGTGAATTTTACCAAGGAAGCATCTGATTATTTTATCGACAGCATCTTGCTTTCCTACAACACTAGTGATAACACAACATTTCCTGGTGCTGTAGATAAAGGTAACCTTAAGAGTTGGATTTGTGTTACATTCTCTTGCTTTCGTTAGTAACAAAAAGATGTAAACAAAATAATCATTAGTGTGCTCGTCTATCTTCTCAATAAGAATGAAAAATCAGTCTTCTACCTATCTCAGTCCTGACTCCATGAGTAGAACAGTGTTGGGCACAAAGTGATAGTGACTGTCATTGCTGGAGTCTCTTACTCTATACCGTTGATTACCCTGGCTGTCACATGCAGTGTTTTACTGAGTGAACAATTGATAGCAATCCTGGGAAGTAAGTAAAGGGATGGAAGCTTGGTGAGTTTCCCAAAGGCTCCAAATTTAGTGAGTGAGTGAAAAGCTAGTGCTTGAAACAAAGTTTACTGAGCTACAGAGTTCATATGTTTATTCATTAGCAGAAGCTCAGCAAATGTTGGATGAATGAGAGAATTCTTTACTGAAGTATACAAGTCTAGTCATTTGAGATTAGAAGAAATACATCAGATCTTTTTACTATTAAGATGAACTTTTACTTGAAAAGTAAATAGTGTAGGGCTGGGGAGATGGCTCGGTGGTTAAGAGCCCTGACATCTCTTCCAGAGGACCCAGGTTCAATTCCCAGCACCCACATAGCAGCTCATAACTGTCTAACTCCAGTTTTGGGAGATCCAACACCCTCACACAGAATATATACAGGCAAAACATCAGTGTACATTAAACAAACAAACAAACAAATCTTAATAAAAATAGAAAAATAAATAGTGATTACAGCTAAAATAACTAAGGTCAGCATTTGCAGTGTATAAACCGGACTTTTCCTGTAGGGCAACCGGATACCTCCCCTCACAACAGGAAGCCATGGTGTGAAAAAGATCCAGTCAAGTCCTTGTTCTCATAGCCAAAACTACATAAAAATTGTCCCCCCCCCCACACACACTTTCTTTATAGACAGTAGTCTCAGATAAGAAAGGAGCCTCATACAGGAGGTAACAGATCTGCTCTAACAGCAGACTCAGGAAGGCGTGATCTACTGGTCTTCTGCTCTGAATTAACAGGCTACTAATATTCTGAATTACCCTTCACCTTGGTTTCAAGTAACATAGGAGCATAACCCAGGAAATTTACAGACTTTCTTTTTTTAAATCTTTCTTTAATAACCTGGCATTAATTCAAAGCATGAAAAACAAAGTTAAGATTGTTCCTTTTACGGGATGTGCCCATTACGATAGACTCAATCATGTGATGAGATAGGATTCCAAACAGTACGGGAAGGCGTCACTGCTCACGGATTGATGCATTTGGTTACTGATAATCGGCCTGGGGGCAGGCAGCAGATGAAATTAACGAACTCAGACCTTGAAGCATTTCTTGATGGTGATTCGGTGTCTTTAGTATTTGTCATCAGGGGAGAACCGAGCAGGACGGTCAGAGCAAGTCTGTTGTCCCATAGGGTCAAATTTCTTTAACGTATAGATGTGATCTCCCTGTTTGTTGAGGTAATACTGGAGAAACATGACTGCACTGCAGCAGGAAGACGCCGACCTGTCTGCAGTCAGTGCCTTTGCCAGGAGTCCCCCACACACTTTCTTTATAGACAGTAGTCTCAGATAAGAAAGGGGCCTCATATAGGAGGTAACATGTCTGCTCCAACAGCAGACTCAGGAAGGCACAATCTTCTGCTCTGACCTAACAGGACTTAACAGGCTACTGATACTCTGTATTACCCTTCACCTTGGTCTCAAGTAACATAGAATCATGACCCAGGAAATTAACTGTTTATACAGGAAAAAGGCCCGAGGCACTAAAACTAGCTTCAGAGAGAAAAATTCTCACCTGGGCACCCTGCTGGAGTCAAAAGCGTGGTCCCCAAAAGAGATTCCTTTTAACTCAACCAGCTAGATGCTAATGCAAATTAAGCCTGCAGGTTAGTATAGCTGCCAAGAATGTGTTCTCAACCACTGGGGAACTTCATAGCCACGCCCCCTCTGAGATAGAAGGTGCCTTCTTGCCAGATCGCTGGTTTCTTATGACTCTGTTAAAATGCATGCTTGATAGCATTGTTACCACCTGTGGGATTGTCAGCTTGTCTGTATGCCTATATAAACTGAAAGCTTTGTGGAGATCACACCTTAGCCTTATGTCTGATGTTTTGCCCTTACGCCTTATGCCCTTATACTCATCTTCCCCTAAGGAATAAAGAAACTTGCAGGAAAAATGTGCTTAAGTCAGTTAGTTTGTTTTACCCCTCAGTCCTACTCTGAACCCTGAGAGAGTGCTGGGGCCGGTCCTCAGCTCCCGATGGGGACACAGTTCTCACCTTTCAGCCCCCTCCAGTGAGATTAGATTAATATGGTGTCTGGAGTAGTTAGCTCCTGTCACTCATAGTATGCCATTCTGACTGCAGGAACACTGACTGATCAATGTCAGGTGCCTAGATCTGGGGTTTAATAATACCTTTGGACTTGTGGATAGAGAAATCATATTTTAAAGACTCAGAAGTGAGCCGGGTGGTGGCAGCACCCGCCTTTAATCCCAGCACTCAAGAGGCAGAGGCAGGTGGATCTCGGAGTTTAACCAGCCTGGTCTACAGAGCAAGTTCCAGGATAGGTAGTGCTATACAGAGAAAGCCTGTCTTGAACCCTGCCCCAAAAGACTCAGGAGTGAATGAATTTCATGTTAAACGAGAGCTAGCACAGATAGAGACTTGAAAATCAAACCTAGGTTTTTTAAATTAATTTTTTTTATAGCCCAACCGCAGTTTTCCCTCCCTTCTTTCCTCCCAGTGTCCCCACCTCCAATCCTTCTCCTCTGCTTCTCTTCAGAAAAGGGGGACCTCCCGTGGCTATCAACCAGCCATGGCATATTAAGTTGCAGTGAGACTAGGGCACCTCCTCTTCTATTAAGGCTGGATGGGGCAATCCTATAGGAGGAAAGGGTCTCCAAAGCAGGAAAAAAAAGTCAGAGACAGTCGCTACTCCCACTGTTAGGAGTATCACAAGAAGACCAAGCTACACAATCAATCATAACATGCACAGAGTGCCTAGGTCAGCCCCATGCAGGCTCCCTGGTTGTCAGTTCAGTCTCTGTGAGCTGCTATGAGCACAGGTTAACTGATTCTGTGGGTTTTCTTGTGCACATCCAAGTTTTAATTCGACTAATCTCTTAATTTGAGAGAATAACTGAGGCAAGATCTTATTGGCTATTTTAGATATTTATCTCTGTGGGTGAGGCATGGTTGCATTATCTTTAATAACTAGGATAAGATTTGTCCTTGACTTTCAAGGGCTGTAGAAATCACTGAGGGAGACAAAGCTTAATTGTGCTCCCAAGTGATAGAGAGAACATTGAGCTCAGTCTGAATCTTTTGTTGTTGTTTCTAGTTTCTGCTTGAGTGGGTAGAGAGTTGGTAAGTCTTTTCTGAGCATGTGAGGGCAGCGCTAGATTCTCTTTTTCAAAGCACACAGTCAATTTAGAAGGTAATGTGCATTTCGCAATTGCGTCTGTGGATCCCTGGACTGAATGCCTACTTTCTGAGTGTTCTCACCAGTAGTCCTGATGAGGAGCAGAGAGAGAAGAGAGATTGGAAAGAGAAAGAGAGGTCAGTTTGTGATAGAGGAGTAAAAGAGCTTGGTGGAGAAGTGGGTCCTGAGTTGCGGCGGCTCGTGGTAGAATGTAAGTGGAAAAATCAGAGCAGGATGTTTCCACCAGGGGGAAGCAGAGGACGCACAGCGGCCATTGGAGAGTTGCCTGACTACAGTCCACGCTGTCTGTATGTGTAACAGGAATTCCGCAAAGACTGTTGGCTCAGTGCAATGGGCCTCATTATAGGGGACCTGGGAAGCCAAGGAAGGGTCTTTAGTATGATGGGATAGGCACTAGGGAAACTGTGGCAGGTTTTCCTAAGCCAGAAAATGATACAAGCATAGCAGAGGGAATGGTTTGTAGAGAATATATACTGCTGGATTAATTTGGAAGTGAGGAGACTACAAGCAGAGAAGCCAGCTTCAGAGGCTGTCATATTAATCAGAAGATGTTGCAATGCATGCCCCAACTACGTGGGCAGCCGTTAAAGGAGGATGGCTTTAGTCTGACACATTAGATAAAGTCAAAGTCACTGACATGCTGACCCCCTTCCTTGTTTTTTTTTAAACAAGTGCTCGATGAAGTTTTCTATGACTATCTTCTGTATAATAAAGTATTTATCAAACACTTTGGAATTTAAAATACTTTCCTTATATGCACTTTAGAGAATTGCCTTTGAAATAATTTAGTATTTTGAAATACTAATTTTTAGGCATTTAATAATTGAAGTAACTTTAAACTGCTATTTAAAAATGTTTTCATGATTAAAATACAAAACAACTACAGACTAATATAGCAGACCTACTGGGATCCATTACTCAGAATTAATTTTTTAAATTTTAGACAGAGTCTTACTGTATAGTCCTGGGTGTTCTGGAACTCCCTTTGTAGACCAGGTTGGTCTCCAATTCACAGAGATCTGTCTGCATCTGCTTCCTGGGTGCTGGGATTAAAGGAGTGTGCCTGGCCTAGTAAATGTAATTTTAAATTGTCTGCTTCATTATTTGAAAGAAATAAAACTTTACAGATACATTTAAGGTACTCCTCGGCTCCACTTTCCTTCCTGCCTGCTAGAAACAACTAGCCTTTTAACTTTAGGGTGTAGCATTCCTGTATGTATATTATCGTTGTTCATGAATAATAGTTGTAATTTTTATATAGTTTAGCATAACCCTAATACATTTAGAACTTGTTTTTCCCCATCATTGTATTTTTGCTTGTTTGATTTATTTGTTTTTGAAACAGGCGCAAACCAAGTAGTTCTCGTTTGCCTGGAACTCAACTATGGAGACTAGGCTGGCCTCAAACATATAGAGAGATCCATCTGCCTCTTGTTTCCTGAGTTCTGGAAGTAAAGGCGTGGACCACAACGCCTGGTTTCCCTTTCATTGTTTTTGAGGTCTGTCTTTATATAGCAAGTTCACATCTGTTCCTTTTTGATAACAAGGAGACAATTTTAGGAAAACATTCAAATTAAAAAAAAAAAAAACCTCTCAAACCTCATCTGTCCACTAGGGGGTGCCAAGACAACATTAAATGGCTACCTTATTATATGCTGGAGAGGCACAGAAGGTAGCTAGGTGGTTTAGAGTGTTTGCTGCTCTTGCAGAGGACCAGAATTTGACTCCAGGTCAGGGAACCAATGTTGTAAATTAAAAATGCTGCACGTGAGAGAAAGATGCATGCGACAGAGTTCAGGTGAAGGTTTTTTTTTTTTTTTTATTGGGGAAAAGTGAATGAGGAAAAGGGGAGGAAAGAGGGAGATTGGCCTCTGGAGACAGGAGTGGCAGGACTGAAGAGAAGGAGAGAGAAAGAGATGGGAGGTGGGCAGGGCCCTTTTAAAAGGGAACGTAGTGAATGTGCGCAGGAGATGCTCTTAGTGGCTGCAACTGAGGGCGTACCCTGTCAGGACCCCAAGGGCAGGCCAATGCAGATGCCTGAATACTAACAATTAATACTTTCTTTTCTGCTTCTCTAAAAGACTAAACCATTTAGATCTGCATGATTTCAGTATTTTGCAGTTTCGCTATAGGCATTACAGTGAAAACTCAGTTCACAGTGGAATAGTAAAAGCTGCTTTTACCTAAAGCTTTTCTGAGATGGAATCGTCTTTATTTTTCTCATTCATTCATTCATTCATTTTTTGTTTTTTGAGACTGTTTCAAAATAGGATTTCTCTGTGTAAACAGCCGTGGCTGTCCTGTCCTGGAACTCACTTTGTAGACCAGGCTGGCCTTGAACTCAGATTTGCCTGCTTCTGCCTCCTGAGTGCTGGGATTAAAAGCAGGTGCCACTGCCGGTTGGAATCATCTTTCAATTCCATCTAGGAAAAAAAGTTCATAAATAAATTACAGTTGATGTAGCATACTTGTGGATAGTAGCATAAAGGTATTTATTACAAAAATCTGTGTTTAATCCCACTCTATCTTTTCTTTGAACAATTATGATTATTATCATCACTGATATGTATGCATGTGTGAGTGTTGTGCTGTGGCATGTGTATGTGGAGGTCCGAAAACTGCTTTGTGGAGTCAGTTCTCTCATCTTTGTGTAGGCCCTGAGAATTAAGCGAAGGTCACTAGTCTGTGCACCAAGTCGCTGAGCCATCTCAGCAGCCCAAGAGAGAGGAAGATCTGTCATTTCTAATGTTGTCCAGGTGGGCCACTAGCCAGCTGAAACCACACATGAGACTGAAGTCAGTCTTCCAGCTTCTAGTGCTGGTGTGACACGGATTTCAGTACTGGCCTGTGTGGCTCTACCACCTCATTGTGCAGTTTACTGGGTATTGAACCTGGGACTTCTGATGTACATGTAGGCCAGCACTCTAACCACTGAGCACATTCTCAGCGCTCTTCCTTTCTTATGGTCTCTAAGCCCTATCTTTAATTTGACCTTTGCTTTCCCTCCTACTCATCAGTCACTGTGTTAGTGTTGGCAGCCCCTTCCCTTCCACTCTCACTTTTCACCTAAGCAGCCCATTGTCCTTTTCCCCTGTTAGTTAAAAGTTAGGGATTTTTTTTGCCCTATTGCTGCATATTTCTTACAGTTCTTAAAATAAATTAGGCCTTATTTCCTCTTTTAAGCCCCATTCCTAACCAAGAAGCTATTTGTAATTGGTACTGCCTGGTAGTTAGCCTGCAAAAAAAAAAAAAAAAAAAAAGGAGAAGAAGAAGAAGAAAAAAAGGACTCCTGTTGTGTGTGTGTGTTTCTTTGTGGACTTTTTGACACTTTTTATCTTACTATGTTTTGTTTGTTTCAATTTTTATTTGCTGTGTTCTTGCTTATTTTGAGAGAGAGGGAAAAGGGAGTGGGAGGAACATGAAGAAGGTGGGGAGGGCCAGGGAAGAGTTGGGAGAAGGAGAACATGATCAAAATATATTGTATGAGAAAAACTGATGTGGGGCTGTCCGGGTGCGTGCTGTGCAAGTCTGACACCTGAGTGGTGACCCTGTGATAGGAGAGAACCATCTCCTGCAGTTCCTCCTCTGACCTCCCCACATGTGTTTATAACCAGCTTGAAATGAATGCACACGCACCCAAACTAATGACAACAGTAGCCGACAAAGTAGAAAACCTGCATGTTTGGCTGCGCATCACATGTGTGCTTGCTGCCTACAGAGGCGAGAAGAGGGTGGCAGATCACATGGAACTGAAATCAGGCAGTTGTGAGCCTCCATGTTGGTGCAGAGAATGGAATTCTGTACCTCTGGAAGAGCTGCCAGTGCTTAACAGCCCTAACTGTTCTGGAATTTGCTTTGTGACCAGGCTGGCCTTGAACTCACAGAAATCTACCTGCCTCTGCCTCCCGAGTACTGGTACTAAAGGCGCTCGCCACCACGCCCAGCACTGCCAGTGCTCTTCACCACTGAACTATCTCCTCCAGTCTTACTGCTTTCATTCTTAACCCTTATGGTCTTCCCTGCTCCCTACAGTGTCAGTCACAGTGAACTTGTCATTCCTGTCACCATGCCCCACATTTTGTCACTTTTGGCATGGGGTGGGGAGGCCTAGAAGAAAAGAAAACCTACATTTGTATGTTAACATAAACATTAACAGTTTCTCATGTCTTCCTGTAAATGCCATTGTTAATTTTGTTTTATAGGAAGTGTTGCTGTTGAAAGTTCTCAGAGATTCAAAATTCCATTGAATGACATCTTTAGGTGCAATAGTTTATTAACTGTCAACATGGGTTCTGTGGTCCAGCAGTACTGGGACATTCAAGTACAAGCTTTTGTTCAAAATGGCACAGTGAGTAAAAATGGTGAGTCCTAAAGTCTGGATTTATATTATATGACTCTTATTTTCAGGTAGCATTCATTGAGGGCATCATCTGAAAACATTTCTTAAAGGCACAGTCTAAATATTTTCAGTATGATAGAAATTCTTCTTTGTTTTATTTTTCTTAAGACAGGTTTTCTCTGTAGTCCTGGCTGTCCTGGAACTCATTCATTTATTCCAAACTGCTCTCCAACTCAGAGATCTTCCCGTCTCTGCCTCCTGAGACTGGAGGTGTGGTCATCATGCATGCCTGACTTAAAAGTGATAGTCATTCTTACTTGTAATTTCAGCTACAAGTTTATGATACACAAGGGATGGCATGTGGGTGTGGGTGTGGCGGGGGGTGGTAGAGCATGCACTCTGGAGGCCAGGGGTCAGTCTTGCTTGGGTGTAATTTCTCATGTATACTCAACACGGGTTTTTGACATAGAGTCTCTCACTGGCCTGGAAAGTAGTCCTGAGTAGGTTAGGCTGGCTGTCCAGTGAGTTGTGGACAGCTACCGGTATTGCAAGTATATGCCTCCATGCTTAGATTTCTAGGTATTATCTCAGGTCTCAGACTTGCAGAGCAAACTTTACCAGCTGAGGTATGTCTCCAGCCTCAGCCTTGGCTGGTTTTTGAGACAGGACTTAGAACTCAAAGAGACCAGGCTAACCTCCAACTTCTAGAGCTACCTGCCTCTTCCTCTTAGACTGCTTGCATTAAAGATGTCTACCACCATGCCTGACTCTGGAATGGTCATTTTTGATGTTTTTTTTAATTTTTTTGTTTGGTTTTTTGAGACAGGGTTTCTCTGTAGCTATGGAGCCTGTCCTGGAACTAGCTTTTGTAGATCAGGCTGGCCTCGAACTCACAGAGATCTGCCTGCCTCTGCCTCCTGAGTGCTGGGATTAAAGGCGTGTACCACCACCGCCCGGCCATGTTTTTAAATTTTTATGGATGTTTTGCTTGCATGTCTGTTTCTGCATCATATGCATGCCTAGTGTCTGATCTCCTGGAAGTGGAGTGACAGACAGTTGTGGGTCACCACGTGGGTTCTGGGACTCGAACTCAGAACCTCTGGAAGAACAGATAGAGCCATTTAACTAGCCCTTGGAATAGTCTTTAAAAAATACTTTCTATGATGTTTTCAGCTTATAAAACCTGACCATTGATCAAATCTTCAAATAGTTGGCCATGTACTCTTAGCAGTTCTGTGCCCAAAGTTTAGAAATTAGATTTCTGTGTTCTAACCCTGACTTTTTAGAAGTTGATTTAAAATAATTTAATATGCCTTTTAATGGAAATGTAATAATTTCATATTCATTATTAGAAAACTACTAACACTTCCTAAGAAGGATTTAAATGCCTGTGATCTGCTGTAGGGGTAATGGAAAGAAAAGATTCCTTTGTATTTAAATCCTTAAATGGTTTACAAACTCTTTTTTTTTAAAGTAGGCAGTATGCTTCCTCACAGTGGTTGTATGTTGGAGGGAAAAGGACATTTTAGCTGGGGGTGGGGTATTTTCAGACATGCTATGAATTTCTCATCAGAGGCAGGTGAAATTCTTTGAAATAAAGACCTTTGTGGGCTGGAAAAAGAAGAGTGTGTGGCCACACTTGAGTAGCTGCAACCTTTTCATGCGTTCTGGTCAAAACTCACAAGAAATGATCTGTATATGAAACAGTAGTTTAAGAACCCTGCTTCATCCGCTTTAAAGATATACCACCAAGGTCTTCATATGCTTGAACTAACACTGTAGACTCTGGGAACCTAACTCTCAGAAGTAGTTTGCTCTCCTCTGGCCTAATAAAGCAAGACAACCACTATGGCTCACGTTATCCTTTGCTTTAGAATATGTGTGTGAGGAAGACAGAACTGGTACCACTGTGGCACCTGTCATTCACACTACTGTGCCGTCTCCTACTGCGACACCCACTCCAACACCTACTCCAACTCCGAAGGTTGGAAACTATTCCGTTACTAATGGCAATGCTACCTGTCTGCTGGCTACCATGGGGCTTCAGCTGAACATCACCGAGGAGAAGGTAGGCTTGTTCTTATCATTAAAAAAAGTTTCATCACAAGTAATGTATAGCTCTTACCACGCACTTCAGCACTGTTATTAGAGTCATTTAAGTTTAAATGCAGATTTGAGTTTTGACTAGTTTGGCATAGCTATAACCATGTGAAGCATGATTAATAAAAACTCAGGGTCTGAAATTGGGGTTCAGTCTAAAGATGTGGAAAACAAAAACAGCCAGCCACTGGCTCTTACCTCCACCTCAGTCTGAAAATGGCAATTCTGCCTCCAGGAGTCTCAGAAGGAGACTGCATTGAGAGCTGTCTTCCTCTCTAGGGCTGGGATTAAGGGTATGTACCACTGTCATTAAAGGCATGCACTGCTCAGTTTCTATGGCAACTAGTGTGGCTACTGAGATTAAAGCTGTGTGTCACTGTGGTTACTGAGATTAAAGGTGTGTGTTACAATAATCTGGTCTGTAAGGCTGACCAGTGGGACTGTTTTACTCTCAGATCTTCTGCCAGTCTTTATTTATTGAAATACAATTCAAATGCCACTACAACCACGAAGAGTTAATGACACCCTCAAGGCATCCTGACCAGTAGAAAACCTGCTGATTTAAAAGACTTCTTCATGCTTTAGATTCCACCAGCTTTCGGTAGCTCAGCATACATAGTTCAGTTGGGAATGTGGGTAGATAGATAGAGTTGTGTAGTGGAGCATTTGCATAACATGCACAAGACCCTGGGTTCTATCCGAACACCACCAAACAATAAAAATAAAACCAAGACTCTTTCACCCTTTTCTTTGAACCACACTGTAGGTTGATGTGCTGGAACAAAGCTATTTGATGAGTCAGAGCCCAGATAGATGCGCAAGTACTCGTTTGGTTTCAGTACCTCAGTGGGGCACCAGGGGGAGTGCCATTGAACAAATTCCATTTTCAAGATCCTGTGATTGAAACAAGCGAGACAGATGGCTCTTGTACTCTGTAAAAATGTGTTTATTTGGCTCATTACGGAGGAAACTTCCCTCTTGTTATTGTTGTTGAAGTTGACTGAGTCAGAGCTTGAGGACTTGTGCCAAGTTTTCTTGAAAGTAAGACACCATGAATTCAAGTATTGAAACAAAGGAGTTTTTGTTGTACATTGAAGTTGGTTTTATCAGAGTATAAGGCTGTGCTATGGACTTTTAGTTAATCATACCTTCTTTCTGCTTATTCTTCTGAAGGTGCCTTTCATTTTTAACATCAATCCTACTACAACTAACTTCACCGGCAGCTGTCATCCTCAAACTGCTCAACTCAGACTGAACAACAGCCAAATTAAGTATCTTGACTTTATCTTCGCTGTGGTGAGTGCCAACTGTTTTCTAAAGTTAAGTTCCTTCTCTGAAAAGTACACCCGAAAGTCTAAACAGCGGTAGGTGTATGTGTGGGGGACATTTGGCTGTTTTCCCTTATAACACTAACTATAGAGTAAAGCTAACTTATTCCTGCTCGTCTCTGAGTCAGTTCAGTTGTCTGTGTGCTGGCCTCATGTATTAATGATCACAGAAAGTTGCCATTCTGCCATTATGAATACTCCAATTTAGGAGCAAGAATGAAGTGACATAAAAAAAACCTAACTGTATAAACATTCCATATGTAATTAGTTGTTTTATTTTATTTTATTTTATTTTGTAGACAGGGCTTCTTTGTGTAGCTGGAACTCTTAGATTGTCAAGCTGGCCTTGAACTCACAATGATGCACCTGCCTCTGCCCTCCTGAGTGCTAGGGTTAAAGGCATGTGGCACCACCTCCCAGTTTAAGATTCCTTTTTAAAAAGGTAAATTTATTATTATGTGCATTGGTGTTTTGCCTGCATGTATGTCTGTGTGAGGGTGCCAGATCCCCTGGAACTAAAGCCCCAAACTGCTGCAAGTCCCTATGTGGGTGCTGGGAATTGAACCTGGGTCCTGGTAGAGCAGCTACTACTCCCAACTGCTGAACCATCTCTCAGTCCTCATTAAGATTTTTTATAATAGTGTCTGTATTAGTAATAGCTAGCAATAATGAGCATAGTCAGCTTTGTTTCTCTAGGTCCTGCATACACAGATTAAACCAACCTTGAATCAATATTAAGTAAAAAGGTCTGAGGTTCAAGACTGGTGGCAGACACTCTTGCCTAGAATGCTCAAGACCCTGTGTTTGGTCCCCAGAACTACAAAAACTTAACATTTATAGTGAAAATGCACAGACTTTTTGTTATTAAAATGTAAATAATACAATATTCCTCTCATTTGTACATGCTTCAGGGTGTGTGTGTGTGTGTAGGTCAGAATATACCTTTGGGGAGTTGTTTTTTAATTTATTTTTATTTTAGGTGCATTGGTGTTTTGCCATGGGTGTTGGGTCCCCAGGAACTGGAGCCACAGACAGATGTGAGCTGCCATGTGGGTGCTGGGAATTGAACCAGGGTCCATCTGAAAGAGCAGTCAGTGCTCTTAACCACTGATACATCTCTCCAGACTCCTACACTAT
Source organism: Myodes glareolus (assembly GCF_982192425.1). Lineage (NCBI taxonomy): Eukaryota > Metazoa > Chordata > Mammalia > Rodentia > Cricetidae > Myodes > Myodes glareolus. The sequence goes on along the minus strand of NC_142053.1, from coordinate 29,942,213 downwards.
TCCTTTTACATAGCATTTATATTTAAGAATTATAAGTATTGGGGGATGAGTGAAAGTATACAGAAGACATGTGTAAGTCATAAGCAAATAGCACCATTTTGAGAAAGAGCATCCTAGATTTTGGTGGTTGTAGTGGATCCTGGTGCTAATCCTCTGAGAATGTGAGGGACAGTTCTCTTGTTATATACAAGCTCTGTGTTAAGTGCATACATTGACTCATGAAATCAGAATCCTCTATAGTGCCAGCATTCAGACTTTTGTTGCTCATGCTTATGTCAAGAGTTGAACACTGAGCAGTTAGGCATACCTTTTCTTCTTGCTAGCATCCGTTAATAGTTGATCTTAATTTCTAACATCTCAGAAGCAATTACCAGTCTTAATTTTATGTGATTGGTGTATGTACGTGTGCAATAGTAGCAAATGGGAATGAAGAATAGGAGATCGTTATGGGTGAGGGAAGATGGGGAGCCACCACCATTCTCAAGTAGTACTGTCGTATAATTGTATAAAAAACACTTTTGCTTTCAATTCATATTACTATTTGTAGGAATAGGGAATAGAGTCTCAGTATCTGATATATAAGAAGTAGCTATCAGCCAGGCAGTGGTAGCGCACACCTTTAATCCCAGCAGAGATTTAATCGGGAGGCAGAGACAGGCGGATCTCAGTGAGTTCGAGGTCAGCCTTGTCTACAAGAGTGAGTTCCATGACAGGCTGAAAAGCTACAGAGAAACCCTGTCTTGAAAAACCAAAAAAAAAAAAAAAACAACAAAACAAAACACCAGGCAAGGTGGTATACATCTACCTATAGTGAAGCAGGAGGATTAAGAGTCCAAGGCTAACTGGACAGTAGGCACTGTCTCAAAAAATAACACACAAGAACAAATATCAGTATGTCGTTTTCCCAGGCTCTTTAATACCAAAAGGACAGGCCTGGTAAAGGAGATCCTTCTGTCTATGTGTTGCTTTCATTGGTTGAATAAGGAAACTGCCTTGGCTTTTTGATAGGGCAAAACTTAGGTAGGCAGAGTAGACAGAACTGAATAAGAGTCAAGAGAGCCGCCATGAAGCTGCCAGGTCAGACATGCTGAATCTTTCCCAGTAAGCCACGACCTTGTGGTGATATACAGATTATTAAAGATGGGTTAAATCAAGATGAGAGAGTTAGCCAATAAGAAGTTAGACCTAGTTGGCCAGGCAGTGTTTAAATGAATACAGTTTCTGTGTGATTATTTCAAGTGTAGGCTAGCCGGGCATCCGGAACAAAGGGCCACCCTCCTCATACAACACAGGCCTTTGTAGTAGTAGTGGTATGGTGTTAAGCTCTTTGGACTCTCTTGTGGGGCCTGTCACCCAGCTTACAAATGAACCACAAATGGAGGCATATTCTTAGTTATGAATGTCCAGCCTCAGCTTGTCTTGTTTCTTGCCTGCTTTCCTCATCTTATAAATTATCCTGTCTATTTTTTGCCTCTTGGCTTTCCTGTTCTCTTACTTCTATAAATCTTATTCCTACTTCATGGATTGCTGTGTGGCTGAGTGGCTGACACCTGATGTCCTCCAACTTTTCCAGAGCCCCTTTTTCCAGTTCTCTTCCTCTCTTCTTCTCTCTCTCCCTCCCTTTCCCTCCCTCCCTCCTTCCTCCCTCCTTCCTCCCTCCTTCCTCCCTCCCTCTCCCTCTCTCTCTTCAAGATAGAATTTCTCTGTGTAGCTTTAGAACCTGTCCCTTAACTCCCGCTGTAGACCCTGTGGCCTCGAACTCACTGAGATCTGCCTGCTTCTACCTCTCTAGTGCTGGAATTAAAGGTGTGTGTCACCATTGCCTGGCCAGTTTTCTCCTTCTGTTTATACTCTCGGCCTGCCAGCCCTGCCTATCCTTTCTCCTGCCTTGCTATTGGCTGTTCAGATCTTTATTAGACCATTAGGTGTTCTTGATAGGCAAATATTACAGCTTCACAGAGTTAAGCAAATACAACATAAACAAAAGTAACACACGTTAAAATAATATTCCCAGCAGGCCTTCCTTCACTCTGACTTTCAGGCATAGCTTGTGAAGCCTGAGCACAGCAGTATCCAGTCCATATATTTGTAGCCAGACTTTGGCCCAGCTCACTGATTACTAATTGGCAACAGTGGGGGAGTTCACTTAGCAACTCTGCTTGAATGACTCATCTTGAATAATGGACACAATAATGGTATCAGTAGTATAGAGGTGTTGGAGCCAGGGCTGGTGGCATAGGCATTATCCTCCCAGCTACTTGGGAGGCTGAGATAAGAGGATTGCAAATTCAAGGCAAGACTGTGCTATGTGATTTCAATGCTAGTCTGGGCAACTTGTCTCAAAATAGCAAATAAAATGGCTGGGCACATATAGCTTGGTGTCAGGATGCTTGCTTGCCCCACATGTGTAGAATGCTAGGATTAGTCTCCACTATCTCACATACAAAAAGAACAATGGTTGGCACTTAGTTCTCAAATGTGTGATTGTGCTTATTTCTGATTGATTACCTTTGCTTGTGCTATTGCCTTCTCAAATATATTCTTGTCCATTTGTTTTGTAAATAAATTCTGCCCATCTCAAATCCACCATCCCTCCTCAGCTGGCATGACTTTTGCATCTTCCCTCATTGGAAATAATTTCTTCCTGTCAATTTTCTTGCCACTTTCTTTATGTAACAGGATTAGCTTATTTGTATATCTTTTCTTTCAAGTTCAGGGGCCAGTGGGGTTGGTGTGGGGAGCAGAACTCCAGGGCTCATAAATTCTAAGCAAGCCCTTCACTTTATGTTCCTTGGCAGTTTACAAGCAGTAATAGGGCAAGATACAAGTCTGTTTCAACTTGTTTGTTCCATGGAGTGCTTAGATATGTCACTGTGTGTATACTAAGCACTTATATTCTTGGAATGACTGGTTGATCAGTTGAATGTTTCAGAGAGATACAGATGGGGAGGTGGGGCTAAGTAGAGGGATACTGAATAGGATCCATACCACAATGGGATGACTAGTTCAGAGTACCCTATTTTATATTATGTAGATCTAGGAGAGGGAACATCAAAGCTTCAAACATTAACAGTTCGGGTCTGGGAAGATGGCTCAGAGGTTAAGAGCACTGGCTGCTCTTCCAGAGGACCTGGGTTCAATTCCCAGCAATCACATGGTGGCTCATGACCATCTGTAATGAGATCTGGTGTCCTCTTTTGGCCTGCAGGTATACATGCCGACAGCGCACTGTATACATAATGAATAAACTTTAAAGAAGCAACAAAACAAAAAACATATAACAGTTCTAATTCTAAGGTGAGGGGAATGCCAGTTACCCTTATTTGGTTAGTACACATTGTAGGCATGTGTCAGAATATGACATCGAGCCCTATTAATACATATAATTAAGTGTTGGGTGTAGTGGTGCACACCTTTAATCCTAGCAGTTGGGAGGCAGAGGCAGGAGATGTCTGTGAGTTCCAGGCTAGCCTGGTTTACAGAGTGAGTTCCAGGACAGCCCTGGGTATGTAGAGAAAGCTTTAAAAAAATACATATAATTTATCCAACACTTGGGAGGCAGAGGCAGGGAGATTACTGAGTTGAAGCCAGCCTGGTCTACATAATAAGTTTCACCCTATCCAAGGCTACACAGCAAGTCACTGTCTCAAAGTAAAAGTAAGATATATGTTAATTTAAAAAGTGAAACTACCCAGCACTTAGGAGGCAGAGTCAGGGGGATCTGTGAGTTTGAGGCTAGTCTGTCCTCCATAGTGAGTTCCAGGGCAGCTTGAGGATATATAATTGAACCTGTCTTACAAAAACAAATGAGTAAATAAAAATAAAAACTGGGGCAAGGCTGGTCAGTGGATAAAGACACTTGCTGCCAAGTCTGATGATATCTTGAGTTTCATCCCAGAACCAACATGGTGGAGGGAGAGAGCCAAGTGCCATGAGTTGTCCTCTGACTTCCACACATGCCATGCTATGAGTTCGTGCAATCACATATGCACATATAAAATAAATAAGTGCAATAAACATTTTAGTAGGTAAACATTGGCCTGATGATGTCCTCAATGGAATAAGACTTGCATGTTACATGCAGTAAGCTCTGGGTTCCAGCCTCAAACCACAAAGGTTAGAAAACAAAAATAAAATACAAATGTGATAGGATTAAAATCAATATGGTGATAATAGTAATGAAAATAAGGGAACAGAGCAAACACTGTCAAGGCCCAGCACTCAGTAGGTATGGAGGTCACGGGCATGCTGAGGTTACATTCAGAAGCCAAGATCTGGTTTGAAATCCAGTAACAGGTTCAGAGCTAGAACCGAGTGGCCAGCAGGGAACACTGATATGACTTGCTGACATTTCATTGGACAGGACATACCCCAGTGTGGTGCATATGACCAGGCCCCAGCTCCCAGAGAGCCTTGAGTATGGCATTCTAGGTGGACTGTAAAATTCTGTGCTGTTAGCCAGGCTCAACAATTCTTTGTAGGAGTGTCCTGGGCCGCCAAGGGTTAGTAAGCTGTGGGAAAAAAACAAAAGGACAAAACCGAACACTAAAAAAAAAAAATGAATGAATGTATAAAAAAATAAAGGAACAGAACTGGAGGATCTGAAAGAAGGGCAGCCAGCCTGGTGTGGTGGCACATGCTTTTAAGCCCAGAACTCAGAAAACAGAGTTCAAGTCCAGTCCAGTCTGCAGAACGACCAGACAGTCTTGAACTTCCAGGATAGCCGGGACTACACAGAGAAACCCTGTCTCCCCCCACCAAAAAAAGTCACATTGTGACCTAGGCTAGTAGGGACTCAGCAAGTGACAAGAAGAATAAAAGAAAGATGAACCGTCCTGTATTCAGGAATGCTTGAATGCCATGATAAAAGAGTTTAGAAATGAAATGAATTGGAAAATAGTTTTGTACAATTAGTGAGAAGATCTAAATTGTAGTTTATACTGCTGGCTGATGTCTCATGGTTTCCTCATCTGTATAACAGTACTACATTGCTATTCTGCAGATATTTATTGACTGTTTCTTTAGTCAGCTGTCATATGTTATTAACTGGAAGCTCTTTTTCAAACAGAAGAGTGAAAACCGATTCTATCTGAAGGAAGTGAATGTCAGCATGTATTTGCCTGATGGCTCAGGTAAGCACAGCACTGGCCTGGGGGAGAGGAGTGTGGGTTTTGTGGAAGGAGTGGAAATAATTAGCTAATGGCAAGATCATGTCTTTTGAAATAGAAGATGTTATATAAAAAGCATTTCTTGATCACAACTTAAAATCTAATGTAGAACTCTATAGTATACTATCCCTTGCAAGATCATCTCCCTTGCAGGGTCATCTTTTCAAAGTATGTTGGATAATTGTTAAGGAAACAGCTGCATTCTAGACTACAAAACCATTTACAGAAAGATTAGGGAGAAGTGGATGTGATGGTGCATTCCTGGAACTGCAGCCTTGGAAAGCAGAGACAGGATCATAAGTTTGAGGACAATCGGGGATGCATAGTGAACCCTAGGTCAGTCTGGGCTGTATAGTGACATCCTGTTTCAGAAACCAAAGAAAATACAACAAGCAAGGTAAGTGAACTCAGTGATGGCAAGAGTTGCTGTTGAACTGAGTGTTGGTAGAATTGCTGTGTTCTAGTGAAAACCCTCAAGAAAGTGCGAGGGAGATAGCTCAGTTGTTCAAGAGCTTATACGCACAAAACCCAAGAAAAAGAAAGTGTGTGCAATGGTGTGCACTTGAGCGTTCAGTGCTAGGGAGGCAGAGACAGGTGGATCCCTGGAACTTGCTGGCTAGCTTACTTGGCAAACCATAAGCCAGTGAAAGACCCTTTGTCCACTGAAGGATGTCATCTGGCTATCACTGTGTGCTAACACATGCAGATCCAGGTGCATCTACACAGACATACGTGCGCACACACGAGACACAACCCTAACAACTGTTTGATTTTTCTTTTGTTGATAGATTAAGTAGTTAACTTGCCTGTTCTTTTTCCTGCAGTTTTCAGTGTTGCAAATAACAACCTTAGCTTCTGGGATGCCCCTCTGGGAAGTTCTTACATGTGCAACAAAGAGCAGGTGATGTCCGTGTCTAGAACATTTCAGATAAACACCTTTAACCTCAAGGTGCAGCCTTTTAATGTGACGAAAGGAAAGTATTCCACAGGTAAGCGTCAAGCAAACTTTATTTACTATATTCCTCTATTACTCTATAGTGGCCTTTCCTCTGAGTCTGTACATGAACATAGAGAAATATGAATTCCTTTCTTGATTATGATAGAGAGCTCTCACAGCCTGGAAGCCTGTAGCTTCATTTGCTCAAAATAGATGTAATTTTTCAAAATCTGAAAATCATTTAAAGTATTTAAGGGTCCCTTTTAAGAAACAGGTGCAGCCAGTTGTGGCGGCGCACACCTTTAATCCCAGCACTTGGGAGGCAGAGGCAGGTGAATCTCTGAGTTCTAGGCCAGCCTGGTCTCCAGAGTGAGTTCCAGGGCAGCCAAGGCTGCACAGAGAAGCCCTGGCTTAAGAACAACAGCAGGTGCTCGCCTAGGGTTGGATTTGGGTGGGGGTAACACTTGGAGCAACAGCTGTAAGTACGTTACATCTGCCTTCTTGAGACCATCCTCTTGGGAAACATTTTCATACCCAAATGAAAACAGTTTGGTTTGATTTGCTTAAGACACAAGATAAAGAGTGGTCGGTAGATCTCACATCCCATGAATTCTAGTCTTGCTAGCCAAAATGACATACAGTTCTTAAAGCACGTCTTAATTCAAATAAGGCTTTTTGAAGACCTACTTTGGGCTAATGATGGCCTTTATCAGGTTTTTAATGAAATCCTCATGAGGGGTTAATTATATTGTATTTGTGTGAATATGAAAGATGTTTTTGGTATTGCAGATTAAAATTTGCATGACTGAAAGAAAGTACAGCAAATTCCTTAAGTGACTTATGCTTTTAAGCCAATTACTTAAAATTGGGGCTTTGTGGAGCAGATCTTTGCTGAGCAGAGCTATTCCAGTCATCCCCATCCTTTCAAGCACTTAATCTGAAGGTCAATAAGTAAATGGAGAAGCGGTGGACTATTCAGCCGCCTTTGCAATGGGTACCAAAAGCCTAGTGGTCTCGCTTGGGGCCCAAAGACACAAGCCCCGTACCTTCCCATTCTTGGGGGAAGAAAGATTAATCACAGCTTAAAAAATTTCAAGACTCCTTTTTCTTGCCAGGAGTGGTGACAATCAGTACTCAGGTAGTCAAAGCAGGGGTATCTGGAGGTCAAGGTCATCTTGGCTATGTAGTCAGTTTGAGGCTAGCCTGGGGTGTATGAGATCCAGCTTCCAAAAAACTAAACCAGAATCCAATTTCTTCCTGTGTTTATTTTGTCTATTACTTTAATTATTTTGATCGTGCAAATAGATTTATTTTCTAAATCGTCATCTAGCTCCCCTACACTATCCTAATTTGAGATTTTGTATTTAGAATTTAAAATCTGCTGCAGTATTATTTTCAGTTCAGGTCTGTTTATCTAGTTGGCAGTGGCCCGAGATGAGCTATGCTCTTTGCCCAATTTGAACGTTTCGGTGCCAGAGAGATATATAACATTTAATACTGATATTGAATGCATGATCTATTTTTGGAACTAGGTTCTTGGTTGTGCGTAACTATAAATATAGCACCCAGGTAATACTTAAGTGTATTCAGGGAGGAAATAGAATTGCAGTCAGGTTGGAGAGTGTTGATTGGATATTATTAGTTCAGACTACTTGCTATAAATAGAAAAAAATAGCCCCGCTGACCTCCTATTCTGAGCCAGATTGATAAAACACGTAGTAAACACACTCAAATTAGTAAGAGGTCCTAGTTTCTTAATTCTTCCACCCACCCAAATCACATATTTTTAGCCAGGGACATACAAGCTTTTTGAGAAAAAGTCTAAACTGGTCTTTCAAGCTTTGAGGTCATGCGATGTGTGTCACAACTATTCAGCTCTGCCATTGTAGTTTGGAAACCGCCCTAGGCAATTCATACAGCTGAGTGTGGCTGCATTCCAGTAAAACTTTAGGGACATGAAAGTTTGAATTTCATGCAACTCTCTTGTCTCACGAAAGACTGTCTTCTTTTCCAGTCATTTAAAATTATCGATGTTATTTTTAGCTCTTCAGCCACGTTTGGCCCATTGGATGTAGTTTTGACCCCTCCTCCCCCACTGATAAGAATTCCAGAGCCAGCAATTGTTCAGTCCAGTGGTAACCCTGGTGTTCTCTATCACCCCAAAGATGTATATTCTCCCACTCAGAGGTTATACTAGTTCTGTAGATATGGGCTGGGTTAGGTCTCTTCATTTCTGTTAAAGTCATTTTCCCATCTTAGAAGTATAACACAGTGTGTGTATATGATATGTGGTTTTTACGTAGAGCTTTAAATGAGTCTACATTATCCACACATATTTTGTATATCCTCACAAATGAAAGGATAAATACACTTTAGGATTTTAGCTTTAACTGGTCACTACTTTCTATACTTTATCATAAAAATATATACCTGCCTTTGTTAGTTTTAATTTATAAGCATTTCTGACTTTTGAATCAACATCTTTTACTTTTGGACATTTCTTTTTGATTATACTCATTATTTGTTACACACTTTTTCTCACCTACAGCCCAGGAGTGTTCGCTGGATGATGACACCATTCTAATACCAATTATAGTTGGTGCTGGTCTTTCAGGCTTGATTATCGTTATAGTGATTGCTTACCTAATTGGCAGAAGAAAGAGTTATGCTGGATATCAGACTCTGTAACACTAATCCACATGTGATCTCTGTTACAAAATAATAAAGCAAGTACAAGTTCCCGAATGCAATACTATTGAAGGTACATTTACTTACAGTCCTGCTCTTAGATTGGGTTCTATGGTAGATTTCAAATTTAAACAAAAGAATCCCAAACTACCAAGGAGTCATGTGATTTTGGTTTTCTTGACCAAGGAGTTTAAAGCGTCTGTAGCAAAAGACATGTACAGAATTACCTGAACTTCAAGTTCTGTCTCACTGGCTGCAATTTGTGTCGCAGCTTCTGACTTAAATTTTGACAAGAATGGACAGTGTAGGAAAGAGAGCAGAGTTTTCTCTGCCTGCATGAGGTTGACTTTGGACAACATGATCTCCAAAATTTGTACTTGCTCCTTTTGCATCGTTTGTGACTTTTATTTGCAGGTTGACTTAGCTACTTTGGCATTGCTCCATATTTGACCTATGAAAAAGATATCAGTAGATTTGAGCAGAGCCCAGCAGTATCACGCTCTTGCCAGTACAATTCTTTTCTCATGCTTTTTGAATACATTTGTATTTAATGTGGCTGAAAAGACAAAAACACAAAAGCTTTTTAAATTTTAGAATAGATGTTAATCTTTTTATTTAACCTTTTTTTTTTTAAAAAAAACTGGATATTTCAATCTTTTAAATTGCAAGACACAAGGCAATTCCAACTGGGCATTTCAATCTGTTTTTAGGTGCTTTAGAGATAATTGCTAGGCAGTGCCAAATGAGGGCATTAGTGCTTTGTACCCAGAAATTGGCCTCTACATGCAGCACTAAGATGAATGCAGATTTCTCTTGAACCTTCCAGTCTTCCTTGTTGGTGGTAATGTGCTTTGTTCTTTCCTTTTTTCTCCAAGAAGAAATGTCAATATGTCTTAGAACCTAGATAACGAAGTGCACTTACACTCATAAAGTAGCTTGCACCTAATCTGAAAAGTCATGGTCTTGCCTTAGTCCATTAACAACACATTCTTCATTTCCAGTTCACATTGACTGCTACAGCATTTACTAATTTGGCTTCATTTTAAAATGGTTCTGTGGTGATCAAAACTTACATTGTTACAGTCCATTGTGGTGCTTTTGTATTCAGTTTTGTACTCAGAGATGGCACCAGTTGTTCATTTGCTGTGCATCACCTAATGGTTATATGAGGGAGCAAATTATTTCAGCCAGATAGTTAATACATCATGTATTCCTTGCCGCTTCTAGGAGATCTTTCATACATATATGCATGCATACATACATACATATTGGTATGACCAAGCAAACATTTCTTAAAATATTGACCTACAGCCATATACAGAAGGTTCTTATTATTTAGGGAGGGCAGATCATATGCCTTTCATTCACCCAAAAACTGTCTGGATTTCAAAATGCTTATGTTGAATATGTAGTACATATGCATACATATAAAGGCAATTGCATGTTAGCATGTGTATGTCTGTAACTGTCTTTTGAGTTCTATAGGAGTGATAGATGTGTCACTTTAACTTACTGTCCACTTAGCCTGAAAATCTTACTGGTTCAGAATCATATTCCTGACTCTCCGTCTCCTAGAGCAACAGGGAACTGCACGGCCAGCTTAAAACACTTGCTAGAAATGAAACAAATCTGATTTTTAGAATATTTTTCATTTAAACTGTTTTATCATAAGCGTGTTAATCTTAAAAGAAAGAATTTTGCTTTTAAGAACATAGATATTAGAGACATTTGTCATGAGTCAACAAAACAGTTTTTTTTAAAGACTAATTGGCACAAGTGGGTGGCACTGGCTTAATGCTGTTAATGTTTTTAAAAGTTTTTACATTTAGATTATATATTGGATTCATATTAAAATACCTCCAAAGCACTGTTTTATAGAAAGATCTGACTTCAATGAATATTTTTGTATTTTACATGGGCCAGTTTATGTACTGCTATTTACACTATTATTTCTTAGAGACACATAATCTTTGTATCTTTTGTATTTTTGTTTTGTTTTGTTTTTCTGGTTTTGCGCCTTGATGGTAATACTCTATTTGGTTTGGGATGTTTTTCCATGCTTTAGCATTTGTATAAACAACTGGTCCATGTAAGTACTTTTCATGTTTTTTCTTCAAATGTTTAAAGTGCTAGTTGATGTACGATATCTCTTCTCAGATATTTGCCTGTCTGTTTGCCCAACATTGCTTCTAAATCAATAAAGATACTTTTATTTCTTAAGGAAATTTGCTCACATTTTTTCCCATTGATTAAAGTGAAAATTTTGTATATTACGTGATGGCAATTTCAAACAAAAAAATGGCCTTAGAAAGAAGTGCTTAAAAGTAGAACTAGATTGTTTTCAATACATTTCATCTCTGTGCTGCTCTGTCTGGAAAGAAAACCCCATATGTAAGGCTTTACTGGCACAGGATGGCTGCAGAAGAACTACATGAGACATGCATCTTTACCTAGACTGCAGGCAGGTCTGCATGATTTTCGTTTCAAGTCTGTGATACGGTGTGTGTGTGTGTGTGTGTGTGTGTGTGTGTGTCAACATGTGTGCATGTAAGCAACGTTGATGAGTCCGTCACAGCTAGTGAGACAATAGTAACTGAGGATATTTATCTCATAGTTAAAGCTTCAGAGCATCTTTTTGGTACACTTTTGTCAATTCCTAAGCTGAGGCTAGGATTTCATATCCACAACACAGTCTGCCTCTTAGAATATCCCCAAAATCGCCACATAGTTTCTCAGCCCTACTAGTATGCCATGCACGGCAATGGAGCAGCCCAGCTGGCAGCTGTCTCCTAGGTTCCTGAGGTAGGCCTTGGGATTACAGTTAGTTACCACCCTTCTCAACATGATTGTCAGCTACTGGTGAGACTTGGACCCAGTTGCTTGACTCCTCGGAGTTGGTAGCCTCAGTTTCTTCAGCTAAGGGATTGGAGACTTGAAACTTGTGCTGACTCTTACTTCCTCGAGTACTACCTTCCATTTCAGGCAAGGTACCTACATCCTTGAGTATTTTAGAAGAAACCTGGTAAGTCATAAGGTGTATTTCAAGCACATACTCAAACTCAGTGAGTAGTTTACCCTCTTACACTTCCTGCGTGTTGTCAGGGGGAAGTTTTAGAAGATTCATCTATTTTTAAGATTGTAGCCCTTCCAGAAGGAGGGGTAGAAACGGCATAATATAGTGTAACATAGTGTAGCTGTAATGTGGGAAGTCCTTCTGTATGTGTGTTGCTTTTATTGGTTAATAAAGAACCTTCTTTGGCCTGTAGCAGGGCAGAATAGAGCCAGGTGAGGTGAAGGAGGGTGGTGGTGATGGAGAATAACTGAATGCTGGTAGAAAGAAGGCAGAGTCAGTGAGAAGCCATGCAGCTACCATAAGAGCCTGCCATAACTTCCAGCACACCACTGCCTCATGGTGATGCACAGATTAATGGAAATGGGTCAGTTGAGGATATAAGCGCTAGTTATTAATATGCTTAGCTATTGGCCAAACAGTATTGCAAATAACAAAATTTCTGTGTGATTACTTCAGGTCTGAGCAGTTAAGAATGAACAAACAGCCTCCGCCAACATAGTTGTGTGTAAAATTCTTAAGTAACAATTAAAGATGATATTTAAAATGATAAAAAAAGATTGTAGCCCTTCATCTGTTTGTTTAGGTAGAGAAAGTTAAGTTGTCTTGGCTTCTTTTCTCTTCTGTTCATCTCCTTTTATTTTACCATGGTAGTTAAATTCCTGTCTAACCATGATGTCTTTGAAATTGGTGTTGACTTATATAAGTTATACTGAATAGCTTCAAATATTTTGTGCATGTACATGTGTGTGTACTTGTATGTGTGTATATTGTGTGTGTGTGTGTGTGTGTGTGTGTGTGTGTGTGTGTGTGTGTGGTTGTGGTTGTCTGAGTGTAAGCATGTGAAGGCCAGAAGTCTACATTGAGGTCAAGTTTCTTCCTGTGTGCTTTCCACCTTATTTTTTTAGACAGGGTCTTCATTAACCTGAAGTTCACTGTTTCCTCTAGACTTCTTGGCCAGAGTGCTCCTGGATCTCCCATCTCCTCCCCTTGTGCTGACCTGGGGTTGCAGATGAACACAGTGGATGCTAGGCATATTACACAATATGCACTTTACCCACTGAGCCGTCTCTCCTCTTCCAGTATCAAGTATCTGTTCAGCTTCATGTGATGTACTTGAAGTGTTTTGAATATAGATCTAAAAGATACATAAGATGTTATATTAGAAGGTGAGTCACGAAGTGACTCTTTCAAAAAATAATTAGTTTTTAAGAGGAGTTTCATATTGTTATAGATAAGTGTTTTCTAATTCTTAGGCTAAAATTATCTTTGAAAGATCTTTGAGTAGAAAATTGAAGATTAGCAGGGTTTTATTTTTTCTTTATAGGTAACTTCAATGAAATTTTAATGAGCATGAAACTTTTTTAATCTTTAAAAATTTCTATTGCTCCTGTGGTTTGGAAACTTTTTCACAGGATTGGATGTATCTCAGTGATATATCTCAGTGATGTATCTCAGAGTAATTTCTTAGCATGCATCAGGCCGTGAGTTCAAGTCCCAGTGCCGGGGGTGGGGGATTTCAACAGTCACAGTGCTACCCACCGCTTTAATCCCAGCACTTAGGAGAATGAGGCAGGCAGATCCCTGCGAGTTCAAGCCCAGCCTGGTTTACATAGTGAGTTTAAGGTCAAACAAGGTGACACACTAAGACCCTGTCTTAAGAAAATCCTACAAATACAGTTTATTTCCTTTTTCAGAAATATTTCCATTGTACTATTAAGTGTATGTTAAGCAAATAGCTGAGGCTTTTCTTCAGGACACAGTCCTATTGACATGATCTGTGGTAGTGGAGCACGCTCGTAATCTCAGCACTTGGGAGGTGGAGGCAGGAGACCAGGATTTCTAGGTCATCCTTGCTCATATAGTGAATTTGAGACCATTGAGACCAATCTGGACTGCATGAAACCCTGTTTCAAAAACAAAGAACAAAAAGTAAAACAACTTTTTAAATCAAAATTCGTTTCAAGTCCTTCATGCTCTTTTAAAATTGAATTCATAAAATCAGTAGTTATTATAAATTAATATTTCACATACTAATTGAACATTTTAAGTAAGTGACAACATCTACAAAGATCTTTGTATTAGTGGAATTGCCTTTTTGATCTGCTCTGGGAATATTTGTCTTACATGAAAGCCTTATTGGCAGTATTTATGAAAGTCATCTTAGTACTAGGGCAAACACCCAATTTGGGGACAAGAGGACTGTTGAGACTTTTGCCAAAATAAGAAAATAATCTACTAATGAATTTTTAAAAATCCAAGAGTTATTAAATCTAAGGCATAATACTTTATGGTATGTATCACCTAATAGTTTATAGGCTGGTTGGTAATTTGGAAATTGAAGGGGTGAAGCTAACTGGGAACTCCTTAGCACCATCTGTTCACAAGTCAAATTGGCCTTATCAACTCTCTGGATTCTTAGTAGAACCCAGTTTAAAATAATCAAGTTGGCACCCAGAATCCATGTCAGAATGCCTATAAACCCTAGGGTTGCATCTGGTTCCCAGTTACTGCCTTAGAGTCTGGCCGTCAGAAAAGAGCTTGGCACATTTTGTGATGGCAAATCATGATCAGAACTACATTTGATCCTATTCATTTGTGTTTTATGTAAATGAGTGCTTCGCCAAGACATATGTCTGTCTACCACTTGTGTGCCTTTTCAATGTGGAATGAAGAAGAGGGCACCAGATCCCCTGGAACTGGAGTTACGAATGGTTGAGCCATCATGTGGATGCTGGGAATCAAACCTAGGTCCTGGAAGAGCAGCCAGTGCTCTTAACTCCAACCCTGTTTATTCTTATTTGACACAATCCTAGTAAGCTTATTTAACAAAGTGGTTAAAATGTGGTTAATCAACCTCTGGTAGAGTCCAGTCTTTGGAGGCAAACTCCAGACAACACAAGCAGGGGAGTCAGGAGTGCTGATGAGTGGTGTTTTAGTATCTTGACCCTCTGTGAATCTTTGCAAGTGTCTTTTCTCTTCATCCCTCTTCCCTGTACTCATAGTAGGTTTTTCTTTTTTAATCAGTGTTTTCTGGAATCTCATTCCTCCCTATGTCCTAGGAAACAGTCCATTAAACATCTTCAATATGTCATTAGCCTTGCTCTTTTTAAAAATTTACTTGTTTTTTTTTCATTAAATGTAACTATTTCTTCAAACCGAAGACAGTAATTGAAGACACTAAGTTCTTAAAAACTTCAATGTCTTCATAAAGGGGAACTATTACTCCATATCTGCTCTTTAATCTGCTGAGATATTACAGAGAACACACATTCTAGCAAAGAATACTTTGCCTGTGAGACAATGGAGGAGAAACATTAGCCTTGTGCTCTCTCTCTCTCTCCCTCCCTCTCTCTCTCTCTCTCTCTCCAGGGTTTCTCTGTGTAACAGCCCTGGGTGTCCTAGAACTAGCTCTTGTAGACCAGGCTGTTCTCGAACTCACAGAGATTCGCCTGCTTCTGCCTCCTGAGTGCTGGGATCAAGGGCGTGCACCACTACCGCCTGGCCCAGCCTTGTTCTTTTTATGAACATTTTTCTTCCCTCATTTTCTGAACATTTATCTCATCTTACAGATGCATTTTAGATGCCCCCTTTCTTTATGTCCCTACTTAAGTACGTCTGCGCTGTCTTTCTCGGAATCTTAAATTTATGCAAACGATTTCCGTCTCCTTAGTCCTTGGTGTCACTTGCCATTCACTGTCTGCAGTAGTTTGACTCATACTTTATCCTCCACATGGCTAGCTCCAGTATGCGTTGTTCCAGAATTCTGTAAAATATTAAGCTCTTCTCCCATGCTAATTGGAGCACTCCCCTTCCTGAGCTGTGACACCATCTTCTACCTGCCTTCCCTCCTTTTTTATACCTTTGCCTCTGAAATGCTAGTATCCCTAGGGTTTTCTCTATGGACCCTTTTCATTTTACTTGTCCCAGTTTATAGATATTTTGGTTGGTACCTAGACGTCTTTTGTTAGCGTTTTATACAACTATATAGGGGAAGGGTTTTCGTTACCACATTTTCCTAACTACCCATTCTTGCTGATGTTCTTTCCCTCCCCTCCCTCTCCCGCCTTCATGTGACATGTATTGTATCCCACTCTTCCTCCCTGAAAAATAGCTTCCACTTCCGTGGTCTAGTTTCATGACTGTATGTACAAATTAAAATACGGTGTCTGAATACGAAAGAAATGTGGGATTTGTCTTTGAGTCTGGCTTATTTTGCTTAACATGCTAATTTTAAGTTCCATCAAAATTCATTCAGGTGGAATGGTTTCATTTCCATTGTGTATATGTATCGCATTTTCGTTATCTGGTTCCTTTTTCATAGAAAGGTAGGCTGGTTCCTACTATGTATTTGTTTACTACTATGTACAGTGCAGCAATAGATACAGATGTGCAGATGTTTACTGTTGGATAGACCCCTTTATGTGTATGCTGTACCTGGGGACACAGCCATCTTAAATTCGATCCCAAACTGAGTATCTCTCTCTTCTCCAGATCCCCTTTCACTTTCTGTCCCACTCATCCTTAAGAACTTCAAATGCAACAACACTGAAATTCACATTTCTTTCTTTCGGATTATCACGATGGATGACACCAGCATCTCCGTAACCACTCAAGGGAACCCTGTTACTGCAGCCTGTTACACGCTTTACACCCATTTTTGTCAATTTTGCCTTCAGAACGGGTCTGTGGTCTCCCACTTTTGCATCTACACTTCATTCACCCAGTTCAGGAAAATTATATTGGTCTCTTGGATACTAGCAATAGAGGTGGTGGCTCTTAGCTTACTACCTGCAATCTTCCATCTGCAATTCTGAAACAAGTGCCCTGCTGAATTCCTCTTGCTATTTGTTTCCATTGGGATAAGTCAGAACCACCTAAGAGTGTCAAGTACTTTTGTGAGCTGACTTCTATCCAACCCATCCATAGTTTATGTCATCTGCCTTGCATTGCTCCTGGATTTCCATGTTTTCTTACCCTCTGTGCTTTGCTCTGCACTGTTTATTACACTTGCAATGCCTCCCACTACCTGCATGGTTAATTCCTTGTCTTCAAACCCAGCTCAGATGCCTTTCCAAGTTCTTAGATAACTAAAGCGACTTCCATACCTTGTGCTTTGCTTGCCCCACCGTAGCATATCTTGCTTTTCTAATCACTGATTTCTGTGTTTCGCTCTCACATTAGACTACACAGATTATTTTTTAAGTTAGCATACAGTGTTTTGTTGTAGCATTTTCATATATATATTCCATTATATTTTGTTCTCATTTTCTCCTTCCTCACTGTCTTCCCTGTCCTTCATACTTCCTTCTTGACAAATAGCTTCCCCTTCTGCTTTCATGTCATCTATATAGCAGTACATATGTATCTATATCATCCTGCCTCTTCAGAAGCTCCTCTGCCATTCACGGTCTCCTTTGTATTTATATACACATTTAGAATCTGCATATAAAAAGTGGTATTTGTCTGAGTCTGGCTGATTTTGCTTAACATGCTGATTTTAGTTCCATCAATTTCCCTTCAAATGGAATTTCATTTTTTTATGGCTACATAAAATTCCAGTTTGTATATATAGCACACTTTCCTTATTTATTTACTTGCTGGACATCTAAGTTAGGTTTTCACTGCATCTTATAACTAGCGCTGCTGCAATAAATGTGAATATGTAGGTATCTCTGACATGTTGATTTCATTTTTGGATATATACTGAGAAGTGGGATAGCTGCATCGTACAGTAATTCTATTTTTAGGGTGTCTTGTTTTGATATCCTGAATTAATTTTCTGTGGATATATAACTAATAATAGAATTCCTGGATCACTGTATGTATGACATTTCTCTTTAATTTTTCAGATTAATTTTCTTTGACAATTTGATATATCTATATATTGTGTCCTGATTACACTCTCCCTCCCATTCCTATCAGTGTACCCCCTTCCTGACCAGTCCCTTTTCCAGATTCACAATCCCCCACCGTGGAAAGTTGATACTGATTTCCATGGTGGCAAAACCAAATTTACATTCCTACCAGTAGTGAATCAGTATTCCTCTTTCCTTAGGCTACATGCACATCATGAAGCCAACAGGCCAGCAGGGCCAGATTATCTTGCCTCATTACCAAGTGAGCTCACATACTGCGTAGTGAGCTCTCGTGGCAGCCTTAAATAGCTGTTCATTTGGTGAGTTAGTTCAGTGCCTTGTAACGTTCAGAATTCAACATGATAGCTGCCTCTGAAGGCTCAAGACTGATTAGGGAAATCAAATTATATTTATTCATTGTTCTTTTCTGTAAGATCCCTGGGAATATGTGATCACTCTACACATTTCTCCCCCAGTTACTGCGTTTTAAGGAGGGGTGACTGCATAAAAGTGCTGGGTTTTTGTTTGTTTATTTTTTTGGTTTTTTTTTTAAAGGGATCTCTTTTGGGCAACATCTCATTTACTGATACCGAATGCCAATGACTTGCTATTTTGATGTAAAAATATGTATGGTGGAAAGTGCTGTCATTTGAACTTAAAATGGAGACATTGGAAATGTCATTGTTTCTGTTCTCAATTGTCCTTTCTCCACATCCAGCTCAAGACTGCAGTGCAGATGAAGACAACTTCCTTGTGCCCATAGCCGTGGGAGCAGCCCTGGCAGGAGTACTAATTCTAGTGTTGCTGGCTTATTTTATTGGTCTCAAGCGCCATCATACTGGATATGAGCAGTTTTAGAACCTACAGTCTGATTGATTATATTCCAAAGTACATTCAGATAACGAGGTTTTCTTGCCTGTCAGTGTATGAAGCACTTTGCTCCTTAAAAACAGACACCTTGGAACTTTCATTCCTAAATCAGCCCCAGTGTTTTGAGATCAGTCTTTCTCTCATAAAAAATGTTCTCCTCTAATCGACTCAAAATGCAGACTGGCTTTAAAGAAAAAGAACATGTATGACGTATGTGCATTGTTATAAGATCTGTCTTAAAAAGCTTTGACCAAATTGGGATCCTAACCTGAGATGCCTTAAACTTATTAACATGACCATAATAAAAAGATAAATCGAGTTGTATCTTACTGGAATTAATAAATACTGCTTCGCCACTGGTGTTCTGTTTCGGTGTGTAACAGCTGTCCTGATTTAAGCTCGTCACTACTATGCTGAAAATGCCTGTCAGATAGACTCAGACGTGGTTTTCAAGGGTATGAAGTAGAATTAGCATCAGGGCCAGCCACAGTTTTTATAAAGCCCGAAGAGAAGTCAGAGTGTTACATCTCTTTAATGTCATGACTTCCACTGTTGCCTTTGAGTTGCCCTTAAATATGAAATTAGATTCTCAAACTTGTGATTTTTTTCCATAGATTAAAAACAGACTGAGAAGGCTATCACAGAACTCAAACTGGCTCTTTAATTAGAGGATTTTTTTTTGGGGGGGGGTGTTCTTTTTCTTTTCTTTTCTTTTTTTTTTTTTGTTATTTACCTTTTCGAGACAGGGTTTCTCTGTAGCTTTCAAGCCTGTCCTGGAACTAGCTCTTGTAGACCAAGCTGGCCTCGAACTCACAGAGATCTGCCTGCCTCTGTCTCCTGAGTGCTGGGTTTAAAGGTGTGCGCCACCACTGCCTGGCTGGTGGGGGGCTTGCTTTATGAGTCAAGAGTTTCTGTAGCCTTGGCTGGTCTGGTAGTTCAGGCTGGCTTCAAACTCACAGATCCACTTGCCCTGGCTTGCCAAATGCAAAGACCCCAGGCACGTGTTACCATGCCCCACTTGAGCTTTTAACAAAATACTTATTTTTTTTCAGCAGTATAGATGAAAAGATTCAAATATTTAACCACTTGCCTTGTTTCCCTCCCCCTTGGATGCCTGATTAACACTGAAAGATAGAAGATTCTATGAGCTAATTAGGACAGATTGTGTTGTGTTTCTCTACCTCATCTTGTTGATCTCTGGAGCATTAAAATCTATTTAGTGTTGTCATCAGACTGGTACTTATGAAATGTAAGCTAACAGCAATCTCAGAAGGGAGGCAGCGAAGCACAGCAGCTACGCTCTTGCTTCTCCAAGACAGCCACTGAGGGGCACCGTGGGGGGGGCGTAGAAAGGGACTGTCGGCATTAAAATTAGCTAGACAGTCCGCAGTGAAACATGTTCATGGTAAAAGTGAGGTGCTGATGGAATATATAAATAAATCCAGAGATTTAGCAGATGAGACCATGTTCATACTGAGATGATCATTAATTCATTCCAATGTGTATATTGGCTTGTTCAGAGTTTCTGTCACGTACTAATTAGCAGGACAAATGTGTTTAGGTACCCCAGCTGTCAGTGTCTGTTAGGGAGCTTTCAGTAAAACGGTAGCCCTCCAGAAAAAAAAAAAAAGAGGCTAATTGTAGTTACTGAAATTCACATTATGTTTTCCGCACCACGCCAGTGTTTCTGTGGGTGACAACACCGTAAGGAGAGGAAGTCTCAGAGGACACGCGCAGGCTGTTAATGGATCGCAGATCACACAGAACATTATCATTTATTCATTGCGGTAGCCTTGTACTGAAAAGCCCTTAGAGATTATTGACTCTCAAGTCCAGAATTGTATGGACAGGGACACGACTCCACTGACGTTCCCTCTCTGGTGGCAATGAACTCGCTAGTATTTGGTTTAAAATCTCAATAAAACGCAGCCTCTCAATAGTAACATGATGCCTGATTGAAACATGAACTTTTGAGACCAAGGGTAGGCACTTTGCGTGGTCCTTTGTTTTGCTTCAGTCATTTTGAAATAATGAATATAAGCCTTCTCAGTCATCTACCAAGACACACCTGCTAGGATTTCTGTGCTGTCAGGACCCGAGCCTCTGATCCTAAATATAGGAGGGAAAGGGAAGGGAATGAGTGATTGTGGCTCACTTGCAGTGGGTCAGATACTTAAAACTACGTTTAATCTTGAAGTAACTTATAATGTAGGTGTCAATATTCCCTTTTAGTAGTTGAAGGAAGTGAGGCCCAGCTTAAATAACTTGGCAAAGTCCTTAAGTTAGGTAGCACCGCAAAGAGTCTGATTTCCAGTTCTTTAGTCAGTTTAGCATCCACATTGCTCACACCGTGGTCTGGATACCATGGGATGGACTTGTGGGCCTTAGATTCTTCTTCAGCAAGGCCATCAGCTGAAAAGAATTCCATGTAACCTAGGAGCTACCTAGTGCCTATGTTAAAGGAGTGATACTGGAGAGCTTGCTAAGACTATTTGTTGCTCTTGCAGAGGATCTGGGTTTGGTTCCCAGCACCCATACGACAGCTGTCACCCACCTGTAACTTCAGTCCAGGGCACTGAACAGGCGCTATACAGACAGACGTATATGCAAAACCTCCACATACATAAAATACAAAGAAATTAATCTTTAAAAGAACTATAGCACATTATCATGGTTGTTTTATTTACTTACTTTTCTAAATGTGCTTGGACACCTAAGAGCCTAAGAGCCGTAGGGTTGCTAGGCGAGTGAGCACTTTAGCACCGAGCTGGGTCCCCATTCACACTTAACACTTTAAGGCTAGGTGTTGCAAGGGAGAAAGGAAATGGGATGATTCAGAGGCGATCGTTTTCCTAATGCCGTCAGGCAACTCTAAAATCATAGATACTAATAATAGACCTACATTGTAGAAGCTCAATTCTCAATTCGAACCCTTTCCCATTTTCCCCTTGTGTACTGAGAAATTTGTTTAGCTTTACATGAAGTGGTAAGAAACAATGATCTGTGGCTACGGAATGCTTGGGTGGATATTGGGAAAATAAGGGGAACGCGCCACAAAGATTAGCATGTGCCTACACTCTCAGAATGCTTCTTGTTTGCTTCCCCCTGTCTCACTGCACTCCTTACTAATTTCCTTTCTTTGCTGTCTGTCTCTTCTTTTCTAACAGCTGAAGAATGTGCTGCTGACTCTGACCTCAGCTTTCTTATTCCTGTTGCAGTGGGTGTGGCCTTGGGCTTCCTTATAATTGCTGTGTTTGTATCTTACATGATTGGAAGAAGGAAAAGTCGTACTGGTTATCAGTCTGTCTAATCAGCTCTGTCTAGTGCGTCCACTGGCTAACAGCAAAGAATCATGTGATAGCCTCAGATTTCCAGACTGACTACAGTGAGTTACAGGCTGCCTTGGGCATGAGTCGTGTTTGAAAAATGTACTCGGACCAGTCTTGTCGCCCCTTCATTTTCTTCTACATTTGTTAAGCTGTAACTAACTGAAAGAGCACTTACACTTTAGACTACGTCTCTTTAAAGTAAATCATTTTAAGCATCTGGATCCAATTTTTGAAAGCATTTCTACTGAAGTATAATTTTATATGTTGCAGTTAGTTGTATTTTGCTACTTTGATGTTATTTGCAAAATCAAAGCTGATAAGAGAATTTAACTTGCTTCCTCAAATAAAATTTAAAACTTAATTCATCTTCTTTGGCAAACATAAAATTTGACTCATAATGAGTTTCCTCATCTTCTAAAGAGAATTATTTAAACCTGTGTAATTCTTTTACGTAAAGAGGAGGTTTGGGGTATACCCCAGTGGTACTGCATGTATATGTGAAGTGTTGAGTTCTGCCCTTATAACTGCAAAACTTAACGTTTTGAAACAAGAATGCACTCAAAAGAAAACTGCCTGTTCCTCCATTACTGTTAGAGCTATAATATTTCAACAAGGATTTTTCTTTTTTTTTGGGGGGGGGAGCTTCTGCAGTTTGAAATGCATTGGTTATATTTATGCTGCAAGACGAAGCAGCACTCAGCGTTTTCTAAGGTGTTGATTTGGAATGGGCTGTGTGTTTTTTAAGGATATGATTTAGAACTGTTTTTCCAGCTTTTAACTTGTTCAGAACGTTACTTCATCCTGCACAACAAGAGAAAACTGCTTCTGTATACTTTTTGTGCCTCAGTGAATTCAAATTGATATTTCTAATGCATTGACTTTTTCCTCTCACAGAAGCTCCTGCTAACTGTAGAATCTAGTGGGCCCCGGCGCGCCATCCGTCAAGTGGCCGCCAAACAAAACTTGGCTGGGATGCTTTTAGAAATGTATTGATCTTGATAGACGTATATCCCTGTAGGAGCCACTGATGACTCTGGCTTCTGGAGTAGGGCAATAAGAGACTATTCATCCTTATGTTTTCTGGATTGAAGATCTTCAGCTACTGAATTTCTGGAAGTTTAATGCTGTGCATGTTTAGGTTCCAAATGTCAGCTTTGCACGCCTGATATTAGCGCGAGGCAGATGCTGATTTTCTCGAGCTTTTTTCCTCTTGAATAAAAACAAAAGAATCCAGAGATTTTGGTTAAGCCTAAAATATCCATCTTAAGTCTAAGTGATGTCAGTTTGGTAGCAGATCCCAGGATCAAGTCCCAATCTACCTCTCAGCACAGTGCGGCTGCTCAACACTATGCTGCTGTCGTGAATTGATGCCGGCATAGTTTGCCATTAACTGCGGTTATGAAGTTCTGTTAAAAAGAAAGCAAGTTTGTCAGTCTGCTTCCCTACTATCTTACCTCTATGTCCATCCCAAGATCAGAGACTCCCAACTGGGTAGAGTGCCAGATTACTCAATCCCATCTCCTTTAGCAGAGTCAAGTGCTCCATTTGCTCCAGTATATACAGAATGGCTTTTAAAAAGATGTCCTCCAAAGGCTTCTGCTTATTTGTTTTTTAGTAAAAGTCACTTGGTACTATAAACAACAGTGGCTTCATTTTGACATATATTTGGGATGATTATCTAGAAGCCTGATTAAGTAAATGGACTTTTTGGCTTGGTAAATATATGACTTGAATAATCAATAGCTTCCAAAAGTATGGGTTTATTTAAAACCTTTTTACTTTTTGGGCAGGAAACTAATGTGTCTAATTCTTCATTAGGAATCATGGCTTTATCTTAGATAATTAGCAGACATGTCTTTTATTCTCTGAGCATTAAAATACAAAATAATTATGGAAGATTAAAAAGCTGCTTCAACTCCAATCGAATATAGGAAGTTTAAAGGCTGTGAACTGAGTCGAGTGTTCAATTAGCTCTTCTCGGTGAGTTCATTTTCTATCAATGCAACAGTGGATCGGACTAGGACTTTGAACTCATGATTGGCAAATCATTTTCCACCTAAGCCTCTTTGGGAGAACTGATGCTTGCTGCTCTTTAAAGTTTTGGATTTATTCATTTAAGGAACTAATGAATCGTGGAAAAATAAAGTATGCTGTGGTATTCATTTGATCTCCTATGTGTGATTTTGAATTGATACATTAAAGCTAATAAAGGTGATATATATTCCATGCCACCATGGATAACTTCATTTTTATTCTGTGCGCACAGCCGTAAGAGCTTAGATTGATTTGTATCTTTAGATCCTGTTCTTTTGATGTGCCAGCCGGAATCATGATCTCAAAGGTCTTCAACTTGACCAAGTCCCATTGTAAGGAAGACAGACACTAGAACGCTTTTAATAGATAATTCTAATATGGGGGCCTACAGAGTCATGAAAATGTCAAGAAAATACCCAAACCAAAGGAGCTGAAACAAGAAATATTCTATAGAAACCCCCTCCTTCCCCAACCAGTGCCATCAAATACTGTATAGAGCCATTTCCCCAAGCTATTGAAGCTAAATGTATACATCAACAACCCTAAGTTCTTGATAAATGTACTTACATGTTTGTAAGCCCCGATGACCTGTACTTTGCTGAAGTTCATTCTGATCAATAGATGCTGTCCAACGGGCAGGAGAGGAGCTGAAGGGTTCCCTGAATTCCTTTCAACCCTCTGCCCACTCAATTATTAGATGACTAGACTAAATAATAACTATATTTTATGTTTACATAAATTCGGATATTTTGGTGGGAGAAGGAACTTAGCACTGACTCTCAATTTTTCTTAAATGTTTGCATTTCATCTTGTGATAGCTACATGTTTTATGCATCCCCCTTTTCTTTTTTCAAGACAGGGTGTCTCTGTGTAACAGCCCTAATTGTCCAGGTACTTATTTTGGTAGACTAGGTTGGGCTTGAACTCACAGAGATCACCTGGTCTCTGCCTCCCAAGTGCTGGGATTAAGGACTTGTGCCACCACCGTCCAGCTATGCCCCCTTTTCCCCCTGAGACATGATCTCACATAACCAGGCTAAGGCTTTGAACTCCTGAGCCTCCTGTCTCCACCTCTTGGGTGATTGATGTTACAGACTGCACTGCCATACGCAACTTCAATAGCTTGGGAAAATGGCTCTATACAGTATTTGATGGCACTGGTTGGGGGAAGGAGGGGGTTTCTATAGAATATTTCTTGTCTCAGCTCCTTTATTGAATGTGTTCTACAATTCAATACCTTGTTTGAAGTTTACAGCTACCAAGAAGAGTATGCGTATTGCTTTTAAGGGTTTCTATGGCTCTAAGTCAACTTGAACCTTTTACATTTGTTGTATCTAATCCTTGAAAGCTAGTCCTGTCTTTAGAACCCCGAGGAAGCATTTCCTCTTTTCCATTACTTTACTGTTTAAGTATTTCTGAGGCACTGTAAATCCGATTGCTTTGTCTCAAGAGCTATCTATAGCGTACAACAAATTTTGGTACACAATGCATTTTTAATAGCAAATCAGCTCTAGTTTCTTTCCTTCCCTTCCCTTTCCTTTTTTTTTTTTCCTTTTTTGAGACAAGTTCTCAGTTTATAGCCTTGGCTGGCTGTGAGCTTCCCGGAGATCTTCCTGCCTCCCAGGTGCCGATGTTAAAGGTGTGCACCACCATGCCTGGTAGCAAATCTCATTGAAGTGAGCAGCTCCAGTGCTAATGACTTGACACAGCTCACTCCATTCAGGACAGTAATTCTGAGGCTGTATATTACCTCCCAGTTTACAGAGGTAAGGCCACTGGAGCATTGAAGGGAGTGGCTAAACTGACACCCGAACTCAGCTTCGTCTGCCCGCACAGATGATGCCATTTAGCATTGTGCATCTTGCCCTGCTAAGAAATGGTAGGGCTTAGAAAGCGTTTGCCTTATGTTAGTTCCAGAAACCCGACTTTCGTGCTCTCCCAGCTTGCCTGTAATCAATCCACGCATGTTCTGCACTAGTCCGGAGAGCTGAAGGATGGATGACCGTTGCGGCAGTGTGTCTTTTGAGAGTTCATTGCCAGTTTGCAGTGTACCTTATTAATCTGATGTTAAGCTCTGGATGTCATTTTTTTCCAAGCTAGCCTCATTCAGCCATTCTGATCACGTACCATTATCATTCTGCCCTTAAATTCTTCTGCATCATGAATCATTTTGACTGTGCATTAGTGTGTTTAAGAAACTAAATGGAATGCTCTCTGTCCTCTCTTTCCTTAAATTAATGTCACTCCAATCCCCGAGTCATCCCTTGGCTTTAAGTACACTGTAGCTATGACACTTGAAGTTTTAGCCCCGATACAGAGCTCCTACTCCCAAATGTAGAGCAGTTTTGAAAAAGTATTGAGCGATTCTTCCCTTCATATTTAAATGTATTTATCTAGCCATATGGACCCCTCCCAAAACCCAAGGGTGTTCTCATCTCAAGGCCCTTGCACTTTCTGTGCCTTCTAGCTGGGAAGCTTGTTCCCTAGCTCTCTTCATAGCTCGCCCTCTCTCCCCAGTCAAGTCTTTTTAAACCACCATCCTGTCAGTGAAGTATTACCTGCCCAGCCTGCTTAAAATGGCACTCCAAGACCGTAGAGATGGCTCGCTGGGTAAGAGCACTTGTGCAAGCTTAAGGACCCGAATCTGAAGCCCTAGCTGGGTATGGCCGTGCATACTCATAACCTCAACACTAGGAGCAGAGACAGGCAGAGGATGGAAGAGCTCGCTGGCCATCCAGCTGAGCTGAAATGGCAGACTTCAGGCTGCTAAGAAACTCCATGGTTTGGCTGTTGCTATTGGTTATTGTTGTTTTGTGTAGGAAGTAGGGGTGGTTATTCATTTTGTTTTGAATTTTTTTCTTACTGTTTTTTTTGTTCTGATTGAGGTAGGGAGAGGCACAGAGAAAACATGAAGTTGGGTGGGTAGGGAGATGGAGGAGTTAGAGGAGGGGAGCATGCTGAAAATATATTATATGGGGGGTGGAAGAAACCTTGTTTCAAGGAAATAAGGCAGAAAATCATCCATTGTCTTCTGGCCTTTGCATGTGCACGTGGACATGCACCAATGCACACACGCACACACACACACACACATACACACACACGATAACAATAGTCCCATGATGTTCCATTCTTCTTACCTTGTGTCGCTTATCTCGACCAGATATGCGATGTCCCTTACTTGTTAATGTATGTTTCCCTCTAGAAGATGAATTTAGTGAGAACAGGATTTGTTGGTGAATCTTTTATTTTGTCCCAATACCTAAAACAGCGCCTGGCATATAATTTGTGCAGGAGAAAAAGCTTATTGAACGAGTGAGCAATCATCTCCTGCAGTAGCTAAACATTTATTAAGCACCACATGCCTTATTCCGTCAAGTCTACGATCTATCAATTGTAAGATCAATATTACCAATTATAACATAGCCGTAAGAGACCTGCTGATTTCAAAGATGTTAAAAATTGGAATAAAAAGGATTTTGGAATTGATATTTTCTGGGCACCATGGAGAGTGCTGTACATAGATTATATCATTTATCATTCATCATTAGTTAGTAATGAATAGCTAAACACACCATTTTATCCTGGTAATAGATTAAGCCAGGCCTCTTATACACTCTCTCATTACAGCCTTCCTATAGGACAACATACCAGTTCTCTCTTTTTTGAAACTTTCATTTTCAGTTTTATTTGGTGTACATGCATGCACGTATGTGCAGATGTCAGAGGACCACTTTTGGGAGGGAGGTCGGTTCTGCCTCCACCATGGAAATCTCAAGGATCAAGTCCAGGTTATCAGACTGAGCCATCTGATTGATTCTCTTCTTTATTTTTTAACAATTGACATGTGGGGCTGGAGAGATGGCTCAGCAGTTAAGAGCACTTGGCTGCTTTTGCAGAGGACCTAGACTCAATCGCCAGTATCCATGTGACAACTCAAAACCATCTGTAACTCTTCGTCTCAGGGGATCGGCTCTTATGGTCCCCTTTCTAGTTTCGCGACCAGCAACCACACCCACAAAGCCACAAATAGAGAAAGTACAAATGTGTATTTTTATCAGGATCCACCTGAGAGAGAATATGCTCTTTTATGTGTGTGACAATTGCCTGTTATGTCACTTAACATCATTCCTAGTTCCACGTATTTCCCCATAAATGTTATGATTCTCTTTTTTAGAAGACTTATTTTTATTTGTATGTATACATGTGCAGTTGTGTGTATGCACATGAGTGCATGGGTCTACAGAGGCCAGAAGCGGGCGTTAGATTCCCAGGAGCTGAAGCTCCAGGCGGTTGTGAGTTCAGGTCCCCTAGAGGAGAGCAGCAGGCACTCATAGCGCCCCACCTGCTCTCCAGCCTGTGATTTCATTTTTTGAAGGCAGCATAAAAATCCATCGCACACAGTGACTATTTTTTCTTATTCGTTGATGTGATTCAATTTTTTAGTTATTATGAAGAGTATAGCAATAAACACGGGAGAGTAAGTGCCTCTTCATTTCCCAGATGGCTAAGGGAACAACATACTAGTTACTGTGTCCCTTCTAATTTCCAAAACTAGGCTGTATCTGTGGCTGCTGTAATTTTCAATTTTAAGGCAGACAGCATGTCCAGTGTCCTCTTTGCTTTCTTTTCGGTGCTTTGTCTTCTAGTATGCCATATGTGTCAGAACAGATTTTTGAACCTTGACTTTTAAAACCCAAAGTAGCTATGTGGCCCTGAACAATTTCCTTAGCCTCTCCGAGTTAGGCTTCCTCATCTCTAGTAGGACAGTGCATTCAGGGCTGTAGAGTTGAAAAGATTGAAGATAGTGCCACAAGTATATAGTAGGCGATAAATATTTGCTTAATGCTGTCAAGCTGAATCTTTTCCTTAAAGATGATAAATTTAAGATGTTGTGATCATAGGAGGAGGAAGTGGAGAGGGAATAAGGCTGAGATAAAACCTGGAGATGTATAAATAAAACAGATAAAACAAGACGGATACTCCAACAGAGTTAGAAAAAGAAGACTGAATCATGAAGCTGCATAGAGAGTCTCAGAATCCACGTGAAAGATGAACATACGAGACTCAAAGGAATAAATTCTTTGATTTTCAAGCTTCGACTGAGAGAATGCATAGGTGAGGAATACCAAGAAGCCACAGGCAGGAACTACTTCACCACGGAAAGGGCAAAAACTAACAAATCCTGGCAGAGGGTTGAAAACTGTTTCTGTGGACATATATTTGTGCAACAAAATCTGAAGATCCCACACAAGTAGACATAGAAGTATCACATGATCCAGCAGTCCCACCACTGGTTCCAATGCAGAGGAAATGAAACCGATACGATTCAATGCTTAGAGGTTAGATGCAGCACTATTCACCAGAACCCAGATATGGAAGCACCCTATGTATCCATTGGCAGATGAAGTATAAAGGAAGTGTTGTACAAATATACAGTAGAACATTATTTAACCTCAAAAGAGTGCAGTCTGGAACGGGAGAGATGGCTCATCGATTAAGAGAACTGGGATGCGCTCTTCCAGAGGATCTAGGTTCAATTCCTAGCACACACGGTGGCTCACAAGCATCTGTAACTCCAGTTCCAGGGGATTTAACACCCTCTTCTGACCTCCATAGGCACCACGCATACACATAAGGCACAGATATGCTTGTAGGCAAAACACCAATACACTTTTTTTTCTAATGTGGAAAGAGGAAAAAATGTAATTCCATCATTTGCTGCACTGTGGATAGAATTGGAGGATATTCATTATATGAAATATATCTTGCATAGACAGGCCATGCCAAACATTCCCATTGATATGAGCAACCTTAAAGTTGTTTCCATAAAAACAACTAGAGTCTAGGAAAAGATATAGGGAAAATATGATGAACAGAGAATTATTTCATAGTACAGAGGTAATGCTGGGCAGGAGGAATAGCCTCTAATGTTCTATAGCAGAGTAGGGTAACTATAGTTGAAAAATATCATTTTAGACATTAAAAAACTTGTATGGAGAATTGTGACTGTTCGTATCACAAATACATATCAGTCACTCTGAACTGATCACTACATATGTATCGTGAAATATATTGAAATGTTACAGTGTCTCCCATTATTATGTGTAGTTATGCATCAGTTTTTAAAAATCTGAGCTAGGGAGACTGCTAAGTGGGTAAGGTAAGTAGCTTGCTGTGCAAGGAAGAGCACCTGGGTTTCAGTCCCCATGACCCACATAAAATTGGGGCACCGTCATGGAGACACAGATGGATCCAGAAAGCTTGTTGACCAGATAGCCGAGCTGCCGAAATGGTGGGCTTCAGGTTGGGTGTGAGACCCTGTCTCAGAGAGTATAGCAGATACCTATAGAGGAGGACACCTGAGGTCCTCTTGGCCTCTGCTGGTGCACATGTACATACATACGCATGTACAGCACACACTGGTTATATAGAAAATAAAATAATTAAAAGGCCATACTTGGTGAGCAATAATAATGCCTTTACTGACATGTGTTACAAAACCAGAATTAAAAATCTATCTGTCTTTGATTCTGGATCTTTTGTAGTTTAAAATTTTAACCTCTTTAAGCGTAGTTACATTCATTTTAATGTTTGAAGTTAGGCGTCTAAACCTATTTCCCCCAAATAAGTAACTTATTGTTTTGATAGCTAAGTGTCATTTTCAGTGTTTCACTTTTTTTCCCCACTGATCTGAAGGGAACAACTCTATAAAAACTCTCACACACACTCTCCACAGAATGCTTGTATGCTTTTAATCCCAGCACTTGGGAGACAGAAACAGGCAGATTTCTGTGATTCCTAGGCCAGCCTGGTCTACAAGAGCTAGTTACATGACAGGCTCCAAAGCTTCAGAGAAACGCTGTCTTGGAAAACCAAAGAGAGAGAGAGAGAGAGAGAGAGAGAGAGAGAGAGAGAGAGAGAGAGAGAGAGAGAGAGAGAGAGAGAATATGTTTGTATGTACTGTGATTTATCTGTTGAGCTGTTGGTCTATTAAAATTTGGCTGTGTATATTACCTGAAAGAGCACAATACTGGGATATTGTTCTTGTAGAACACTTGCTGAGCACAAATGAGGCTGTGGAATAACCCCCAGCATTGCAAAACATGCATACACACACACACACACACACACACACAAAATGAAGGCTGAAAAATGACAGTGGAAAAGAAGACATTTCAATACATGAAATTTGCTATTTCTGAGCATTAATGTGATACCATACCGAAAGTTATATATGAAAGCAAAATCAAGAAAATGCTTGTTTCCTGAAGAACATGGTAGGACAATATACATATTATCAAATACGGACAAACCAAGAGAAGACAGCCATTCCCGTGAGTGAATCGGAGCAAAAACTCAGGTGAATCATAGCAGAAAAGCTGCAAATAGACAACTTGAGAAGTTGCTCCACCTTCATAGTCACTGAAGAAATGGAAACAAAAACAAGATAACTATCAGACTAAATGTTTGTTTCAATTAAAAAGTATTACCACGCGTGTACAATGTGTGAGAGTAGGTGTGTGCTCTAACTATGGCACATGGGTGGAGGTCAGACGACAGCTCGTGGAAGTGGTTCTCGCCTTCCACTCCTAGATTGGCCATATTTTTAATGATAATACTCACTTTTGCCTGCGAATCAGAAAACTGTTTACTAGCATAATACCGAGTGAAACATTCATATGCTAGGATATCATAGACCCATTTAAAATCACACTCTCAAGGAAGAACGACAGTGTGTGGTATGTCTGTTAAGTAAAAATAATGGGCTGAGGTTGCGGTTCAGTGGGTAAGGTTTTTGCCTAGCAGGCATGAAACCCTGGGTTTATTCCCCAGCATCGCATGCCCTATAAACACAGTGACTGGGCAGTGGAGGCAGGACGAGCAGAAGTCTTTGGCTACACAACAGATCCAGTGCCATCTGGGAACATCTAAGATTGGTTCTCAAAACTATGTCCCATTTTGCTTTGGTAAGCGTACCTTTCCTCTGTTCCACCACTCCTTTACCCTCCACACATTCTTCCTGTCCCTGGATTGTCCCTCATGCTGGCTACACAGTCCACACCTGAAGGATACACTTGGGCCCATTGCTTCTACAATTGTGGAACCTATAAAGAAAATCCCATAATCTATATATATATCATGTGGAAAGGTTTTCATTTGTGTATAGAAAGAAAATAGATCAGATCAAACTATAAATAACTTCCTCCCGGCTTTTGGGTTTTTGTAGTTCAGTTTAGGTGAATTCAGTTTTCTTTGATAATGAGAAAGGGCTTGGGAAAATAATCTCCTCAGAGTGGGCTCTGAATCTCCTTGGCTTTCTCCTGTCTTCTGTACAGAAGTGAGAACCTACCCTGTGGAAGGACGAAGCCTTCACTTCTGCCATATCTTACATCACTCTTTGAAATATACATTCATCAAGAAGAATTCCTTTTTTAGTGCTGTTCATTAGTCTAGTGACATAGTCCTGGGCTCGCGGGCTCTCACCCCAGATGGGTGCACAAGCACAGTTCCCCAGTCTATCTCAGGTGACAACCAAGAGGTACTTTCTG
Organism: Myodes glareolus; assembly: GCF_982192425.1. NCBI lineage: Eukaryota > Metazoa > Chordata > Mammalia > Rodentia > Cricetidae > Myodes > Myodes glareolus. Next base: position 29,909,707 of record NC_142053.1, on the reverse strand, counting down.
TCATCAACACCTTTCTGTACAATGTGGACAAAGGCCCTCACAAGGAGGGGCCAGCTGGACGCCAGTACTTGTGGTTGCAACAAACAGGAGTTGAACATGGTTAGGGGAAAGGACTGTCAATGTCCCTAATGGTGTCAACAGACCATGTGCTGAAAAGTCACCTCCTTTTCTAGTACCAATGCTAGGGAATATGCCTGGCTGTATTGATGTCTCCACCCTCTTCCCTGTCTGCCAGATCACCTCTGTAACTCAAACTCCTTTTCCTATTGTCATTTCTGTGGACCAAGGCATCATCAGACCATGTTGCTTACTATTAATTGCCAAGGATAGAATGTTAATAATGTATTGCACCACAGCAGAAGCAGCATGGAATTGATGTCTGACAAGTTGGGGTTTGAATCCAGGTTACACTGATTTCCAGGTAATGACTATGGGTAAGTGGTTGATTTGCACTAAATTGAGTAAATATGTTCTCTGAAGAATTCTCTTTTTTTGAGACAAGATTTCTCTGTGTAGCAGTCCTGGCTGTACTAGAACTCACATTGTAGACCAGGCTGGCCTCAAACTCACTGAGATCCACCTGGCTCTGAGTACCAAGTGCTGGGATTAAAAGTGTGTGCCACCACTGCCCAGCTCTTTGAAGAATTCTTATAGCTATACAATACACAATGATGATGAGCACTGTATCAATCCATTTATTTATTGATTTATTGCTACTAAAATGAAGTAGTTAAGGTGGACATTTTGTAAAGAAAAGAGGTTTAGTGGCCTCCACTGGGTCCCACGTCCTGTATTCCTTAATAGTCTGGCCATCTGCATGCACCACTGCCAACCTCTAGGTTTCTCCCATGACACACCCTTCCTGCCACCACCAACAGGACCCTTCTGTGCTCATCCAACCCCTGTACTCACCCAGGGGCACTTCATGTCCCTCGTGAGGATATATCTTGGTGAGTCTCTGTGACTGCTTCATCCACACTTTCTCCCCAACCTCCCAACCTGCCACATCAAGCCCAAGTGCCAACTTAGTGTGGTTCCCCCGCCCACACCACAAATGATCTCTAGGCTTAGGTCAAGATCATCCCTAACTACCATGACATAGCCAACCTCTCCACCAAGCCAGATCTCCCCTTAAACTCTAGGACTGGACCAGGAAGCACATACTGTACGGCGGTTCAGTCCCCTCTGTCTGCCTGACTTCATTCCAGCCAAGCCATTTCCAACTCTAGGCCCAACGTGCCTGTGCTTCCTTTCTTCAGTCCCGACCTGCTCTGTCTTTGGCAGAATCAGAACTAACAAAGGAAGTCCATAGCTGGTGGTGTTGGCATACTCCTTTAATCCAAGCAAGGAGGACAAGGGAGGCAAGGCAAGAGGAGGTCTACAGAGCGAATTCCAGGTCAGCCAGGGCTACACAGAGAAACCCTGTCTTGAAAAACAAAACAAAACAAAACAAGTTTACATGTTCAGATCTCATCGGAAAAAAATACAGTGTTGGGTGGTCATGGTATACTCCTTTAATCCCAGTACTCAGGAGGCAGAGACAGGTGGATCTCTGTGAGTTTTGAGGCCAGTCTGTTCTACAAAGCAAGTTCGTGGACAGGCCCCAAAGCTACAGAGAAACCCTGTCTCGAAAAACAAAAGCAAGCAAACAAAAATCCCCCCCAATAAAACCCCATAAAAAACAGTATGAAAGATCAAACCGGTATTTTCCATTGAAAACATACCAGTCCTGTAGAAATGTTTGCTGATGAGAA